>NC_045803.1:44752232-45055262 GCF_009873245.2 Balaenoptera musculus
GTTATTTGTAGACCTTTAATGATGGCCATTCTGACTGGTATGAGGTGGTACCTCACTGTAGTTTTGATTTGCATTTCTCTAATAATTAGCGATGTTCAGCATTTTTTCACGTGCCTTTTGGCCATCTGTATGTCTTCTTTGGAGAAGTGTCTATTTAGGTCTTCTGCTCATTTTTGGATTGAGTTTTTTGTTGTTGTTATTGCATTGTACGAGCTGTTTGTGTCTTTTGGAAATTAAGCCCTTGTAGGTCACATTATCTGAGGCAAAACTTTAAGCACTGATAGGGAAAAGTGTCCAAGAGAGATTGTTGGGTGAACAAAAAAGCAATTTGCCAAACAAGATGTTTAGTATGATTGCATTTTAATAATAAGAACACTAAAACTACACACACACACACACACACACACACACTCACTCACTCATTCACATTTATATGCACATAGAAAAAAAGTTTGGCGAAATACACATGAAACAGTTACAGGACCATTCTCCAGAAATTCCTCAAGTCCTGTGGAAAAACCACCCAGCTCCATCCCTCAAGTCCTTGGGCTGGCTGTGGAGGGTCCTCTGAGCACCTTGTGCTGTAACAACAGAGGTGCCTCCAGCCAGGCAAAAATCTCAAGCTGGTGCCCATCGGCTTGTTAGCTGCACCTCTGCGCCTGCACCACCAAATCTCCAGGAAATGCCCCCTAGCATGGCCTGCCACTTCCAGGCCCACACAGTGCCCCTCCCCATAGCCACCGGGCCTGTGGGGCAGGCAGGGTCATTACTGAGTTCCAAGAAGGGAGTGTTTATTATTGTTGTCAGTTTGATGCTGATCCCAAAAGGACCTAATCAACAGGTAATAAGACCTCATGGGAGCGATTAGAAACCTCAACTTTAACCCTGTTATAACCACAGCAGAGACGACTAGACTCACTGCAGGACTGTGCCCCTTGCGAACAGGGCCTGATGGGGAAGAGATGGATGGGGAAGTAGGAGGGACAGCCGGAGAGGTACTGGTGGGTGTGCTCAGGGATGGGCTGAAAAGGGAATCTGGGAGGAGAGGGCACATCTAAAATTGAGTCTGCCCAATAATATCCATCATCATCATCATCATCATCATCATCATCATCATCATCTTGCTTAACCGAAGAGCTGTGCTAGGTACATGTGGTACAAAAGTAAATAAGCCAGGGTCCTGCCGCCAAGATGCTCACAGACATGAGAATAAAGACTTGCAATATGATAGGAGCTACACTACAGGATAGGTTTATTCAGGGCACAGGGCTGGTACAGAGGCGGGAATTATCACCCTTGTTGGGTGAGTCAGGAAAGGCAAATGTGTCAGTAAAGTGATATCTCATAGTATGTAGTCGTGACAGCGTCTGTTGGTTGCCTAAAGGGCCTCCATTTAGACACCCGCTTGTAACATGGACCTCTCTGTGTCTTCGAAGCTTCCTTAAATCCTTTTACTTTCTTTGTAAGGCTGGATATAAATAAATAAAACTAAGTTGTAATTAATTTAAAAGTATATACTTAAACACTTGCTTTTTGGTGTTGCAAGTGACTCTACTGGCCAACCAGTGAGATAGAAAGTTAGAACTAAAGTGAGATAGAAAGTCTCATCCATTAGCAAAACTTAATAATGCCTGATAAGATAACAGTGTCATGACCATTTCTCATTACCCACATAGTGACAAAGTGTGTTGTTACATAATTATCACATGAGAACACCCTTGGAACGGAACCGACTGACTACGCACAGGCACACCGCCATCACTGTCGATGGATAGTTGATAGATGTTTTAATTACTTAACGTTTCCAAAGCAGGGCCTCTGTGATGAATGATGGAGACAAAGAAATGAAGTCACATCTGCAAAGGCCAAATCAGCCCCCAGTTTTTTCCAACTTGCGTAGAATTGCAACAGTTTTTCTGGTTATTGTTGCACAAGATTTTGCATCTTGCATAAAACTAGCTGCAAATGTCACATTGGCCATCTTGATTAGGCCCAAGAATACAATAAACAGGGTGAAATTGGACAGCAGGATGGCAGCCGTCTCAGTGCTCAACCTTTCATGGCCCTTAGAGAAGGAGAGTTTGTACATTTGCAACTTGCTTACTCCTGGGTTCCCACTCTCCTTTTGTTAGAACAAAAGTCCTGGAAACCAAAAGCTGACACCATACAAAAACCAGTGTACATTTAAAGTCTTTGCAGAGCTGGTAAAGAACTTCAACTTCATTAAATGGAAAATTATACAGATTCTTCTTTCACAAACATTCATCCAGGGCTTCCCTGGTTCCACAGCGGTTAAGAACCCGCCTGCCAATACAGGGGACATGGGTTCGAGCCCTGGTCTGGGAAGATCCCACGTGCCGCAGAGCAACTAAGCCCGTGCGCCACAACTACTGAGCCTGCACTCTAGAGCCTGCTAGCCGCAACTACTGAAGCCTGCGTGCCTAGAGACTATGCTCTGCAACAAGAGAAGCCACCGCAATGAGAAGCCCGCGCACCGCAATGAAGAGTAGCGCCCGCTCGCTGCAACTAGTGAAAGCCTGTGGGCAGCAGCGAAGACCCAACGCAGCCAAAAATAAATAATAAATAAATAAATAAATTTTTAAAAATAATAAATTAATTAATTAAAAAAAAATTCATCCAGCCACCTAGCCCCTGGCACTGAGTGCGGGAAAAAAGAACAAGATCCTTGCCCTTAGAGAGCTTGCACTCTAATTAAAGGAAACAGAAATAATCAGAGCATGATGAGAAAGGTCAGGCAGCAGCAGAAGCTCAGGGAACTAAGAGGAGACAAGCCTAACATGACTTGGGGAAAGGGGTCTGGGAAGACTTCAGAGGGCCATGTGATCTGGGTTTTGCATGATAGAGGGGATTCTCCTGGTTCTGGGGCTGGTGTTCCAGGCAGAGGGGACTGTGTGTGCACAAGCACAGAGGTTGGAGACGGTAGGTCAGCATGTACATGGTGAAGTGAGAGAGATGAGGAGTCAGAGGGTAGACTGAATCCAAAGAAATCTCAATCTTAAAGGTCTTGAAGGCCACGAGAACAAATTTTGACCTACAAGACCAGGGAAGTGTTTTTGTTTGTTTGTTTGTTTTTGTTTTGTAGAATTAGCAAACAGAAATTGTTAACAAAAAAAAAAAACCAGTGGCCGAGGATATATTTATGTAAGAATTTGTGTCACCAAGCACAGTGAATGGCTGGGTATTGTAAGCTGATATCTGGTGGTCACAGTCCCTCTGCAGGACACTTACATCATCTCATGTGCTCTCAGAATGGCCCAGTGACAGACATATTGGACAGGCCCCTGCCTTCAGGGAGCACACAGTCAAGTGAGGGACAAACTCCACAATGTAATGATGGAAATGAACATGAAACACTGTGGGAGCACATTGGGGGACAGAGGGCAGGGTTGAAGGGATGGCCAAGGAAGGCTTCCTAAAGTCAGTGAGACTTGAGCTATGTGTTGAAAGTTGACTGGGACTTAGCCAGGTGGAGAGAGTGCAGAGCAGGTCAACACCTCAAGTCAGCTGCAGCCCAGAAGCGGTTGTTCTCTGGATGCTCTGTTTGTTCCCACTAATTTTTTTTTTAATTGGAGTATAATTGCTTTACAATGTTGTGTTAGTTTCTGCTGTACATGCAGTGAATCAGCTATATGTATACCTATATTCCCTCCCTCTTGGACCTCCCTCCCCCCGCCCCGATCCCACCCATCTAGGTCGTCACAGAGCACCGAGCTGAGCTTCCTGTGCTTTATAGCAGGTTCCCACTAGCTATCTGTTTTACACATGGTAGTGTATATACATCCATTCTAATCTTCCAATTTGTCCCACCCTCCCCTTCCCCCTCCTATGTCCACATGTCCATTCTCTACGTCTACATCTCTATTCCTGCCCTGCAAATAGGTTCATCTGTACCATTTTTCTAGATTCCACATATATGCATCAATATATGATATTTGTTTTTCTCTTTCTGGTTTACTTTACTCTGTATGACAGACTCTAGGTCCATCCACATCTCTACAAATGACCCAATTTCGTTCCTTTTTATGGCTGAGTAATATTACATTGTCTATATAGCTAAGTCTATGAACTGTAAGTCAGCCTGCCTTAATTGGTGAGCATTTTTCCAGAGTCCCTCAAAAAGAAAATGTCCTCAGCACTTCACTGAGAGATTTGCCCAAATGGTCATATTTGAATCCATAAGTAGTACCTAATTCCAAGGTGTGGAAAGTAAACACATCATTTTGCCCCATTATTTTGGAAAGAGTTTCAGTGGCTGTCCTCTGGAGACCCACCTAATGCTCCAGGTGGAGACAGATGTCTTTCATAATCTCCCCTATCAATTGACTTTGTGCCACAGAGACTTGGCCAGTTCTTCCTTTGAGGTCACATCACCAAATATTCCATGAGAAGCCATGAGACAAGGGGTTTGACAAGAGACATCAGGAGACCCCCCCAGTTACCTTGGGACTTTAGCCAAATCACTAAACTCCTGGTCTTGGTTTCTATGTCTTTCTCACAGTATCCACCAGAACAACCCTAGTTTGGTCCGCAGATCCAGAAAGATAATCTTATGTAAAAAAAAAAAAAACTCTGTAAACAAAAGTTGTTATTTCATCAAACCCAGAAAATGTTCATCAAGCTCTTAGAATTTTCCAAGTACTGTGATTGGGACAGAAAGAGTTATGAGACATAATCCCCACCCTGAGGAGTTCATATACAAAAACAAATGAACTGTCATGCAACATGAGATGTGCTATCATAGAGGGAAGTTCAAAGTGCTGGGGAAACATGGATGAGTAAGTGTCTGCAAACTGGTGGGGGAGGGAGAAGAGGGGAGGGGGGAGGGAACTTCTGTAGGACATGACTCGGGGTGGGGGGAGGTGAGGGCCATCCATCTGCTGACCATTTTTAAATTTTTTTTTTCCTGCTCACCAGCCCAACTCACAGAAATTAGGAAAAGGAGAGGGAAAGAAACTAAATGAAGCTCACAGTTTGGTTACTTGCTAAGGGTTTTAGTGAGCAGTTTGATGGTGAAATCCTGGAAATTACCAACAGTGAAACCGAAGGCTTCTCTCCAAGTGTCCTTTGTCCGAATTCTCCTTGCCCCCATCCTCAGGTGTAATGGGCTGATTATTATAGTGAGATGGTGAACATGTAGCTAACATCTCAAGTCCTCAAGACAATGTTCCCAGGAAAAGGTATTCCACTGAAGGGACCCCAGATCAAGTAGAAGCAAAAGGTCCATTGCAGTAACACCAAGGCATGGCAGGTGCTAACGGCAGACTGAGGGACCCAGATCAAGCTGAGCATGTGACCTGTTCCCACTCCCTCCCTACCCCCAGCCCCACTTCTGTTTCTGCTGGGAACAGGATGCACAAAGCTCACCTCTTAATATTTCCAAATAATGCCGCTTTAAGAACCTGGTTGGCTGGTGTGTGACAAAAGTTAAAAAAAACCCTGACAACAAAAATTACTATTCAAAGTAAAGTATTATTTTAGGGTGACATTATTTTTTAAATTCACATTTTTTGTTTGTTATAACATGTAGCAGTTCTGTGAACACATAGATAAGAGGATACAATAGATATTTGACAGTGTAGTTCTCAGAATATTTGCATATCCAAGAGATTATTTCAGCAAGTATACTTAGACTGACCCTATTAACCATTCATAATATTTTGTCTTGAATCCAATTCACACTCTGTAGACATGTCCAATTCACATTTCAGCTCTTATGCTGTTTTCCCTCTTAGACTTTATATTAGGAAGTAAATCCATAACATCAAATTTCATGACAACATCTGCTCTGGCTGACATGATTGAAGGGGAATTTCACTCATGCCAGGTTATTCTGTTTCTTAATTTGTTCTTTATCATACTTGAGAAGCAGCGTGTTTTATCAAGTCCAATATAGAGAATGGAACCTACTGGTGCAGAATTCACAGCTGGCACCAGCCTCAGTGACGCCAGAAGGTGACTACAAGAAGTGCTCTTAGGTGGCAGTGCTGACAGGATGGCTGGAGAGTAATTACCAGGCATGAATGGCTTTGCCACGTGTGCCCAGGCCAGCTCTGCCAAGCTAACAGGCAGAGCATTCAAGATGAAGGTAGATCAGTGTATATAATGGCCAATGACCTTTAATGAAAAAATATATTAGTCCCTGTATACTAGGGACTCAGTTTTTTATAGACCAATTCACAGCCAAAAGCCAGAAACAATGCTCATAGACAAAAGCTAGAAACAACCCAAATGGCCATGAACAGATGAATGGATAAACAAAATGTGGTATATCCATACAGGGGAATATTATTCAGCCATAGAAAGGAATGAAGTTCCCATACATGCCACAACATAGATGAACCTTGGAAGCGTTATGCTCAGTGAAATAAACCAGACACAAAAGGACAAATATTGTGTGATTCTACCTGTATGAAATATCCAGAATAGGCAACTCCATAGAGACAGAAAGTAGATTCGAGGTTTCCAAGGGCTGAGGGCAGGAGGGAGTGGGGAGTTGATGCTTAATGGGTACAGAGTCTCTTTTGGGGGTGATGAGAAATTTTGGAAATAGTTACTGGTGAGAGATATGCACCATTGTGAATGTAATCCAGTGATTCACACCACTGGATTGTGCACTAAAAAAACAACCATACAATGGCAAATTTTATGCTATATATATTTTACCACAGTGAGAAATTAAATAATTATATATATAATAATTTAGTTAATATATATTTTTAAAAAGCTGCTTTCCTAGCGTCAGGAGGTTGAGGGTTGTGTTCTCAACTTCTACGTACAGACGGAGGGGAACAATAAGCCCCGCTTCAGATGGTCATGGGGCCCCTACGGTTCTAACGCTTACAACCTCCTGACATTAGGCTAGCTAGCAGCATTGTTAAACATTATTTAATTAATATATAATTATTTAATTTTTTTATTGTGGAGATATATGTATATATATCCACAGGTAAAATCTAAAACCAGACAATCGATTTTTTTTGAAAAAACCATGAAAGCGGTACACGGGAAATTAAGCAAACTGAAGGAAGAAAACACAGTAAGCCACCATCTCAGAGCTACACAATTCAGACTGTCCCAGAAAGAAATACCTCTCTTATCTTGCTCTTGCCTGGGCTTCCCTGTGGACGTGGGTATTTGTTTACAGCACATACCCGTGGCCGCCTTTCCAGACCTCATCTCCCACGTTTGGGGCGACGGCGCCTGTCTCCCCTGGCTGAACGCTCCTCTGTGCCAGCACGCCAGGCGTGAGATGAGGCTCCAGAAGCCAGCTTGCTCCTGGACGTTCTGGAGGAGCAGTGGTAACACGATGTCACACTCTCTGCCTGCTCCTGGCCCCGCTTCCTTCCCACCATCAGAACATCGGCTTCAGCTCCTACCTACTGGGAATTCTGTGTTTTCACTGGTTGAAGAGCCATGAAGGGCCCCCGGGAGACGGCCTGTGGAAGGTGGGGAGGTCTCCTGAGCTCTCGGGCCATGAAAGACCTGCCTGCCTCTCAGCCTCCAGTTCCTACTTGTTGCCAGAAGGAGAAAAGGCTAATTTCTGGAACCGTTCCGGGAGCCCAAACACAGCACGGGCAGCAGGAGCAGGCGGGCGGGCAGTAAAGTTTCCAGATCCCGGGGGATGTAATCACATTCTCCAACCAGGTGCTGGCAGGCAGGCTTGTGGCTTCCAACCTTCTTGGCCGGAGGCCAGAGTTTCCAGGCTTCCCTCCACCCTTGAGCTCCTTCCCATCATCTTTCCAACCAGAAGCTTGTTAACTGTTTTCCTGTGCTTTTATCCAGATTTCAAGGCACCCTCTGTGTGTTAAACTTCAAAGAAAGTTTGCTACAGTAAGTGCAACGCTGTAGCAAGGGCAAGCTCCAATCAGCTCTGTTGAAAATGGTTTTGTTCAAATGAATGGGGCTGGGACTCTTTCCTCTCCCCCCTCCCCACCCTATTTCTTTCAAATGAAATTGCATTTGTGTCTGGATTAAGTTGCCTGGTATCAATCCTGAAATTTTTAAAGATGAAAAGCAGAACAGCCACACAGTATTTAAAATGTGAAATGATTACAAAATGGCACCGGGCCAATGTTTATGAATCATTGAATATGATCATAAAATCATAAAAAATAATCACCAAAAGGTAAATAAATTACCCAGCTTACTGCTTATTTTCACGTAGGGTCTGACACAAAAGCGGCAGCCATGAATGATTTATACCTGGTTTAACAATAATACTCATTTTACTGAAAGATGGTCAGCACTTGGGCTGCTGTGGGCAGCGTGCCAGTTGTCGAAAGGTTAATGTTTCAGCAGCAATACATTAAATTATGAATAATACCGGTCCCAAAATGGAAGGTTATTAGCTCAGTATGCTTAATTAGCCCAGCTAGAACTTTGCCATCAAGTAGCAGTGCCCATTACTGCAGCACTAGCCGTGATGGGAAATGGCAGCTTTGGGACTCTAATGCCAGGAGCGGGGGCAGGTAGAGGCAGGAGGGGTTGGGGGGGGGGGGTCCTTTATTTTCTTTTCACTCAGGGCACCTTTATGAGAAGCATCTCCGAAGCTGGTTTTCAGGCTTTTGAACTCTCCCGTGAAGTCTTCCCAGCAGGAAAGAGCAGAAATCACTTGGGAGGGGCATGGTACTTAGTGTTGCAAGCCATGATCTGGTTCCACATCTGCTTGTTGCTGCTTAACTTGGGACCTGCCAGTGACACAGGGGACCATTCACAGGCTGGGCCAACCCATCAGCACTCATCCAACATGGGCATTTATTGAACAGCTACTGCCTACCAGGCAGGCACGTGCAAAATGGTTAATGAGACCAACACGTTCTTAGGTCTAAGGGAGGAGAGAGCCCTTAAACAACCAGCTATGCAATTAGTGCCTTAATTACAGCCACGTGACAGCCAGGAAGGGCAGGCTTAGAGCTCCAGCACCTGGGCTGGAGTCAGGGTAGAGGTTTTGGGAGAAGGCTTCCTGAAGGAAATACCATTTGCTCTGATCTCTAAAGGGTGAGTAGAAATTAGCTAGCAGGACCTGCAGGAAAAACTCTTCCAGGCAGGGAATAGCTAAACCATGCCAGAGTCTCCAGAAAGGACGGTGCTAGAGAAGCATGCAGGCCCTGCGTAAAAGGAGTATTGGCAGCGCGTTTGCCTGCCAGGGCCTTAAAAATGCTATTGAGCGCCTGGTTTGTGTGGGCGTGTGAGTCTGTGTGTGCGTATGTGTCTACACATGGCCTCACAACCACCCGACTTCCTCGCCCCATCCTGGCTTTGCCCTGCCAGGTGCTCCAGTTTAAAACTCGCAGTTTACAGCCAGGGGTAGGGCCGGGACTCGCCCATGCCCTGCCGGCTACATCCCCACTGTCTGCACCACCGCCCTGCTCTACTTAGTACTATAGTAGCTTGTTTTCCTAAGCCCTAAAATTCATTTTCTTTTCCCGCCTCGCTTCCAGAAAAATAAATAAAAGTGAACACATCACTCATTTAAGACGAGGAATGGAATTTAGGTTGCGTTTTTCTTTCTATTTTTATGATTAGTTAGAATTTTCCTGGGAACGCCGCCAGGAGGGCATTATGGTGAGATAATGTCCTGTATTTAATCAGTGCTGCAATGGTGAACTGTGTTCTGTGGGGAGAAGGCGAGTTAACGCATCCTTCTCTGTCTTGTGTGTCTTCAGGATACAACGGGTTAGCCCAAGATGAAGACAAGGCCGAGAGGCGGCCGGGCTCGGGGCTTGTGTGACGGCCCACGGGCGGACAGGAAGCAGTCGTGACTCTCTTCATGCAGGACCCACCAGCCTTGAGAGCCCTGAAACCCCCAAAAGAGCGGAGTGAAAGAGGCCCCCAAAGTGACGGGCCTTGGTCCTGCATCCGGGGGACACTTCGGCCGTCTTCCTCCGCAGCCTTCACACAGCCTGTCGGCCCGGACACGCTTCTTGCTTTCACGCGGGCCTCCCGCCCCTTTGCAACCCGCCCCGACACCACGTGCGCAGGGGAAGCACCAGGCTTCTAAGTGCACCTCGAGGTCAGCCACAGGTAGGACAAATTGGCTCCTTCACTCCGCGCGTGCGAGGCCGTCCAGAGACCGCCCCCCCGACCCCGACCCCGGCCCCCCGCGGGAGGCGATGGTGGTGGTTTACAGGTTTCGGAGCGGCTCTTGTTTTCCAAGATGGTTGTTCCATCGCTGAAGAATGAAAGAATCCCTGGCAGTGGTAAAATAGAAACAGATATCTTAGAGAGATGGCTTAGTGAAGAGTCTCCAAGGCAGGAAAGAGGAGAATGGATTTAACCTCAAGGAGGGGAGCCTGGAGAATAGGCGGATGGATGCAGATTGTCCTTCCTGTGCAGTTAGCACGGGTGGCCGGGAAGACAGGAGCATCGGGTCACACAGAGCCTTTTGCATTTACTGTCGTCCCTTATTAAATGCGGTGTCTGCGGGAGCCGACTGTCCGGGGAAGGGCAGTAGAGAGCACAGGGTGCCCCAAGCAACCCATAAATAGCAGGGTGAAGACAAAGGGTGTATTGCTTAGCCTCATGAAGCCCATATAAGTGCTCTCCCAGGGTGCGAGAGAGCGGGAGCGTGCGGGAGCCGGCCTGCCCGTGTCCGGGGAATGGGAGTCCCAGACCCGCTGTTCGCGCTTGGCTTGACTCTATGAAGGCGTCTATTTGATGGAACGTACTGGAACAGTTCATAGCCAGCCCAGCAAACCTTGTGTGGAGACAGAGCTTTCTTTTTCTCTTTCCTTTTCCTGTTTGCAGCGAGAATGAGGCCTTTCTCTTCTCGGCCCTTTGCTCTCCCCAAAGTTGTCTCACGAGGTCATTGCCAGCTGACAGACTGCCTTTCAGTGCAAGGTTTGGATGGAAACAATGCCCTGTTTTCCATCAGGGCCCAGGGCTGGTGAAGCTCTGGGCCTATTCCTGACCAGGATGCCCTATATTTAAATGGGTTATTGTTTTAGCAGGGCTATCGCTTTCTATAGACAATTTGGTCTATGTGATGCAAGACTTGCTTCTTCTAGTTTGTGTGTGTGTGTATATATATATATATATATATATATATATATATATATATTACCATATATATGAACATACATATACACATACATCAATACTTAGTGGCAGAAAGGTGGTTTAAGATCATCATGTTTACGTTCAAGCCAGGTTCGGCCACTCACTCGCTGTGTGTCCTTGGGCAACTTACTTACCCTCTCCAGCCGGGCATTAGCATCCTCAGTTCAGACAAGTCTACCTACAAGATCCCTTCTCGTTCCAACATACTTTGACTCTGCGATTGCAAGATATTACATTACCATGTTCAACGACGAGCTTAAAAGCACTTTCTCTGAATAGCTTATCCATCGACAGAACTGATTTCTAAGAGCAGTGAAGGATGTGTGCTGAATGTTCTATTGAATCTCCTGAACGCTGAAGTTAGTGGTTTGCAGAAATGAATGGCAAGGAGTGGAAAATAGAAGAGATCTGTGTTGTCAAGTTCGGAGATCTTGAAAAATCCTCATAGTTGCACTCAGGGTTGTCAGCTACAATACTCTTTGTCACCAACGGATAATATTTGGAGAATTAAGAAGCACTTTCAAAAGCTGCATATTGAGGAATTTCTGAATGAGGACCCAGCTCTGCAAACTCTTTCGCTGGATGAGGAATAGCCAACAGATAAAAGCAATTCACCAAAACTAAGGTTAACTATTTTTCATTATTAATAATGATCAAATAACGATAATATCACATATCGGAGGCCTCAGAGGAAGCTGGTAGGACAGTGCCGGAACTTAGCAAGGCCCAGCCTCTGGGGTGCTAGGCGCCCTCTGGCATAGCCAGCCGCGGGCTGGTGCTGGCTGGCTCTGCAGAACTGTCGCCAGCACAGAACCATGCACTGGCCTTTCAGGAAGCTAAGTGACTAGCTGGGCCAAGAAAGAGGGATTCCCCAGGGTTCTGCCAGTAGCTGCACTGGGGATCACAGCCCTGCAGCCACTAACAACCATGGCCCACTCCTCTGTAGATCTCCCGAGATGGTCTGTCCCAGGCTGGCTGGCCAAAATCCCTTTTGGAAGAGCCTGACACTACCGTCTGCCTGCTTAGAGGTCTTTACTCCTTCTTTAACCTACTTCTTTCCTTCCTTCCTTCCCTCCACCAGCATTGATTGAACATATACTATACACGGTAGGCACTGGGTAAGGCACACAGTACTCATGTACTTAAACAAATGGTCCCTGAGCTCAAAGTACTCTCTGCTTCACGAGTGAGAGAATCAAGTAGACAAATAATCACCAATATATTTTAAATAGAGTTACGTACACTGAACTTGGAGAGCACAGAGCAGGAAGAAAGTAGCTCAGCCTAGAGGGTGTCTCAGAGGAGATGTTTTGGGTAGGTATTGACAGGGAGAAGGCATTCCCAGCAAAGGAAACACAGTCTATTGAGAAATCACGGGTAGATATTTTGTGGGTCACATCCGGGATTTAGGCAAGAATCGAGGCTGGAGATGAGTTCAGGGATCCGCAGCCTCAAAGCAACCACAGCCTGGGTTCAGGAATATTTCTTCATCCTTACACCCTGCAGACAATTGCCCAGGCCTGGACATTGGTGGGGGAGAATCTCCAAACCTTTCCAGTCATTGGTAAAAAAAAAAAAACCTGATGATCATTATTAAAGCCTGCAGTTCAGTCTCTCAGGGTGACATCCTGCCTCAGGCTCTGTGTCTGTAAGGATGGGAGCTCTGCCTGGTTCACTCATCCTATCCAGGAATGAATCGTGAGTCAGAGGACTCCTGAGACCTGTACCCTGATTCCTAACAGTACAGTCAATGCAGGTTCCATGGATAGTGTGGGCACCACATCCATGATTTAATCACAGTGGAGTCCTTGATGTTTCTTGCATTACACTTTTGATTTTTTTAAATTTTAGTTTTATTGGAGTGTAATTGATTTACAATGTTGTGTTAGTTTCAGATGTACAGCAAAGTGATCCAGTTATACATATACATATATTCATTCTTTTTTAGATTCTTTTCTCATATAGGTTATCACAGAATATTGAGTGGAGTTCCCTCTGCTATATAGTAGGTTCTTGTTGATTACCTATGTTATATATAGTAGTATGTGTATGTTCATCCCAAGCTCCTGATTTATCCCTCCCCTTTGGTAACCATAAGTTTGTTTTCAATATCTGTAAGTCTGTAAATAAGTTCATTTGTATCTTTTTTTAATATTAGATTCCACATATGAGTGATATCATATGATATTTGTCTTTCTCTGTCTGACTTACTTCACTTAGTATGATAATCTCTAGATCCATCCACGTTGCGGCAAGTGGCATTATTTCATTCCTGTTTGTGGCTGAGTACTATTCCATTGCGTATACGTACTACATCTTCTTTATCCATTCCTCTGTCGATGGACATTTAGGCAGCTTCCATGTCTTGGCTATTGTAAATAGTGCTGCAATGAACATTGGGGTGTATGTGTCTTTTCAGATTATGGTTTTCTCTGGATAGACCCTTTGTTCAATGATATAGTTGATTTCATGTTGACCTAACTCTCTCCTTTTTGATTTCTCCTTGGTAAAAGATATGCATTGATCGAAGAGATGCAAGTGCGTACTAAAGATGAAACAGCACCTTTGCCTTTGGAAGTAGGTGTATGGCTATGCAGGCTCCTGAGATCCAGGCCCGGGGCTGTATTATATCCATAGGCAGAGGCCCCACCCAAGCCTAAGCCTTCCCATGAGCCACACCCTTCTGCTTCCGGCTCTCTCTGCCTACACCCCTCCTCCACAGCCCTCCCGTAGAGATTAAGTAGAATGACCTCCCTTTCAGGACCTATGCAGGGCCAAGACTCTCCAATGACTAGCCAATGTGGCCAGCACACTAGGGGTTAGAAGACCACCCTTCTTGTGATAAGACAAGCTCCTATTAGCAGTTCTATCTTCTGAAACAGTTGTCTCAATATTCCTGATCTCCTGAGCCTATACATTGGATGGCCTTGAACTTCAAGACCTCCTTGTTAATGTTTTAAATCTCGTGTGATTACCTGGATTTGTGGTCCCACAACCTACTCTGAGCCCTAATCCTCATTTGCCCTGCTCATTTCTCCCTTGTGCTTCTCCATGCCTAGACTTGACACTAAGACAGACTTCATCCAGGTGACTCCTCTTGTGTTCCAGGCTATATGTAATCAATGCAGATGGTAAGTACAGGTATATGAAATAAAAGAAATGGAAGTCTGGCTTGGCCGATAAACTTTCTTGTCCCTTACAATTTAAAACATTTTCTGATCTTTGAACCACATTAAATCTCATAGGTTATTAGAATTTGGTGACACTTACCACTGGAAAGAGCCCAAAGATTACTTTGACATGAACAAAGTAATCTTGTCCATGAAAGAAGGTGTATGAATGCCATTTGCTTATAGAGTCCTGTGGGGTTCTTGTCTGTCATCCTCCATTTTTAATTAGAACTGTAATCATCTCTCAAGAGGCACCTGGAGGCTTCATTAAATCTACCAGCTTCCCTATGATTATAAAACTGGCGAGGTTTAAAATCTTGGCCATATCAAAAATACTAGGAATTTGGGGTAAATGTATCTGTCATCTAAGGGCTTCAGGTAAAATGAGTTCCCCTTTCATTCCTATAGAACCGAGACTTTCCGGCAGTCAGCAAAAGAACCCAGCACACTTTGCAGTTGGTACATTTGCTTCACGTCCACCTTACATTCCTGGAGCCTTCCGTTGTCCAGTTACATCTTTATTAGCTGTTGTTCATAGCCCTTTTATGACTATGAACGTGGCTCATTGATGCGTCTTGCATGATTCTACTGAGCCTTCATTCTTCCATCTGCAGAGAAGGAAGTTGCCCTCTGAGTGGGGTTCACCAAGGCTCTTTCCAGTAAGCTACTCTGAGGTCAAACCTATAGCTATCAGGAGCATTCTAGAACCTCTCCACTTCCATTCAGGCTGCCATCCAAACCAGTGCACTAGGTAGGGCTTCCAGCCTTGGTACCCTCACCTCACCATGGAACTGCAAAGTATCTTATAGTGTTTGTCACCTGTGAGTTACTTCACAGACCCACAACAGGTGATTACATGACCCTTTGTAATGAACCAGTCTTTCCAGACTTGGGCCTAGAGGCATAGCTATAGATCAGGGATTCTCAGTAGTGGTATTCTTTTTTTTTTTTTTTTTTTTAAATCATTTTTTTTTTTTAAAGGAATTCCTTTATTATTTATTTATTTATTTATTTATTTTTGGCTGTGTTGGGTCTTCGTTTCTGTGCGAGGGTTTTCTCTAGTTGTGGCGAGCGGGGGCCACTCTTCATCGCGGTGCGCGGGCCTCTCACTATTGCGGCCTCTCTTGTTGCGGAGCACAGGCTCCAGACGCGCAGGCTCAGCAGTTGTGGCTCACGGGCCCAGTTGCTCCGCGGCATGCGGGATCCTCCCAGACCAGGGCTCGAACCCGTGTCCCCTGCATTGGCAGGCAGACTCCCAACCACTGCGCCACCAGGGAAACCCAGTAGTGGTATTCTTCATGCTTTTTAAAAAATTTTTATTTTATATTGGAGTACAGTTGATTAACAACATTGTGTTAGTTTCAGGTGTACAGCAAAGTGATTCAGTTATACCTATACAAGTACCTCTTCTTTTTCAAATTCTTTTCCCATTTAGGTTATTAGAGAATATTGAACAGAGTTCCCTGTGCTATACAGTAGGTCCTTGTTGGTTATCTATTTTAAATATAGTAATGTATACATATCAATCCTGAAAATTTTTATTGAGATAATTGCTCCTGGCATTTTGAACCAGATAATTCTTTGTTGGTAGAGAGAGGCTGTCCTGTTCACTGTAGGATATTTAGCCACGTCCCTGCCTCTACCCACTAGATGCCAGTGGCACCTGTCCCTCAGTTGTGACAAGCAGAAATGTCTCCAGACATTGCCAAATGTCCCTGGGGTAGGGAGGCAGACACACCCTTGAGTGGGGAATCACTGCTCTAGACCTCATGCTGTGTGGGGCTATGTGGCTTTTCCAGTGGAATAATGTTCCGGAGTACTTGTGGAATCTTCTCTGGCCTCTAAGAAACAGGAAAGACAAGACCTGACCACGAGGGAAGTCACTTGACCCAAGGAAACTGCAAGATTTTCCACCATTCATTTATAGTTTTTTACCCTCACTATCTTATGTATCAGAGAATTACTCAGATGTGTTAGCAGTTGTGATGTAGGGAGAAGCTAGATTTCCTTGTCTAGCCATCTCATGTCCTACGGAAACACTTGTCTCTGTCATCACAAGAGGTCTTGTTAGAAAGCCCGTAAGAAACTTTATCTGCTTGTTATGCTGACTTTGGTGGTTCCACTAAGCCAAGGGATTTTGGAAACGCCGTTTCCTGTGTCTCATTTGGCCATTGCCACAGATTCTAGTAAAGTTGTGATGTTTCAGAAACTATGTCATCATTTCTCAGTGTTTACATCACACTTCATTTCAAAGAGAGCCTTTATTCTAACAAGCTCATTTGAGTGAGTAGTGACTAAGAGCAACATCTGGGCCTGTGGAGGTCTGTCCAGGCCCACCACTTCCTTCGTGCCTAAGAAGCGTAGTCTCCCAATATTCACTGCAGAGTCTGCTTTCATCTTGCACAACAAGTGAAAGTAAATCAGTGGGAAGAAAATGTAAAATCCATTCATTCACTCAAAGAAAAGTTACCAAGTAGGACGCTGTGCTAGTTACTGTGAGATATTTAGAGACACATAAGGCACAACTTCAGAGTTCAAGAGCTCTTTGTCTAGTAGTAGAGTCAAATGTGGACAAGAACATTCACAATACAAGTCAAGGGTCCTAGAACCTAAGTGCCATAGGCGTTCAGAACAAGGTCATAGGAAAAGAAGGTGGATTCTGAACACTGCCATCCTTTGCCTGGCCACAGATTCTAAAATGCATGTGTAAATGGCCTGTGAGAATGTTTCATTTCCCTCTTGGATAGGGTTAGTATAGACCGGTGGATCAAGGAAATATGGAAGACAAAAAATAGCTGGGCTTTCCTGAGGCACTTGGCAAATGACAAGTTGTCCATTTATCTCATGGGAAAGAAGACAAAGTATGAGTTTGTTAGTAATTGGTTGACTGTCGTCACTGGTGTCAATGTGAAGAGAGATTCCCTGTGCTATGACCTTAAGGTTTTTCATCTTGATCCATGTGTGGTTGTCATAAAGTCATATGTTGAGGATGAAGAACTCAACAGATTTTGATAAGTTGGGGCAATGCAGCAGATCTAACAAGATAAAACATAAAACAAGAAAATAGAAGGGCTTGTCTTGAATCCGAAAACCCATCTGCACGAAGAGAGGGGCAGGGGGCCAGACTTGGCAACAGATGTTTCCCCCAGATTTTGTGTGCATTAAGAATCATCTGGGGGACTTCCCTGCTGGCGCAGTGGTTAATGCAGGGGACACGGGTTTGAGCCCTGGTCCAGGAAGAACCCACATGCCGTGGAGCAACTAAGCCCGTGAGCCACAACTACTGAAGCCCGCGCACCTAGAGCCTGTGCTCCGCAGCAAGAGAAGCCTGCGCACTGCAACGAAGGGTAGCCCCTGCTCGCCGCAACTAGAGAAAGCTTGCTCGCAGCAATGAGGACCCAATGCAGCCAAAAATAAATAAATAAATTTATATTAAAAAAAAAAAAAGGGCTTCCCTGGTGGCGCAGTGGTTGAGAATCTGCCTGCCAATGCAGGGGACACGGGTTCGAGCCCTGGTCTGGGAGGATCCCACATGCCACGGAGCAACTGGGCCCGTGAGCCACAACTACTGAGCCTGCGCGTCTGGAGCCTGTGCTCCGCAACAAGAGAGGCCGCGACAGTGAGAGGCCCGCGCACCGCGATGAAGAGTGGCCCCCTCTCGCCGTAACTAGAGAAAGCCCTCGCACAGAAACGAAGACCCAAAACAGCCAGAAATAAATAAATAAATAAATAAATTTATAAAAAAAAAAAGAATCATCTGGCATGCTTGTTTAAAGTGTGGATTCCCAGGTGTCACCCTCAGATGGTCAGATTCAACAAGTTTGAGGTAGAGCCCAAGAATCTGCATTTATTAAGGCTCCTAGGCTATTCTGTGGTAGAAGCTCTGTAAGCCACACTTTGCAAACCACTGTCTTGAAGGTCTGAGTTGATAGGAAGAGAATTCAACAATGGTTTTGAGTAAAGTGTGATGAGGAGAACAAAGGAGGTAAGAACCCTGCTCTACTGGGCTAGGCAGAGCAGATGTGAATAATTTACACTGAATCTTGGGCCATGACCCTTGAAGAAGAGAATCAAACTAGAAACAGGGAGGCAGAGGGACTCAGAACCAGGTGATGCAAAGAATTGTTGAAGGAACTGACAGTGCCTAGAAAGACCAGAGAGAAGAGGACAGAACCGGAGAAAGGTGATCTGCATAAATTTGCTCTGTGTGGCCTCACAGAATGACACTAGAATCAGTGTGCAGGAGCTACGGGGGAATCAAGTTAGGCTCAAAATAGTGACCATCCTTCTCCAATAGGCAGATGCGCACAGGGCTAGAGGTGTTCAATCATGGACTGGAGAACATGTTTAAATGATTCTTTTAGGAAGTTGGTGGTAAAAGGAAGAGTGGGACGTTGAATAGGTGGTAGGATCGAGGGAAGTTTTGTTTGTTTTATTTCATTTTTAACAGGAGAGAATAGAGCATGTTTAGGTTTCCAAATAAAAATGGATGGACTAAAGAAAACTAGGAGTGGGATGGGGGCAGGCACATGGCGGGGACGGGAGTAGAGAGAGGTAAATACACGAAGAAGCAGGGGATTGGATGGACCTAGAAGGGCTGGGCTCTAGAGCCCAGGGAAGATTTGCAGTGGAAGCAAGCAGAATAGAAGAAAGGATGTAATGGTTAAGGATCCAAAGGCATTTTATAGTGGAAAAGGGGGTGCCGTGCAAGGTACCTTAGGGTAATGCAACGGGCAAGTTGAAGTTCATTCCAATTATGGTTTCAAGAAACAAGGGGTTGAAATGTGTTGTCCAGAGTTAAGAAAGAGTAGGGTTGGTGAGGGCTTGAGGAATGTGGAAGAAGAGTGGAGTAGCAGGTTTGTGGAATTCGTTGAGGAGCCAGCAGCCACCCGTGATTGGCTATTGCATTGTAGAACGTTTAACAGGGTACATTCAACTCAAGTTCTTTGCATTCCTGCAGTGTTGATCAATCCAAAGGCTTCAGTGAAGAGAGCAGGCAGCTGGGGGTAACATGGGCTGGGAACTGGCCTGGTGGACCCAAGAAATGATTTAAAAAAAAACAACAACAACTTAAACTTCAGGCTCACAAAAATTGGTAAATACCAAGCTTTGACCTGTCAAGGGCAATGGGGTTTTCTTCTTCAGAGCCTCTGAATAAATAAGCATCTACCTCCACGAAACGTAGAAACTCTACACTCTAGAGATACTTACTCAGAAGTACTCAAGATATTTGAATTTTATTTCAAGAATGTCACCTCTGTGCTCCCATCTTGGTCTTTACAGAACTGGGGCTGTTCTGACTTTGAGATGGTATCATGCAGCGTGTGTTCTAGAAATGGTGGGCTTTTACTAAGCCCTGAGATTTTAGGAAGTGTGCAGACCCTATGGCCACTGTAATTTATGTTAAGAGGTGTAAGCTACGAGGCTTCTTATATGTTTTCTTCTATTTTTCTCATTTACTTCCTAGTGGATTTGCAATATATTTATGGAAAATAATGGCTTTGACTTGCCTGAAGCTTGCAAGATTGACACAATTGGAAATTCACCATAGCTGTCTTTGGCCTTGAACCCATTCAATTCAGAAATCTTTTCAGATAATACCTAAATCCGTGGGGGAAAACTGAAAACAGGCCTGTCAAAGTAGAGGTCTTAAGCCTTGACCATTTGCTTCCTCGTTGTTTTTTCATGGTCAACTTTTAAATAGTCCTTAAACGCTGGTAGAAATACCTTCTTTTTTTTTTTAAGTAAATTCTTTGCAGGGCAGACGTTTTTTATAAGGGAATCTCATTATTGGCTAAAATCATGGGAGAGTAACTTTGTTTTTAAAAACTTGGCAGGACTGAAAAGAAGCAGGATTAATGCCTCTATTTTTAAAAAGCAAAAGGGAAGTTCATAATGTCCTAATCTGGAACTTTACCTGAAAAAAAATCACCAAATCATTTCTAGAATAATCTGTAGTGAATACAGTGTTGGGAACCTATATCACTTGACAGAATAAGTCCTGTCAAACTGATTCATTTCCTTCCATGAAAGAGTAACAAGATTTTAGTAGATTGAGGGGAAATGATAAATGTAATCTATATTTTATTTAGCAAGATGCTTGAACCTGTTCCATCCAACATCTTGGTCGATAAATTCAGAAAATTTGGGGATTGCATTAGATGTCCAGGGGGCAACTGAGCACCTATCCTGGGGTCTGGATTTAATGGCACGTCCCTTTTGAGAGGCTCTGCAACAGAGGAGAAGTTACCTGATCTGCTTTAAGAGGAAGAAATGATGGCAACTTACTCCAGAAGGACCCTGTGAGTCCTGAAAAATGTATCTGATGTGTTCATCATTCATGGTTTTGATTATGTAGACATGCTCAGAAGATCAGTTATGAATATATATGTTTTTGTCAAGTAAAAGGGATGCTGGCTGCTCACAGTCATTCATATATCCTGCTTGTACATCCTTCTGAAAATTCCCCAAGAACTTCCTGACAGAACTGGTTCTCAGGCTTCTCTGTCACCAAAGAGGAGGGGGAAAAAATAAGAGGAAACAATAACTCTGAAAGCAAGTGAGATGTGTGGAAATAAATCTGTCAGACTCTGTAATTCCAAAAGGGAAAGATACTTCTGGAAATTCTATTCCAGCCTAGGAAAGAGTCTGTTGCTAGAAATGGTGAGGATATTATGCTGATGATTATTTCTCGGATGTACATATGCCCTCTGCTGCAGGGAACCCAAGTACCTTCCTAACTTGTGTCATTTTTTAACTACTAATCTTCCCAAGACCCCACCTGAGGAAGTCTGGTGGGTGCTTGAGCTCCTCATATTTCAGTAATTTTATGGCCGGAATTGGGTATATCAGATACCTGTATATGGAGAAAGTTCGTCCTTGATAATATATCTTAATCTCTGCCTCATTTCCCAATACTAACAGATTTAACCCAGCGCACAATAATACCTAAAAAGAGTATTTTAGCTTTGTTGAGGGCCCTCTAGTTTTATGCAGCACTTTCACCATCATTCGATCTTCACACTCCAACCCAGCAGTGCAGACAGGCCAATACTATTGGGATAACGTTCTGCATTTCTACTGTGTATTGAACACACGCCATGCGTCAGGCATTGTGCTAGACACGTTACATGTACCATCTCATTTAATCCTCCAACAACCCTGTGGGGTGTGTGCTGTGATCTCCATTTTACCGGGAGGAAACACACACGAGGATCAAGTGACTCACTGGAGGCCATCCATCCCTTAGTGGCAGAGCTGGGACTAGGACCCAAGTCTTATGTGATCTTTCCACTCTCTACATTTTAAGAAAAGATCTTGATTCTTCCAGGTAGTTAAGGAGTTCTTTCTCATATTTGTTTACCTTTCTGTATGCTTTTAAATCTGTTTATTGATTTCTATGTTGTACATCACTGCAATGTGCATCCATCTCTAGCTCACCATCTTTCTTCATGCCTTGACCATAAGGCACATCTGTCCTGAGCTGCCAGCATCATCTCCCTGATGACCTGCCCTGAGCAGATTAGGAGAGAGAGTCTATCTATGGTTTAGGTACCAGCAAAGTACTTTCTGTTCTGTGGTCATTTGCCTTAAGAGCGAGAAGTATTAGGTACCTAAATCATGTTTTTAAAAATAGGCTGATGATAAAAAGCGATTGTCAATCCACTTTGTGTTATTGTTATGCCATTTTGGCCCGGCCCACAGGCTCAGCAGTTGAGATTGTTTCTTTTAATAAGTAATACTAGAGTAAATATTTTTTTAAATAAAAATAAAGAACCAGATCTCAGAAAAACACTCAGTGGAAGTCTTAAACGTTATTCATTCATTCTGTCTTTGTTAAGCATATCTCTATGCCCAGAACTGTTTTCATCCTGGAATCATTAGCAATTCAGTGTCATCTCTGTCATCCTCATCGTCGTCATCATCAACATTATCATTAATCTCCTCTTCACCATGGGCACATCACTGAGTACCAATTAGCACTGTGGGCATTTATGGAGATGTGTACAGTGTAAGCGCCATATGGTGCCTACCCTTGGGGGAAGCAGGTGGGGTGACCCATAACAAGAATACAGATCTATTCATAAATGCATGTGCATTTTCACATCATCACAGGTATTGAGTAGTGAAACAAATGGATTTTATGGATGCTGTTTTGCCGCCTGTATAAACTAATCCAGGAAGTCTACCCAGAGAGCTGAATATGAGAAACTAGATGAGGTTGACTTCAACACTGGGCCAGGGGGCGGGGTCCACGTGAGGAGGTGAGCCTGAGCTAGACTCAAGGATGGGGAAAGGACTTCCCACACATCCTTTCCAAGATCCCTCCAAGTTGAAAGTTGCCATATTGAAAGATCGAGAACACTTTTATGTTTTCTGCATAATTCCCATCGCCTTATGTCACCTCTCTCTACCACTTTGGGCTTCGCTTGGGTAGTGTAAAGTCCGTGCCACAGGCTTCTCCAGCCCACGGCCGGGAACCTGTGCTCCATCTTATTCTTTTGTACTTTAAGTCAGGGAGGGCTCCATAAATATTCATGGAGATGATAAGAATGGCATTGAGACTCTCAACACCACTTTATGCAGGTTCTAAAACCACAAAAATCATTGACTTGACCCACAGAGCTATCTGCCTAATTGACAACTCAAAACAGCAAGTCCTTGGCCTATAACATTTGGAAGTTAAAATTAGAACTTCTACAACATATCGAAAGTTCTGGATTTCCAGCATGTCTGAAGAGGATTTAGATCCTGACGTGCCTGAAGAGACACATCTATAACCGGACCTACTGAACCAGACCCTTCTGCCAGTATTGTACACTGATCTGTGACAAGGCCTCCAAAAGGTAACGTCATAATACTTGAATGCTCTCCTTGCTGGCTGCCAGGGCCAGTTTAACAGTATTGGAAGTGTTTCTCAAGAAACAGGAATGCATCTGAACATTGAAGACCAGTACTCTTTTAACGTTGAAAGTCCCTTCTCTAGATTTTACTAGGGTCCTCCAACAGGATGTTGTATTTCTGATTTTCCGTATAACCTGGTGGTAAACTTGCCCACGAAAGCACGTCCTCCCTTAGAGTCCCACCTTTATGCGTGTTGGGGATTATGAGTTCTCACCTTAAGTAATGATTGCTTAATAACCTCACTTTTGCGTGACCGTCCCATTCCCCCTTCTACCTCACTGCCCCATCCCGAACTCTAACGTGTATGAACTCAGGAGAGAACAGCCTGGGGTGGAAGGTGGGAGCAAAAGGGCAGGTGAGAATCTGCATTCTGCCCCTTGGCCAGGCCAGCCGTTCCCTGCGATCGCCCCGGTTGTTTTACCCTCCGGCCTCACCACCTCGTGGTCTACTTTTGAGGCAGTTTCCAGGGACATCACATCTCCACCTTTCTGTAAGGATAAATAAACAGTTTGAGGCTCTCGTGTCTTTATTAAACATTTCCTCTAAACGGCATGCTTTGGCTGTGTGCCCACATGAACCAAGAAATCTTTCTGGGAGCAGCCGAACCCCAGAGCCCGGCCACACGGTTCCTCGTCTAAATAGCCCTTTGAGCAGGCAGGAGGCACCTGCGCTGATCGCCGCCCTTCCTCCCTGACTCCTGGGTCTTCAGAGCTCCCTGGGTCCTGGGCTGGAAGGGTGCTGAGAAGCCTCCTGGGCCCCTGGCAAAATGAGGAACAGCAGCCGAGAAGAGACCACGACCCAGTTACAGGTGCCGCCTCTGCACAGGCTGCTGGGGCCTGTGGTCTGGCTGTGGGGAGGGAAGGGCGCCCCTGCCTGCAGCAGTGGTGGAAACGTGGGAGAGGAAAGGCAGAGAAGAAAGAAAGAAATAAGGCCTGTTTGACCAAACCCCCAACACCTAAATCTCTAAGCCCACTGGAGCAGGAAATTGAGTGGCTGGACAGAGCAGCCTTGCTGCTTACCCTTCCCCCATCCTTGGTCTGGAAGGTTTTCTAGGCCTTACAGACTTTTTTTTTTTTTTTTTTTAAGAAATCTCCAACCTATAGAGAAAGAGGAAGTGTATTTTTAAAACAGAGTGAAGACTCAGTAGCCACAGATCTGAAAGAGAATGAAAGGGGAAGAAAGGCTTGTGGAAGAAGGGAAAGGAAAAGGGCCTACAGAAGAGTGTCTGTGTGTGTGTGTCCAAGACAGCTTAGGAGACAGCCTACAAGGAACAAGAAAACAAAGGGAAGTGTGACACGAGAAAGACAGAGAAATAAGTGGGAGCAGGCGTGAGTGGAGGGGGGAGGAGGCCGGTGGCGGAGAGGGGCGGGCAGAATGGATGCCGGAATGCGGCCGAGCTGGGAGGGAGGGAGGGAGGGAGGGAGGGAGGCTGCACATGTGCGAGAGAAAGACAATGATGTCAGCATTTCCTTCTGGATTGGTCACATGGTCCTTGCCAGGTAAACAGACTGGAAATAGACTCCATAAAGGCCGAGCCTGCTGGGGGAGAGTGGGAGGCCCTGCCACTTCACCCTTTCCTCTCTGTGGCGTCCTGAACAAGCCGGTTTTTTTCATGTTTGTGACAAGGTGGTCTCGGAGTGGAATTGCATTTTTACGAGCCAAGGAACATGACTCAGGGAGGGAAAGCTATTTGCTTTTATAATTAGCTCAAGGAGTTAAGAGACATTTTGATTTTAAAAAAGAACAGAGGTGGGGTGAATATAAATTTAAGCTCAGATGCTGTGTCTTGGGGGGTGGATTGCTCATCCTCATTTGTCTCCTTTGGAAGAGGGTCAGATGGGTCTCAGTGAAGGATGGATAGGAAGGCTGCAGTTTAGAATGAAAGGATCAGATGCTGTGACTATCAAGATTAGGAAAAAGAAAATGCTAACAGACTCAAGGTGAATATATTAAAGGAGTGTGATACAGCTCAGGAGTGACCATGGTGCCACAGGAGAAATGGAGACCCCATGAAAGAGATGAGGTGCAAAAGACAAGTTACTGTGATTTTCAAACAGAGTTGTTGTCGTTGATTTTTTCCCCAAAATGATGGTTCCCAACCCAAACAGGGCAGAGCATTTTAGAATGGCAAAAGCATGTCTGGAAACTTTATCTGAAAAGCAAAGTGGATGGAACAGGTAATTTTTCCACTTGGAAGGCTGTAGAATCCAAAATGGTAGGGGTGGGGAGAAGAACATGGCTCTTTCTTCAAATTCCTGGAAATAGGGCCTTTGCATCATGTTGCAATAGCTTATTTAGGTCATTCTTTGAATAATTTTGAATTGAAAGGAGCTACCTTATTTTGGTCATAATTTTCTACGTCCTTGTGGAAATTTGGCCAAAGCCTGTGGGAGGGAGGGTGGCCAACTGTCTCAGTCTTCCAGGGTTGAGGGCATTTCTGGGATGCAGTTTTAAATCTAGGATAGTCTTAGTGGGACCAGTTGGTCATGGTAGTGGGAGGCCTAGTCTAGTGGACATAGAAATAATAATTCGTCCCCACCCTGCTCCACCAACAAACAAAACAGAACTCTTTCACTCTTTTTCTACTCATTTCTTCCTCTCTCCCCCATCATTCCTTCCCCTCAACTTTTTTTGATCCTTTCAGAGCAGGGACCCCTGCAAGACGAATTTGAGCGTATGTGACTGTGTACCTGGACTTGGGAGCCGGCAGAATACAGCTGAGGTGAACAGTTGGCTTTAGTTACTCCTGGAAAAAGGAAGGGAGAAGAAAACGTTCATCCTTGCTGCTTCTGCTTCCTCCCTGCCTTCCGCTTCCCCCATTCATTGGAGGGGGAGGAGGGGTCCATCAGTGCTACAAGTGTACTTTCAGCCCTTGGGTTGAAAGATAGATATTTGATACCCCTCTCCGTTAACAAAATACGTCACTCTGACAAGACTCCCAGCCCAGAGTTATTTTTGCAGCATTATGTAACTGGATTCCCTGGTCAGGAGGACTTCCTTAACAAGGCTTTCAGCAACCCCTCCGTGGGGGCCTGGCCAGTCCTGCCCAATTACGCACACTCACTCTTGTGCAGTTTCAGCCCAGGTCAACCCAGTGAAACCCAGTGAGGAGACGTCAGCCCTCGCTGCTGACCTGCTCACCGTATCCCCATGCTGTAGAGCCCCTAGAAAGAGTGTTTCAGTGCCTGGTGGCCAGAGCTGGGGGAAGACTCTCCCATGGCAAACCTCAATATCCACACAGCAGGCATTCTTGTTCGGAGGGAGCTGCAGGCTGGCTGCAGCACAGACCCCCCCGTGCCTACCCTTCCACCCGCCCCACCAAGGCCTGCAAAAGTGAGCTCCTGGGGCCAGCCCTGAAGGGACTAGGAGACCCTCCAAAGGCCTGCCATTTGGATGTCGCTGCCGTCTCTTCTTCCCGGTCTTCTGGATTTCCTCATATTTGTTCATGAGTAATTGGTCATCTGATCATCCCTTCCTGTTAGGCTGCTGACTCACAGAAGTTAGAAATTTGTCTGAGCTTCAGACACAGTAAGAAAATTTACAAAGAAAAACAAAAGGTCGGGTATGAACTTCTCCTGGTACGGCCACCGTAGGCCTACAAATCCAGGGGTATACTGGGCAGCTGTTTCGGGGTGACAGCATGCTGCCGTCCTCCTGGGAGCTTGTTCATGCTGTTGTGTTTCATTGTCATTTCTGTCTTTTGGCCTTGAGACAACATCCTCCATGACCTTCAGTAGCCCGTCTCCTCGCCTTGGATCCAGTCCGGAATCCATACCAAAACCAAAGAACCCATCCCACAGTATTTTCCTTTCCCTCCCCTCAGCCCACGGCACCTCGTATCTCTCTTTTATTTTCTCTTGAGTCCCTGGTTCTCCTATTTTAACAAGAGGCAGACGGTATAATAGAAATAGCTTTAAAGCCAGATGGAGCTGGGTTCACATTCAAGCTAAGCCCTGAATAGCTGTGCGATCTTCATCTCTGAGTCTGATATTTCTCATCCATAAAATGGGACTAATAATACCCATTTCCCAAGGCCACTGGCAGAATTGAATACAGTAACCTATAAAGTGCCTTCCAGGGGACCCACACATAGTAGGTGCTCAATAAGTGGCAGGCCTTCAGGGAGGGAGGAGGGAGGAAGAGGAAAGCGCCAGTTTGCCAGGTTCCTGAGAGCTAATTTCCATCTCCTTTACTACACCATCGATCTCCCACGGGAATGCCCTTTTTAAGGCTGCTGAAATGAGTCTCACTGTCCTTTGTTGGGGGGCGTGGGTGCGGGAAGCAAAGAAATGCTCGTGGTCTCAGCCTCTCAGCACACCAGCACAGGGTCCCTGGGATAGAGACCCCTGTGGCTGGTCCTTTTGGGAAATCTTCCCAGCCTGAAGGATCTGTCTTCCCCCCACGCCGGCCCCCCTTATAACCAAGGTCTCCCTGCAGACCCCTCCAAAGCTAGGCATTATGTTCAATATATTAGCTCTGGTTTTGTCTGCGCCAAGTTGCAGGGGCCACCAAGTACCCAGAGCAAAGGGAAAAGGGATGAGTGTGGTTTCTCCCAGAGTATCCGCCTGTGTGAACCAGGTGGAACCGGCACGTGAGGGATGCTGAGGGCAAACTGAGGTATAAATAATGGGGAGAGGAGGCAAGAAGGTTCCCTGGAGGCGGGGGTGGGATGGGAATAGCCACCACCCGGGGACACCTCTCCCTGAAGGGCACAAAGGCCAAGAGCTAGTGACTTTGGCTGTACCTGGAGTGCGGGCTGGGCAGGGTGGAGGAGAGCCTATGGCAGCCGCACCACTGTTCCAGTTGGCAGAAAGCCCTTCCCTGAAGACTGTGAGTTTAACCTTTAGCATTCAAGTGTCGGAGCTTAAGTGTCGTTATGAGCAATTCTTCCTGCTGCAGCGTTCCCAGACTGCGGGAAGAGGGGTCGGCAGAAATCCACCCGCTTTCCTTTTTCTTCCCAGACAAAACGAGAGGGAGGGAGACACGCAGAACCAAACACGCAGACACAGGCACTGCTCAAATCGGGCCCTCGCTAACCCTAAACATCCAGTCCCATCCCCTTGGCCAGTCTTGTTTCTCCAGGCCTGAGTGTCTCCCAGGGGGTCCCCCACTCCCAGCTCCCCTGGGGCTGTGGGGTTCAGAACCACCCTCTGGCCCCCCAAGCCTCCGCTGGGAGTGTTGCCTGGGAACCCCGCCCCTTGCTCTCTGCAGCTGGATCCAGGGCCCCCAACTGCCCCCAGCTTGGTGGCCCGCAGGTTGGGGTTGGGGCACCTGTGTCCTGAAAGAAGCTGGGAAGTCTGGCGTGGGCGGTGGAGAAAGGATGCCGTCGAGCGGCCCGGGGTGGGGAGTGGGATGCAACGGGGACAGGCGCTGGGCCTGGGCGTCTCAGACCAAGCGCAAGAGGTGCGCCCGCCGCCGCCACGCCCTCTCCTTCCCAGGTGGCTGCCGGCGCTGGGCGTGGTGGTTTTCTGGGGGGGGGGGAGGGGGGCGCCCCGCAGGGTAGCTCCAGTTGCTCCGCGGGGGGTCATTTTCCCCCCCAGAGCCAGCCGCTGTGCTTTGCGCGCACCTGTGAGGGTTGCCCAGGTCCCAGGGCAGCGGTTCTGCGCCGTCTTAAGTTCCCCAGCTGGCCTCTCCAGGGGCCTGAGCGCCCGGGCTTCCTGTCGGGAGCTCGGAGCCGGCGGGAGAATAAAGCTTTCCCGAAATGGGGCTGGGTGTGCCAGACTTTAGGGACGCGAGCCCTGGCTCAGTGAACTGTGTGGTCAGTGTCTCGGGAAACTGTCGGGATCCTTGAGGTTGTGGTTCATGGGAAGGAGGGAACAGCGCAAGGTCTCTACCGAGCCCCGGGGGAAGGAGAGCAGCGGTGAAAAGCGTGCGCCCTATGCCCGGGCCAGAGGAAGGTGGCGTCGAATGTCCCTGCTGCCCCACTGGGCCTTGGAATTAAACAGGGAGGTGGCTGCGCCCACAGGGGACCGCTGTCTTGCCCGTTGCCCCGGCACAGGCTGGGCCCGCAGGACATCCGCGGGGAGTCCAGCTATAGCCAGAGCCCCCCGGGCCTGGCGTGCACTGGACTCTTCGAAGCCCGTGGGGCCGCGCGGCGTTCTCCGCCCGCCGGCCTTAACCAAGCGCTGGTTCCAAATTTCGTGCCATCCGTGTGCAGGAAAATTGGGTTTGCCTTTTTCTCTATTTCTAAGAATAGGAAACAAACGAATTGGAAAATTTTTGCTCTGGAAAAATATCTGTTCGATGTCGTTTGGTGCTTAAATTGTCCTTGGATTTTTTTTTTCCAGCTTCGTTTGAAAAAAAAAGAAAGTTGATGTGCGTCCCAAACCTTGTTTCTCTTTAAACCGTCCCCTTAGACGTGCAGTCGGTTGCTGCAGATGTTTTCTGGGGCAAAGAGAGTGAAATGCAATGGGAGGGGGGATGAGGACTGGGACTCTCTCATTTTAAATCCCATTACTGTCTTTGAGGAGAAGCACAAAAAAATCAGGAAAAGATGGTTCGTCCCCCACTGATTTCCCTCACTTCAAAGATTTCCCTCACCCCTTAAATCAGAAATATTATGGCGCTAGGTATTTATCAAGAAAAAAAATGCACATGTTTCTTCAGAATATGTACACGGTATAGGTCCCTTTTTACATTTCTCAGCAAAAAAAAAAAAAAAGGGGGGGGTGGATATCAGGCACTCAATTCCTTGGCTATTAAACAAGCCATGCCTGCAAGAAACGCAGGCATCGGGGGAATGTTCAGCCTCGCATCCCTCCATTAGCGCACGCTTGCGTGTCTGCGTGTCAACAATGCACGTGCTACCATGGGCACCGACTCCCCACGCCGGCCCCAGCAGGCTCTGGGCAAATGGGTGCCAGGTCCCAGTTACGCGGTCGCCGCCTTGCTCCCCAGCCCGCCGCCCGTGCCTCTCAAGGATCCCTTTTTCTGCCTCCGTCTGGCGAGTCGGAAGCCTCGATCATTCCCCGCCAAGTAGCCCTTGGAATTCCCTAAAGCGCATGTAGCCTGACCGAGGGTCTCTTGTCCTCGAGTTGTTCACTTTGTTACGTTAAGATGAGGTTAGTTCTCTCTCTGCTTCACCCGCCCCAGGCTTTACATGTAGTGCAAACTTCTGGTACCAGGTCACCAAAAGGGGAGCCAGCGCTTGTCAGTGGTGTGGGCGGTGCGGAACCTAGGAGAGCCACCAGCTCCGAGGCGCCTCCTGCCCCAAGGCTGGAATTCAGATTTCTATTGTAAAGGAGCCGAGGAAACTGGGAATCTGACTCAAACCCTGGAACTGACTAATTGCCCTGCATTTTCACAATGCGCCATGTATTCGAAATGAAGGGCAGGCTTTATCATTTGGAACTCTTTCAAGGACCCGGGCGCTCCAAGTTTGGGGCTAATTCTTTAAAGGTTTTACTTCTGAGAAATAAGGAGAAAAGAATGAAAGAATGAAATATACCCACAATCCATGTACTGGGGATGGCACTCAAGAGTAGGTTGTGGTCTCTTTTGAATCGGGAGTTCAAAAGGAAAAAAAAAAAGTCTGTTCCCTCCCCCTTGCCCCAGGGATGAAACCTCTCTAGATTCTAGCGGCCAATTTGGTTTGATTTCCGCGGTTTGGAGGCTCTGGTGGGGTAAAGGGCGGCGGGGCTCGGAAGACAGACCTCAGCTGCCTTCTGGACCAGCTGGTCCGCTCTTGGCCCTGGAAGCAGAAGCTGAAATCGGGGTGATTCACCCTCGCCCTGGCAGCTGGAGAGAGCGTCTGGGGAGCGCGACGCTGAGCCTCCCGGGCCGTGCCCTTGTATGTGGACCTCCTAGCTCCCTCCTCTCCCTATCTACTCTCGGCACCCCCCACCTGCCTACTGTCCCCTAGGGATCTAGTTCCCCTTTCTGTCATTTCGAGCCAGTTCTTTTCCCACCAGAAACTCCTTTTTCTTGGAGTAACTTTCCAAAAGAGCTGTCGTTGTCCTGAAGTCCAACCTTGTGGGGGTGGATTTGGGAAGCCCTTTCTCAATTAAAGCTCCTTCTCTGGGCACCGTGTACATGCCCCTACAGTCCCTAGGACATCACCTGGGCACTGAGACCCACAACTTGGCTCACCCGGCCCAGCGCCAAAACAAAAGGGGACTTCAGTCGCTTTTCTCTTTTCCAGTGAAATGCCTCAGAAACAAATCTGAATTTGGTTTTTGGTTATCTTGTAGGCATGAAATATATTTTCACAAAGGTATTCTTCAGGCTGCCTTAGATGCGGGGTGGGGGGGGAAAGCTTTTGACCAAGAATACGGGCACAAAGCAAGAAGCTGCAAGTAATGGACACCACTGTGTACATCCGCTCTTGACTGTGAGAAGTGCAACCCGAGTCTGAGGGACTGGTGCCAGCATCCAAAGTCCCCCATTCTGCCAAGAGCACCCCTGATTTCTACAAACAGAGAGCATTTTCTACCCAGACCTAGCTGCTCACCATCTGGTGCCTTAAGAGCAAACTTTCTGATTTGGTGGTTGAGGCTCAGGGCACCGTGGTTTCACCGTAGGACAGAGTTGCGGGTGGAGCCATTCTGGACGCTCAGAAGCACCTCGCCCTGCACCCCTAGGAGAAAGGGGGGAACTGTTCGATTTGTCTGGGGGTCAGGAGGTGGGCTGGGGGGCGCGGGGAGGGAACGGATGTGTGGAGCGCCAAGTGCCGGGCTGCCTCTGTCTCCTGTTTCTCCCTCCCTACCTCATCTTCTGCCATTTCCAGAGGCAGGAGAAAGGTGATCTCGGACTTGACCCCTAAATCACAGCTGCTGGTGGCTGCACCTCGCTCCGGGATGAGCGCAGCCCCTTCCCCGGGCTCGAGCAGCTTAACCCTTTCGTCCCCGCGCGCTCAGGGGCCGACGGCAGCGGCGCCTCTGACCTCGGCACTGCGGTGCAGCCCGCCTCCTCCGCGCGGCACCTTGGATCCCACTAGGAGACCACAAAAGGGCGAGACTGCGGGGCGCTGCAAGCCTGGGGCACGGGCCGGGCGGCCCAGAGCGCTGCCGGGGAGCCGGAGGAAAAGCCGGAGTTAGCGGAACGAAGAGGGATGTTTGGATCGTGTTAACTACCCAGACAGATGCACTTCGGCATGTCTGCATTTATGGAATCCATATGTTGTCGTGGCAAATGAGAGGACAGCAACACGTACATACAATAGACTTAGAATAACAATATACATTCAGAAAGGGACCGCACATTCTTCACCCTGCAACCCTTCTCTTAGATCTAGCTCTGGAGTTGTACGGAGAGGCAGCGTTTCAACCTCCCCTGCCTCCACACGGGCTTTTCTTTTTCCTTCCTCCTCCCTTTTTTGTTTTTGTGTCCCCAGTCCCCCAGCAGAAGAGAACCCAGGGCCCAGAAGCTAGGCTCTTTGGGAGTGAGATCTGCTAAGATCAAGTCCATCTCCCTTCTCCCTTAAAAAAGACTGGCCCATCGCATGTTTTAGCCCTTGGAGCAAATAATAGCTGCTCACACTGAAAACTGACTCTGAAAATTGCAGGGGAGCAGATTCTTAATCAAATTTGCCATCCATATCTTCATCATTAAACCAACATTTCTATGTTATAGTTGCAAAAAAGTAGCTTCAAACAGATCTGGAAACAGAAACCCTCAGCCGGAGAGCACAGCTCTGTACAGTACCTGGCATTTATGTACACCTTGTATATTTGTGTGCACATATATTCATGTGCACACAGAGGCAAAGACATCTAAAGTCATTCAAATGTATATTTATGTACTCATTTATGCATATATCTTTGTGGTTATGTATACATCCATTCATTTGAGCAAGAGCCAGGGAAATATACATATCAATGCAATATTTAGCCTACATTCCACTTTCCCTCCCTACTGTAAATGTCTTAAAAACAGATTGGTCTAAAATTTTCTGTCCTCTTGCCAGCTTAATGAAGGATTTAGATTCTGAATTTCTTGGTTCCTTTTTTCATTTTGTACATAAATAATCCATATAGATGCTGGATTATCGCCTGAGCATTATTCAATCATATGAGCTTGGTACCTCTCCTCCTTATAACGAATTCACTCAGTAAAATTAGCATAAGTATTTACCAGATTAAGCTGACATTTTCCTATATTGCAACACGAAATACATTTATATCCAGAATTTCCCTCAAATCGCCTATACCACTGGAGAGACTGATTTCCTCCATGCCGTTTTGTATATGATACAAGCTACAAGTTCGCTTCTAGTACTAGTTACATTTTTAAAAGAATATAAATACATAGCATTTAAGTGAGATTTCAGCATCTACAAGGAGAAATTGAATTCTCGTACATCTTCAAAAAATAAACTAACAGATTTATGAAGATTCATGAAGACAGATAAATAGGAAGCAAATATACTCCTGAGGGTCTGAACAATTTTCCTTACCTGACGTATAATGGAAAAATTCAGAATTTACCAGTCTTCTTTCAGTCAGCTACACTTTACACTGACCTGCACTTTGGACTGAAAGGGAAAAAAAAAAAAAAAAGATTAACTGTTGCCAATGAAAATTTTAAAATAATAATCAGAAACTGGACAAACTGAAGGTAAAAATATACAATGGCTATGATAAAGATAAATATTTATTTAATCAAAGTAGAAGTTGTGTTTGGGCTGTAGGAATGTTTCATCCTTCCCTTAAAAAAAAAAAAAAATCAAGAAAGAAAAAAGCCAGAGTCTTTGCAGACTCCTGGAGAGTTCCCATTGTCCAGGGCTATCGAGAGCCCAGAATGGCATTAACCTCACAAAAGACACATTGTGCAGGGGACAAAAAAAAGCCCCTTCTTCTACAATAACTTTTAGCTTTTTTATTTTTAGAAAATGACAAAGGTTTTGCAAGCACTGACTGGTGAAACCTGTAGCAAGCCAGGCTGGACTTGGCTTTATTGATCTACTGTCCCGCATGGAAAGCAGCCAGGAAAAGTTTGAATGGCAATCCAGATTTGGCTCATAGAGAGGAAACCCCCGATTTTTCTAAATGTATTTTTTTCCTAAATAAAACAGCATTATTCCCAGAGTGAATTCAGAAGGATTAGATGAGGTAACCCTGCAAAATCCTAAACCGGTTTTCTCCTCTTAGTCTTGACTAAGAAGCTGCATGCACTTAAGAGCACTGGAAAATCTCTCAAAATGAAGAATTCCCTTGTAGTCAAACAGATTTCCCGATTAATTCCCCAATTCCTTCTAAAATAAATAATCCAGCTAGGCTGGGACAAAAAATTTTTTTTCTCTAAAAAATATGTTTTAGTGCGTATTCTCCCTCTACCTGATGTTTACAGAGTTCACGAATAATGCCTTCAAAAACATAAATGTTGTTTTTACATTTGTGTGCAGATCACTTAAAGTGCAAATTGCATTTTATTTTATTCCAGACATTGTAATTTCAATGGTACTAGTTCATATTTAGAACTTACATAAATACATACTTGTCATTTAAAAAAAATCTATTGCAGTAGCAGTGATGGTAAGGCTAGGATTTGAAAGGGGGGGGGGAGAAAAAAGGGAGAGAGAGAGAGAGAGAGAGAGAGAGAGAGAGAGAGAGAGTCCTGTTCTTCCTGCGTTTGTTTGCTTGCTTTTTGGAGGTATCATACACCCGCCTAAGTGATGGCTTTGATGTACTGGGAATCGGTACAGTAGCAGGGTCCCTGGTTGCTGTCTTTGATTCTAGGGATCTCCTTTGGGCTCTGGTGGGATGTACCGCTCCTAGTCTTTATCTGAAATCCATCCTCTCATTTCAAGCCCTTTGGCTTCGAGACTCTGCTCCAAACTCTTGGAGGTAGCTATGAGACTTTTTTTTTCTTTTTCTTTTTTTTTTTTTTTTGGCATTTAGGGAAGGGGTATGTAATCCCCCCCCCCATTCTAGACCTTTCCTCGCTATTTAAATATATTGGCTTTCTTTCTTACGAATTTAGTCTGAAATTATTTTTCACTGCCTTTATTACATCCCTGCTTTTGATGGCAAAATAGCTTCCTGTGTTTTGAAAACATCTGCTTTCCAGGTTTTACACGAGAAAATTGATTTTACTTTTCTCTTAAGTCCAGAAAGGTAGAAAGTTGGACTTGTTTCCAAGTGCAACTTTTCCTTTTCTTGTCTTTCCTTGAGTTACCCCCTTTCAGTTCTGATTCACTTTCCCCCTTTTACTTCTAATCATCACTCCCCCCTTCCCCTCTCCTAAAGAACCAGAGAAGATTGATTGCGTCTTATTTCAGAGGACAAAATTAACATATTATATCTTTTTTCGTCTAGTCTATGGTACGGTTAAAGTTTTCTCCATTTGTCCTCTGATTTGGGGGGGGTAATTTTCCTCCTTTTTAAAAAAATCTCCGATTTGCAATTTAAAGTGGCCTCTATTCTAAGTCTCTGCTGCTTCTCTGCTCTTTCACTTAAATCTTTGCTTTAAGCTGTCCCACTCCATTATTGCCCCCCCCATTACTCTTCTTTGAAGATGCTCTCTTCCTATTTAATTTAAACATTGCTGCGTTTGCCTAAAAAAGAAAGAAAAAAAGAAAGGGGGAAAGAAAAAACAAGAAAGAAAGAAAAGAGAGAAAAAAGAGAAAGAAAAAAATCTTTTAAAAAATCTTAGCCAGGTTCCTATTGTTGCTTCTCTGCATTTCTCTTCTCGGTGTGTGTGTGTGTGTGTGTGTGTGTGTGTGTGGTGTGTGCGCGCGCGCGTGTGTGTGTGTTTTTAATACATGCATAAACTTTTGGTGCCTCTCTCCCTCTTCCTGGGCTCTTCTCCCATCCTCTCTTCCTGCTCTCCTCGCCCTGCTCATCACTTTCCCCTGGTTTTTTTTTTTTTTTTTTCCCTCCCTTCCTCCCCTCTGCCTCCCTCCACCTCCTCCTTTTCTTTTTTGCTGAATCTTATTGATCCAGAAGGTGGCTAATTAGCCCTTCCCGTCGTGCCTGGGTAATGAAGCACATGCGCACTGAATTAATCACAGCCATTTTTTGCAGGAAACTAATTAGCAGAATAAAGATCCAAAGACTTTTTTTTCTTTTCACTCATCAGCTCCCACTTCCAGCGCGTCCCCTCCGACCGCTGCAGCCGCCGCCGCCGCCTCCTCCTCCTCCTCCTCCTCCCGGCCGCAGCCGCCGCCGCCACCGCCTGCTTTGCATCCCAATTACAGCCTAGAGCCGCTGCCGCCGCCGCCGCCGCTTCTCCTCCGTGGCCCCTGCCCGCTCCGGGGGCTGTAAACTCCCCGCCAACCATGCTGCTCGGCGGCAGCGGCGGCGGCGGCTCCGGCTCCCCGGCTGCGGCCGCCTCCCGCCCCGGGCTCCGCCGAGCGCGCTCCAGCTCCGCCGCCGCCGCCGCCGCCGCCGCCAGCAGCGCGTCCTCCGCCGCCGCCGACCCCCGCCAGCCGCCGCTGCTGCCTTGATGGGCTCCGCGGCCCGAGCGCCTCTTTTCGGGATTAAAAGCGCCGCCAGCTCCCGCCGCCAACGCCGCCGCCAGCAGCGCCTCTGCAGCCGCCGCCGCCGGAGAAGCAACCGCGTAAGTGGCAACTTTTCCCTCTTTTTTTTTTTTCCCGCCGCCGCCGCCGCCGCCTGCTCCTCCTCCTCCCGCCGCCACCGCCCGGACGCGGGGCTCCTCGGGGCGCCCGGGCTGCTTTGCATGGGGCTCGTCCTGCCCCCTCCCGGCTCCCGCGCCCGGCCGCCGCCGCCCGCGCTCCCCGCGCCCGCGCCCTGCTCGCTCGCTGCGTCCCGCTCGCCTTCCCCCTGCGCCAAACTTTCTCTTTCTCTTCTTCTTCCTCCTCCTCCCGCCGCCGCCGCCGCCGCCGCCGCCGAGCCCGGGCCGCCCCCTCCTCCCGGCCCCCGCGCCGCCGCCGCCGGCGACCCCCGGGAGGGTGGAGGCGCCCGGGGCGAGGCCCGCGCGGCGAGTTTGGAGGCGCCGCCGGGCAGGGCCGGCCGGGGCGCGGGCCGAGGGCGGGAGGGCGGCCGGGGTCCGGGCGCCGAGACAAAGGCGGCGGTCGGCGGGGGGGGGTCCGCGGTGCCGAGCTCCCCCGCCCTCGGCCCCCAACTTTGCCCCACCCCGGGAGACGCCGGGGCCCCGGGCTGAGCCGCGGCGCGGGGCGCGCACCCGGCCCGGAGCCGTCGCTGCGGCTGCCGCAGCTGGCCGGCCGGCCGGGCGCCTTCCGCGCCAGGGCTCCACTTGCCGGGAACGCGGCCGCCGGGCCGGAGCCCCGGGGTCCGAGAGCGGGCGAGGGGGCGAGGCGGCAGCCCGACCTTCTCTACCTGCGCGCTCTCCGCCCTGCCGCACTGGCAGCGCCGCGAGCGCCCTGAGGGGCCTCTGCCCTGGACACTAGGGGCTCCCGGGGGCTCGGGGCTGCGCCGCCGGCCGGTACCAGACCTCGCCTGGCCGGCCTCTCCTTGGCCAGCTGAGTTGAGAGACATCAGAGGATTCCTTCTTCTATTTTTTTCCCCCTCCCTTGTTTTTTGTTTCTTTTCTTTTTCTTTCTTTCTTTTTCTTCTTTTTTCCCTTTTCTTTCTTTCTTTCTTTCTTTTTTTTTTGCTCACGCGAATCTGGGATTGTTTACGTTCCGTTCCCCACTTTCACCCTCGTCCTGTTCCACTCTTCTTCTCCATGTATTTTCCCCATTAGATGCAAAAATTACGTTCCTGAATTTTGCATTATGCATTTTCATGTACATCTTTTTGCATATCTATTGCAGAGTAGAGCTAAGTGTATTTTATGCCGGGTATTTAAATTGTGTATGGACTCAGTAGGCTCCTTGTGGAGCTGTTGAAAAAGTACATTTTACTTTGCAAATTAATCTGTTGCTCAGACTCTGACTTTTGCAAAATGTTGTGCAGTTCCTTCGACTGTGGCAAATTCTTTGATTACAAGTGCTTGCAAAAATCACCCACTCTTAATTTTTCCCCCTTGTTGCTTTGAAGTAGGGTAAATATGACAATTTTTATTGGTCTCAATTATTGAAACTTGATCTATGGACTATATGGAAGAAGGAGGCTGATTGCCTTTTTCTGGCCTCCAGTTCTAGTGACTTTTAAAAGGGTGTTTGTTAAGTACCTTTGAAGAATATGACATACGGTGATCGCTTGGCTGTAATGCAAATTACAGAACATAAATTCACTTTGGAATTAAAAAAAAAGACTCGAGCCCTTTCAGTGGGGACACTTGAGGATTTATTATGTTTTTTAAAAAATTACTTTTTTCTCCCTAGTTGGGAGAATGGCTAGTTCCAGACCAACTTATTTGGAGGTCTATGGAAAGAGGCTTGGGAAATGGGAGAGGGGAGAAGATTGATCACAATCTGCATAATCGATAGGGCAGCCTGCTGCAATCTTGTACCTACATTTACTGTAAATTTCTACAGTATCTGCAGCGTGGGTGCTCCAGTGCCTTGCTCGGTTTCTTGGAGCAGATTTAGAGGCAGTACAAGCAGAATTTACTGCCAGCCCTCCGGAATAATATAGGGGAAGGCTACTGGATTGTGGCTCATTTTAAATCTCCTTCATAGTACTGTACATTTTTTTTGGTGGATCTGTTTACATGTGAGGGTTTCGGGTACTGAACCCCCAAAGTGTAGGTATCCTATAGGTTGGGAGTGGAAAGTATTGGAAGGGGGGGTTAGGAGATGGGAATTCACTTATTGAATCACCACTTCGGGGGTCCTCTGCTTATCTTATAATGTGAAATATCTTTAACAAGTGCAAGGAATTTAGAGTGAGGAATATGAGAGAGTAATACACCAGAGACTGAAGCAGTGTGAAAAGTAAGGATTGCTGTGTGTGTGCATGAGAGAGAGAGAGGGGAGAGAGAGAGAGAGAGAGAGAGAGGGAGAGAGAGAGTGAGGGAGAGAGAGAGAGAGAGAGATAATACAGACACTTATCTTATAGTCAGGCTTGAAAGCTTGGTGGTAGGTGAATCCATATTTGGAGATGATTTTGAAATAGTCTAGCAAATGGTGCATGAACAGGATTTCGTAAAAAGTGTGTACGGAGTCAGTTTTGAAAGGATTGCCGTTCGGGGAGATGAGGTGTGGGCAGGAAAACCCACTCTGGGCCAGCAGCCTTCCTCTGTCTGTGTGTCTCTTCCCTTCCCCCTCCCTGAGTTCTAGTTTTTAATTACTTAATGCTGAAACGCACAGGGCTTATATAAATATTTGCAAATGCTCTTTCCTATTGATTTCTCTGGATAAACTGCCCTGCTCAGGTCCAGAGAGGAGGCAATTCAGATCTGTGGACTTTTTAAACATACAAAGTCTCTGGAGGAGGGTTGGTCTGTGCACGTGTGCGTTTATGGGTAGAGTTGTAGACGTGAAGATTTTGGGGGGCTGCAAGGAGAGTTCAGGCTCCTCTGGGCTGGAGCTGGCCCCAAGGCCTGGCAGTTCTGACAGATGCCTGTGTGTGTGTGTGTGTGTACGTGTACGTGTGTACAGGTACGTACTGTGCGGGGGGGGGGGTCTTCCCTGGGGGAGTCTGAATGCATATGCACTTACAGCACCTCCCCCCGCCCCCCATTAAATATGGAGCAGTTTTCCAGGGCTCGGTGACTGCCTTCTCCTCAGGGTCACCGTTGAGTTCGAATCTGACCTAAGGTGCAGGAATCCTGCAATGGGGAAATAAAAGAATATATAGAATGGGGTCAGGTCAGCTGCTCAGAGGCCAAAACCCCTACAGCTGCTTTGATTTTATTTTTTTGTGTATATTTTAGGCTCCTCCTGCCATGTTACAAATTGGGCCTCCCCCTCTCAGGTGTTTGCTCTGTAGCTTAAAGGCACCAGAGCCTCTGCCTGCTTAGATGTCTGCTTCCAGCAAGAACAGAAAACCCACGATACCAAATCCAAAACAAAACAGAGGAAGGAGGGGGAGGAAAAACACCCCTATTGAGTTCAGGCAAATAAGGTTGGGTCTCCAGATCCGATTACAAAGCAGCTCTGAATATGCAAGACAGCACACAGGACCTGTTATTCCAGTTACAACAAACTATTAAAAAAAGAGAGAGAGAAAAGAAGAGGCATGTTTAGGTCGTAATTTGTTAGTACAAGGAAAAGAATCCCACATAAAGCTGCCGTTTTCCCCCCTCCCTTTGCTGGCTTCACATAGAATTCACTCACCCTTTTCCGATTTGTCTACTGTATAGGTTCTTTTATTAAAATCTTTGGGTTTAGGAAGATCGCTGCAAGCAACACATTTTCTGTATTTTTTTTTCCTTTATCTTAGAGGAGAGTTGGCAGGGGTTCTGTGGTTTGCAGTTACACAATATGTTATCATGTTTTTAATCACTAAATCATTGCAGTGGTTATAGATTTACAGTCTTGGGGTATTACAGAGAAGAGCAAGGCGGCTATATGTATGCTTTTAAATTACACCAATGTAAACTGAGTACAGCAGCTGTGAATATGGTCGGCAGACTTCACCCTCCTCCACCCCCAAGCATCTTCGTTCTTTTTCCCTCTGTGATTTTTTTTTAAATTGTTCAGTTTGCTTAAAAGAACCATCCCCCCCTCCTATATTCCTTTTCTCTTCATCCTCCCCCACAAAATATTTTTATTTCAGACTTCTGACCCAAGGTAAGGTGGAATTGAAACTCTTGAAATATGACTTTGGATCAGGGAGTATAGTAATAATAATTTAAAAAGTGGATTTCCTAAGAAATCCTCTTGGTTTTCATACCCATCTCCTGTAGAGGGATGGAGGGCGGATTGCAGATCGTGAGGTGGGGTGACCAGAGTGGAGGGAAGGCAGGCTTGTGGCGCTTGCCTGCCTGGAATCTCCAGTGTCCTGTCACTGTGAGCCCACTTTCAGCTTCTGTTTTTCATATTATTATGTAACAGAATCCTTGGCAGCATTAAAAATTCAGTATTACAAGCTGATTGTAATGCTGCCTCATTAGACAGCACTGCCTGGCCTTGTATTAAGTGAAACACAGAGCATGGCTTTTAGATTATAAACACCAATAAATATTAAGGGTCAGCAGAGGGGGGAAATAGTCAGCTGGGTTTTTGGCCCCTTCTGGTTTTATATCCCTTCCCATCTTCCCTTCGTCATCCCCCCTCCGCCCGCCCCTCCGACCCTGGGCCTTGGTAACTGTCATCTGTTTTCTTGGGATGCTGATGTGTCGACCTTGGTGACATTTTAGGAGGGCTTTTTATAGAGTTATCTTGTATACACAAAAGGTTTGGAAGTTTGTTTTGTTTTGATCTGCAATAAACAGGCCCTTCACTTTGCTGATGTCATTTCCGTTCATATTTGAGTTGTTTATTGTGCTTCTTCGCAGGGCCCTCTCATCCCTACCCCCACCTTGCTTTTCAGCCAGAGTCTGTGGCCGCCTGGGGAAGGGGGAATGCGTTCCTAAGCTGCCAGGTCTGGGTTCAAAGGCTGAGGGTTGCGTGTCACTGTGTCGTCCTAGGGTTCGCCCGCTGGGGAAGATGTTTCTAGCTTCGAATCTGGTTAAGCACTCCGACATCCACTTGCCCTGGTATTTTCATGGCATGCAGTGATTCACCTCAGCTTCCTTTCTTTGAAGCACCCCCCCGCCCCGCGCGCGCGTGCACACACACACACCCCCACACACACACCTTGTCTATGTCTTTAGGACATCCTTATTGCCCACATCTCCATGCAACGCCCCCCCCCAAAAAAAAACACCACCTAATCTCGTAATGATGACTTTGATTCAGTTGCAAATCTGAAGCTGGCTTTAGGGACTTCATGCTGTGAAAAAAAAGAAAACGTTTCCAGGCGTTGCCCCACAGTCTCGCTGCAACCCCGCACCTTCTATCCCTGTTCAGTTTTTTTTTTCTCCTTTTGCATTTTTCTGTTCCCTGCCTTTTCATAGACGTAAAGGCTATTCTGGTGTTACTAAAAATGACCGTAATGACCAGTGTCTCTTATTTCCATGTGATCCACAATCGGAATACCCCCTCCTCAAAAAAAAAAAAAAAAAAAAGAGGGTGGGGAGAGGAAGGAGGAAAAACTGAGTGTGTAGACCCCCAAGGCTTTCCTCTAATAGGATGATGGGTTTTAGGTTAAAAAAAATATTATTGTTTTGTTCTTTTAGGTTTAGAAATAATAGGGGGAGAGGGAAAAGCAGTCATTAGGAAGTTCACTGAGCTGCTTTCCAACTAAGACGGGTGAAAAATGAACCTGCATTGACACTTGGCTCCATGTGAAAGCCCCAGTAACCTCTCCCCCCTTCCGTTGCCCTGGCCTTTTGTTCCTGGAGAACGGAGCTAAGGTGCTTTTTCTCCCAGACCAAAGGCAGCAGGCAAGGAGTCCCCTTGTGTGCGCATCGCCTTTAGATGGCCTTCTCATGGTAATTGTCAATGCAGACTCCCCCAAACAATTGCTCCAGGGAGACACAAAAGCAAAAACATTTGTCCTATTTTTTTAACCTCTTTGTTTTAGATTTTTTTTTTAATCCATTCTTTAAATTTCACAGTTTCTATTTGTCTGCAGAGAGACAAACGGAACAGCATGAAGCAAGCGCATTTTACCATAGGCCTCACTGGCAATTGGAACGGCCTCAATAGAAATCCAGATTCTTAAAACACTGGCTGACTTGGAGGAGATGTGAAATTTCAGCTTGGGGCTCTTAAGTGAGATTAGCACAGATTTCGAACAAAAATGCACTAAAAGGAAAAGATAAGACAATGGGATGCTGGAATCATTTAGGGGAAGTGTGAAAAGGGTCACCTTTTGTTTATCTCTTAGGATCCTGCCCCAAGAAGTGGTCGCTTGATGGGAAGGAATTGCAAATCCAAATGCAATTCTTCATTTAAAAAAAGATCTGATTCTGGTCGTTGTGCTATTGGTGTGTCGTTTCAGTGTTGGTTTTAAAGCACTGAACCAGTGTGGAGACTGCTGGTACGCACTGTGGGATTGATGCTGTGTTGAGAATTTTTTTTTTGAAACTGCGATTGATATAGAGAGGCCATATCCCCTCCCCCCTTTTCTTTCCTCTCCCGTTTCCTTTTTCCTTTCTTCTCCCTCCAACCCGCTTCCCCTCCAAGAATGCAGTGGTTTGCATCAGGCTGAGGGCAGAGGGATGTGTCAGACCGTGGGGATGGCCTGTGAACAGAGTAGGAGTCCCCCTCTCTTCCCTGGCCCCGAACAAAGCACCTCTCTCCTGTAATGTATGGGCCCTGATTGCAGTGTTGTCCTTAAGCATCTGTCTGCCTTTTTTATTAAAATTCTCAATTTCAAGGTTTAGAAACACAAATATAAGAATCCCCCTGGGTATAAAAGTCTTGCATGGCAAATTCTCTTTGCCCTTTCAGAAATAATATTTTTGTTTAAAAAAAAAAAAAAAGAGCGCAAGCTCTTTACCTGATGTCTTGAAGCTGTTTTAGGGCAAAGTCTTTGTTTTTGCTTTCTGAAAACTTGGCCTTTGTAACTTAAAATTGAGGAAAGCTCTTCTCTATCACAGTTTTAAAAAAATGGTTCCTCATTTGTGTCTTTTCTAGATGTGTCATTGACAGCTTTAGGGTCTGAGCTGAGGAGGGTGGGGAAGTGAACCAGATAAGTTTCCACCTACGATTTGGGGGGTAAAAATTAATCTAGGGAATTAGCATTGTAGCGAGAGATGGAGACCTTGAGGTTTGTGACAGAGAAATGTGAATCAAAACATGTTAGGCCTTGGCACACCAGCCTCCAGCGGTTCTGAAGGTGAGTGTGGGCTGTTCTGAGGAAGGCCTGCATTCTGTACCATACCCAGGAGGGCCTGGCCACGCAGTGGGTACCAGGCTCCTAAGTATAACTGCCTAGAAAGGATGGGGTGAATTCAGGGCATGCAGTGCAGTTCAGCTCCAAATGGATCCTTGCTTATTTCAGGGACTTTTGTTTTTGTTTTGTTTTGTTTTGTGCCCTCTTCTGGCTTTTTCTTTGTTAAAGCCTCAGGGTTATTTAAGCACTGGTTTTAAAATCAACGTGTATGTATAATTTAATAAAAATAGAAGGATCTGAAAGAATACACAAATCCGCCTCAACCCAGTTGTGCTGTGAAGATAGAGCCCAGGTTTAGCTAGAAGTCAGCAGGCTGACATTCGCTGTCTCTTAGCTCAGAGATCATATTTACCTTTGCTGAAGTGAAAGGAACAGCATTGGCGAGTGAGTGTATATGTGGAGTGAGTGAGCGAGAGAGAGAGAGAGAGAGAGAGAGAGAGAGAGAGAGAGAAAGAGAGAGAGAGAGAGAGAAAGAGACAACCAGTTTGGCTCGGATGGGATCTTTGTAATTTACCAGCCAGCTAAGTAAGCATTGGGGGGCTGGCCTCTGGCTTGGAGAGTGGCTAAGGGGAGGAGTGAGGGAAGGGCTAGCATTGCCTGATTTATTTTTAAATATTTATCCTTTTGGCTGTTGCCAGTTACGCTTTCCAGATGAGACGAGACTAGTTATGGAGAGCTGGAAGGAAAGAATTGCCTTTTCTGAGAGTGGGTTTATTTGTCAACAGTTTTCAGGACGGAGAGCGCCGGGCTGTCACTGCTGGGTAGGCCGTAGGTGTCACGTCAGGCAGCTGCCCTGGGAAGAGCTGGGGCCTTTCAGAGCTGGGGGACAGAATTTGTAACATGTATGTCAGAGAAACTGTTGATTCCATATGGAAGTGCAAAAGTTGCAAATTCCCTCTGAAAAGGTATTGTTTTGATTAGCGATGGAAATAAGTTTTGGTCGAGGTAACACACCCGCTTTTGTGTGATCCTTTATATTCCTGATGATCCAGAGGCCATAGATTACTGGCCTGTGGATTACCTGTTAAATTTGTGTCTGTAACAAAGGCAAGCCTGACCAGGCCTCACTGTGTCTGTAGCTGGTGTCGGATTAAGATAAAGGAAAGGGACTCAGGGTCACTCTCAGCTCTACGTGTCAGGACTCGGAGGTGCAGCAGGCAGATGTAAGTGTCTGCCACTTGGGACAGGCGGTTTCAGGACAGACCCCCTCAGGGCCTTCTGCCCAGAACCTCCACATACTTCCAGGTTGCTTTGTAGCTGGTTCTTTGGGCTTTCTAGCTTTCACTGTATTGAAAATATTTATCTGTTGGCCCACCAGGTTCATGATGTCACCAGATTAGGTTTTCCCCTGTTAACAAAAGTTAAGACAGAGCAGCAAAATTCGATTTTCTGGGAGTATAAACATTTTCGTATTGTCGTTAATTTATCTGCTGGGCCGTGGGTTGCTTCCAGGCAAGAATGGGGGCCTAGAGTCTTCATTCTCCTGAAGACGTTTCCAGAGACATCTCTGAGTTGTGTGCGCCGCGTTACTTGCGTTATCGCTAGCATCATCATCTACATGTATTATTCATAGTCACTTTTTCAATTAAATTATTCATTAGTTTTCTTTAAGGTGTTCTCAACTCATGTGGCTAACATAAATAATAGTGTGTTTTGAAAACACCACCTGTTCTTGGGCCTGAAGTCAGGCGGTCTGGAAACAGCTCTGCAGTAGCCATTCTCTGCTTTACAACATCATCCTCCACTTTCCTTTTCCTATCTTCACTCCCCCCCACCCCCCCACCCCGTCACTCTCTCATGTGTGACAGAATTTGGCGTGTGCTCTCCTTTGTCCCTAATCGGACATGATTCCCTAGAGGCAGTCTTTTCTCCCTGGGCCCTAGCTGGAAAAAAAAAATTTTTTTGGAGTCTCTTTTTTGGACTAAAATGTAGAGAGGGGTTGTCCTTCCCCAACAGGTAAGATAGTTACGTTAATCTGAACCCGAATTATATTGTGCAAAATGCCTTCTAGTTTTCACCATCCTTTTCTCCTGCATCAGTGTGTGCTTAATGCTAATACGATTCCATACATACAGCTCTTCGCCTCGTGAGCTTATTATATTTCTAACACTTGCACGGTTCATTATTGTGCAGTCAGAAAGGACTCTCAAGGCTCTGGGGCCAGCCTGGGTGGGTGGCTTTCAGAAAGGGTAAAAGCAGGTGCCTTTCTGTGCTGAGAATCGGGAGTAAATTCAGACCGAGCGTGGGATTCTGGCAGGGAGGACAGGGGACTTCCGGTGAGATTTCTGTGGCGCTGCCTTTTCATATCGGAATGGAGAAGGTGAACCTGGGGAGATACAAAAGTGTCCAGCGATTACTTTGACCACCTGGGGTAGCCGCATTAAATTTGACCCGGGGGGTAGAATCTTCCTACGCAGGGCATGATCTGTGCCCTTATCTGTGGCTTCTTAAGGCATCTTGTTTAAGACCCTAAGGTTAACTGCAGACTGCGACTTTTCTTCCTCTCTTTATGTCTCTTTTTTCCTTTTTCTCCCATGAAAAACTCTATCCTTAAACTCTCAGTGGAGAGCAGGGGATGTTTTTATAAGTTTCTGCAGCTGAAAAACAGAAGTGCTTTGTAAAGCAGTTAATAGGATGGGTGTGTGTTTCAAATAAATTCCTGTCCACATTGGCTAATGTCCCCATGCTAGAGTGGCCTGGCAGTGACGTGGCTGGGGCCCAGAGACCGATGGCTTCTGTTCGGAGGCCCCAGGCTCCTTCTTGTGGCCGAGGGCATGTCCCTTTCTTCTCGCCGTTTTCTAGGCCGGCCCCTGACTTTTGATGAGTGAGGGGTCAGCGCCTGGGGAGGACCGTGCTTTGTTCCCGCCGGGCCGGTTCTCCGCGCCGCGCAGGCCGAGCCGCCCGGGGCTCCGGTCCCCGGGCGCGAGGTTCGGCCTGCCCGGAGGCCCGTGCTCGGAGCGCGGCCGAGTGCTCGGGCCTCGCGCGCCCGTGTGTGTCCCCGTGTTCCCGCGGGCGCGGCCGCCGCCGAGCACCCGGCCTGCGCCCGGCACGACTGTAGATGTCAGGCTTTGCCCGGGGAGCCGAGCGGCGGCGGGGCTGTGAGTTTCAAATTAACCTTCCGCTTTGTTGCTGTGTAATGTGGATCCCCGAAGGCCCCCCGCCCCGCCCGCCCCCCTTCCCCGGGCGGTGCGCGCTGCAAACTGCGAGTTGAGCTTCATTTACATAAAGCGATTCCGGGCGGGCGGGCGGCCGAGCCGGCAGCGGGCAGGCCGGCGACCGGGACGCGAGCGCCGCGCCCCGTGGGTGAATCTCCGCCGCGCGCTCGGGGACCCTCCCTCCCGGGGAGGGGCGGCTGCCAGCCCCGGCCGCCACCATGAGCCCCGCTCCCCTGCCCCGGGCCCCCCCGCACCCAGCCAGAGCCACCTCGGAGCCCCGGGGGCAGCGGGAGGTGGGGAAAAGGCCGCCTGGGGTGGGTAAGTTCGGGGCTCGGGTGCCGCTGGAGTTTCCCATTGTCGCGCCTGCCTCGGCCCCCGGACCCGCGAGTGCCTCCTCCCTCCGGAGGTGTGCGGAGCCTTTGTGTGCCAGGTGAGTGCAGCCTCCCTCCCCCGCCCGCCCTCCGGGTCCGCGCAGCCGGCCTGGAGCTGCGGGCAGGTGTAGCGAGTCTTGGCTGAACTTCCCATTCTCTTGGGGCGTGTGGGGGAAGGGCAGGCTGGATGCACCTGAACTACTAGGACTCCAATTGGAACCGACCTGGGGCGAGAGCCTCTGAATTCTGCTGGGCACAGAGTACAGACCTTCCTCCTTCCCTCCCTCCCTTCCATCTTTCCTCCCCCCCTCCCCCTCCTCCGGCCTTCCTTATTTTGCTTTTGGATTAGTTCCTGCCTTCTGAATATTTGCGGTGCTGGTGTCATTTAGAAGTTTGAGTTCCTCCGCCTAAAAATGCACCCTTTTCATCGCGAGAGAAGTCACTGGCCAGTTGGAAACAATGTAAAGAACGGGCTTATTGGGGAGTAATTAAAGGGAGAATTCAGAGTTTGGGAGCTGGAAAACACCTTTGGAGATCGATTTGTCCACCCTCAACTTTGAGTCTGTTGGCACTCTGGAAAAACAGAGCAGCGTTCATTTCCGTGGGGAGGGGGGTGGGCAAGAGGGAGAGCTGAGACGTTTGTCCTGTTAAAAGAAGAGGAAGGCCCAAGTTAGGTCAGTAGCAGAAAAAAAAGTAATCATGGCAGTCTAGAGGGAAAAGAACTTTCTGGAAAATGGTCCTTTTTGCTTTGGATATACCTGTGTTATAATGATGGGAAAATGCCTAGAGGGCAAAGATCACAGCCCATGCCTGGTGTAGTCCAAGAGTGCATTGCCTGGCACAGTGGTGCACAGTATATAAACTGGTTTAAATGAAACTGGCTAGCAGGTGAATCCAAGAGGGTCCTCCCCCCTCTCCCCGCCCTACATTTGTGTCCTTTAACTGGCCTTGAGGACTCTAAAAGCCACTGACAGATAACCTCAGAGAGGACAGATGGCCCCACTTGGACACAGGGAGAAGGCCTCTCCCTCAGGCTGGGGCCTGCATGGTGGAATGCATCAAGGCAAAGCAAGGAAAACAACCTTAAGCCTTGAAGGTAGATAGTGAGAAAGTTACACGTCATCTTATTTCATTCCCATGCTTTGAGATCCTTGGGGAAAGGTCACTAAATAAATAGAGTATAATTTAGAGCTCATGCTAGCTGAGGAACTTCGTTGCTTTGCCATCGAGCAGCAGGTGTGTTTGTAGAGTTAGCCCCTGGAGTCCCCTCATTCCTAAATTCAGGAGGTGTCAAACCTTCATGTTCTTTTAATGGCTGTGGTTTCTGGATAGGTTTCAAGGGGAAACCCTAAAAATCACGAGCTCCAGTAGGCTGGGCTGGAGAGGGAAGCCTGAGTGAGAGGGCAGAGACTACATCGGAGAGGAAAACATACACCTTCCAGGGTAACCTGATCAAGAAAGGCCGAGGCCAGGAACACGGGCCTGTTCCTTGTTATCAGAACAGCCACTAGTGGCATGAGATTCTGATTCCTTCTTGTTACCCAACGCAAAAAGCAATTAGGGGACAGAGGTGGTGGAATGTGAGGGAAGTCAGGAGACTGGGGTTCTGAATAATTTAAGGGTTTCAAGAATAGGGTCATTGGAGAGAGGTACATACCTGGATGTTTGCACACCTGTATTTGTGTTCATTCTCTTTTGTGGAGACCCCGAAGGCCCCCTTTCAGAGGCATGTGGCTATGAAGGCCAAGAGAAACTTTTCCTCTCCCCTTTCCTTAAATTACGGGACTAAGGAGATTGTCTGCGTTTAGTTTCCAGCATGTTTTCAGAGAGCGTGTAAGTGCCTCTCAGAATGGGCTAGGGTCACACTTTGTTCTTTTATTTAATTACACAAGTATTATTTAACAACATGGGGCAGATGCAGAAGCAAGCACTTTTACACTTTAAAATCAGTCCTTTTGGAATCACAAGGAATTAAGTGACTTGGAGACCTTCTGTCTTGATGACATGGGTCACCTCCCTTTGCCAGCTCTCTTTTGAAATGGCTGCATTTTCTATTGGATAGAGCTGCTATTTTCCAGTTCTCTGGAGAACAGTTTTGATTGACAGGGGACTATTGAGAAACACTTGCTAACTCTTCCAAAATAGAAAAAAATCTGAGCTGCTTCCCCAGCCACCTGAAACTTTAATTTTGGTTTTTCCCTTCCATCTTTTATTTGCACAAATGAATACTCAGGGAGAGTGGAAAGAACCCAAATAAAACAGTATTCTCAGCAGGCCTCTGTTTGGCTCTTCCCAACAGGACAATGCCGTGCCTGCCTTCTTGCTGTTTTGGGGTTGGATTTAACTGCTGTATCAGCTCTGTGCCAACTGGACTGCCCAGTGGCAAGGCGCTAAACTAAGCAAGATTTCAGTTTTCATCATTATGACTTTAACTGATGATTAGTAGACGCTCCCAGGACAGTACTGGCTCACCTTGGGTGACCCAAAGGTTGTTAGTTCATTAGAATAAATCTGTGATTGCAGACTACTAGTAAAGTCTTATCTGGGACTGGTGATGATTTAGCTTGGTTCCTTCAGTTCTAGTCACAAGTGGTGTCCAGAGAGCATGTCCTTATTTTCACTGTGTGCTGTTGTTCCTTTTGCACGTTGGGCTTTTGTTTTTGTTTTTTGTTTTGCTTCTGAAGTGTTCAGAGTGAGAGGCTAGAAATATTCCAGGGCCCAAAGCATATCTTTATCTAAGAAATAATTTTTATTGCAGGGTTGCAACAGTCTCATGTTAAAAAGTAAATATTTAAGTGACTAAGCCACATTTAATAAAAGGGTAGGGACTTGCTCTAAGGGAAAGAAAGTGAACTGTCTTCACACCCACTTTTTAGAGTAGCTTAGGGTTTGTCTCCTCCTCTTACAGGGGAGGCAGTGGTGATTCTGGCCTGAAGGAACTTGCAAGCTCCATCTCACACTTCCCTGTATTACAAAGATAACGCACCTGATGCTGCACGTTAGTAACCTCAAGAAATACAGTGTGTGTTGTGGTTTATACTTGCATTTGTTATTAAAATGGTTGCTTGCTCTTAGCCTGGCCCATTTCTGTAGTGCTTGGGCCTGTTGGCCTTCTCTGGTTCCCAAGGCTGGTGTAATTCACCAGGATAGGGGCGTTACTGTAAAAATACAACGTGAAGGCAGATTCCATTACAGTGAACTTCAGAGGGCTATCGAAATGTTCTGGTATGAGATTTTGGTTGTAATGGTGGCTGTTAGAAATCACAGCAGAGCGCAGAACTACCGTCCTCTGCCTGGGTTTGAAACTGTGGTCAGGGAAATGGAGACCTAGTTTTAATAGAATCCAGATAAGGGAATTCCTTTGCAGGAGCTAATCTCAATCAAATATTAAAAGGTGCCTGTTCTGTCCAAAGCAGTGTCCTGAGTCCTTAGACTGCTCAAATTGAGGAACAAACACACAGAAGCTAAGATTGAGTCAGACTGCCCCCAGGGAGAGACCCAGGCAAAAATCTTGGCTCACTGGCAAGCCACTCTCAAAATCCAGATTAAGGAGGAAAACTACAAAATCAACAACTGTCAGATTTCTTTTCTATATGATTTAAAGTTGGCTGCCAGATTGTTCTCTTTGAACATGTGCGAACTGACAGTCAGATGTTAGAGGGTTGTTTTGTTTTGTTTTGTTTTGTTTTTAGCTAATAAAGTAAATGACTCATATGAACAGGAACTGGGGAATTGACAGCAGTATTGTGCTAAAGCTTCAGAAGCAGTGAGGCAACTTGAATGCTTTTTTCTGGTTTTCATTCTTCGGGGCAGGGGACAAGATGGTGAGGACAAGGCAGTGAGTGGTCTAGCAGTGACGGGTGTGTTTCTAGAGAATTCTTTGCCTAAGGAAGGTGGCTTGGCTTACTTGTCACTTTTAAAGGTGATTTTTCGTTAGATGTTTCCGCCCTTCTTTCACCCTTAATTCCTGGAATTTCTTGCTTTTGCAAGGATAAGGGTGTGAATCAAAATAGGGAAAGAGACATAGAAAGTTTGCTAAGTGGCAAATTTGACTTCATTTCAGAATAAGACTTCTGTGCTGTTGGTTTTAATCCCAGACAGGGCCTCTTAGCAAAATGCCTGGGCTTAATCTGCCTTTTGGGTGAGCCCTTCTCCCTTCCCACAGGAGGGTCACCATGCAGTCTTGTCAACATGGGGATTAATGCACGGGAGGTTTTGATGTGTACCCCTCCAGAGAGGCCTTAGCTGGCCTCCTGGGGGTGGGGGGGTGTCTTAGGTGATTCAGCTGCTTATTCTTTGAATTTTGGTATTAACACATGTGCCGCCTCCAAGATTTTTCCATCCTCTTCCCTCCCTGAAGTCAGTCTGAGGCTTCCAAGGAAGGGAGGAGTGGGGTATGCAAAACATGTGCTCCCTTCTCACCCGCTGCCCCTTCTGGCTGCTGCAGGTTTGGGACTGAAGCCGTCAAACCCCCCTTGCACGCTGCTCCTCGTGAGGATGGGGAAACCCCCGAGCCCTCTCTCCTCCTATTCTGCTAATCACATAATGGCCTTGAAGGCTTTCTTACATGATTATCTTGTCTTTAATTTTAAGTGGGTCTTTTGGGGCAACAGTTGGGAGTTTGTGGAGTATCTTCTGTCATCTGTAGGCAGACTCTGAACTGGGAAAACTGGCTCCATCGGACGCTGTGAAAAGACGGTGGAATTTTCATCTGCTGCCGATTTCACGCACTGTCCTGAAAGTGATTTCGGCCACAAACCTTTGATCTGAGAGTGAAACTTGCCCCCCCTCGTGTGCTTCTGGAGGCAGGAGTTGGTGGCTGCTCAGACCTCCTACTCTTTGTGTGTGAGTGTGTGTGTGAGTGAGTGTGTGTGTGTGTGTGTGTGTGTGTGTGTGTGTGTGGTGGGGGTGAGTTAGCTAAAGAGAAGGGCTGAACTACTTGTGGGTCTTTGGTGGTGGGCGAAAAAGCAATTTTGCTGGGTTCTTGGTTGTGCCTGATTTTATCCAGGAATGTGACTGGAGAAAAATTCTTCTGGGAGTCTATTGGTTGAGCTAGATTTTGAATGAGAACTGTTGCCCGTGCACATCTCTGTTGTAGGCTCTGCATTTCCATATGAAAATTCCAGTTCACAGCCGGCTCTCTGTCTTCTTTGATTCTCCTTAGTGGAGAGGCCAGAGTCAGAGTCAGATGAGCTGAATGAAGACAGGGGGGCTTAATTCGATACTTGAGTTCAGGCCTCATCTGCGCCCCCCCCAAAGTTATATATATCCCTGTTCAGATATGAAGTCTCGATCCAGTATATAAAAAGCTCTTTTCAAGAGTTTAAGCTCCTGTAAGCCTGTAAGAAGTACATATGTGTAGCCGTCAGCTTACTTGCTTTCCACACTTATGGTTTCGGAGCGGCCTATTTTGGACAGCTTTTCTCTTCCTGACATGTTTGTCCAGTGAAAATATGCTAAAGAACACATGTGTGCCTTTTTTCTCCTTCTCAGCAACTTTCCTGTCTTTTTTTTTTTTTTCTTTTAAACAGTTTTTCTTAACTGCTCAAACAATGTAAGCCTCTTCCACCATTTCAGGCCCTCTTCCTAAAATGCTCTTTGGCTCGGGGCCTTGGTTCTTAATGTGCATTTGGCTGGTAGGGGGAGTGGTTTTTGCTTTCCTTGTAACATTGCCGCGTTTCCCCGTGGAACATCTGTGTCGTTGCTAAAGCGTCAAGTCAACTTGTGGATGCTTAAAGAAGAGACCCGTGGATTCAGTGTGTGTTAGAAGGCTGATGTCACTGCAAAAGCAGCTGCTTTCAAACTGCTCTTAAAATGTAGTTGCAGGTAAAGAATGGCAGGGGTGAAAATTCTGGGGGTTCCCCCACTTTTTCAAAGAGGAGGTGAAGCTGGTTTTTCCTGCAACAGGTATGAAACCAGAGGTAGAGGTATCTTTGGGGAAAGCAGAGAACTTTTACACCTTTTGGGAAAGGACTGTCAGTTTATTTTTCGCTTGCTGGGGAATCTAGTGTTTGTCCAGACGTTGGAGATATTGTCTGATAAAGGAAATCCTGGTGCAAACTCCTAAGTGTCTAATTGGAGGAGGTGTGATCTTGCTCATTGGTGAAAGAAATGAGATAATTACAAAATACAGCAGGGTAGGGTTCAGGTCAGGATCAGAGTGCTGCTTATGAGTCAGCCCTTGAAATGGGGGTGCTGGTGTCCACACTCTGTTGTCCTGGGAGAAGCAGAGATGAATCAAATGAGCCTGCTTTTTGGGAATTCTGTTCTCCACTCTGCTCTAGTCTGGGACCCCTCTGCTGGGGTCGTAGGCGTAGGGCCTGGCTCTGTTCCAGCCTGACGGTGTGACTGTGGACCCACCATGCAACCTCTCTGAGCCTTATTACTTCCTTTCTCTGCAAAATGGGCATAATGCACACCTCACACCTAAGAGTGGGAATGAAATGAAATAGAAAACAAGTCTTCCCGGTGCATATTCGGTAGCCTCTCTACAAATGTTAGTTCCCATCCGCATGTCCTTTCCTTTATGTTTCTTTTGTCCCCGCCGACGGCCCTGGCTCCCTTGTTTCCCAGCACCCTGGAAGAAAGAAACTAAAAGGTCCAGTGTTTCTTCTGTTCTTCCCTTAGGGGCTGGGAATACAGCCAACTCTTTTTGACATCCTGCAACTCCGATCAGGAGTGAAAGGGTCTGAAATTGACACAGTGTCCCCATCCTCCCCAGCCCTCCCCTCATGTGCCCCCCCTCGCCGCCCTCCCCCCACCCCCCAAGGTGGCAGGCGGCCTTCGAAGTGAGCAGCCCACTCAATGACCCACCTAGAGAGGCCTTCCCGGGCTGGCTTGTATATGCTAATAGGCCTGACTTGTCCTGGCTTGTTTGTCGTGATTTGTGGAGGCATTTATATGCAAATACTATCAACTTGCTGAGTTAATTATCATTCCCCCCCCCCCCCCCCCGCTGCCTTCCTGCACAGCTTCCCAGCCGGGCTCCGCGAAAGGGGCTGTTCACATTCATCCTGGAGCTCTTCCTGTCTTGGCCTCCTCCGTCCGCTGCCCTGTCCCCTTCCTGTCCCTGCAGGCCCGCTCACAGCTGCCTCGCTGCTCTGCCGCCCGGCGCAGGAACCTCTGTGGTCTGGGCTGGGGAACTGGGCATGCCAGTGGCTTGCCCAATTCGGAGCCTCCGCGAGAGGCGTCACTCTGCATGCGGTGCGGGGTCAGGCTCACGTTGCACGGAGCTTTTAAACCCCATTTTCTACCGAGTAGCCTGAAACACAGCTGCCCAGACCTTTCAGCCCTTGAAACTCAGTTCTCAGTCTGGTGAGAAAATGAATATAGTTTTAACGTTATTATCATTACTTTCATTTTCCCACATCGTGAATACCACTGAGACCTGTACCCAATCCTGAGCGCTGCAGAGAAGCCATTTTGCAAAGGGATGCCCCCCCCTCCAGCCCCCCGCCCCTGGAAATCTGAGTATTAAAGGTGTGGTTTCGTGGACCTCATCTAGTCCTTGCCCGGTTGTGTGTGGGCATGGTTGACATTTGGGTTTGATAATTTTTTGTTGGGGGGGGTGTCCCTCACTTCTTCAGGTCAGATGCCAGCAGTGCCCCCCTGCCCCCCAACTCCCAATCAAAAATGTCTCCTGGAATTGCCACTGTCTCCTGGGGAGGAAGAATTGCCCCTCCCCCCAGTTGAGAACCACTGGGATAGACATTGCATTTGCTTTTCTTGGATAAAAAGAGGGCAGCTTCCTCCCACCTCCAAGTTAGACATACTTGTCAGGCATCCTCTGAGATAGTGATTTGACATAGCTGATATCAGATGTTGCCATTTGCTTAATTTTATGGTCTTTTTAGCATCTAAAAATTAAGACTCTTTCCTTTTAGGGCATGGTCATGGGCTGGTGTTTGAGGTTGTAACATTTTCGTCCCCTGGAGGGCCAGCCCATAGAAATAGAACCCATATGTAATTGTACACTTTCCAGGCATCACGTTAATAAAAAGTAAAAAGACACAGGCGGAATGAAGTTTAAAATGTCTTTTCTTGCACAACCCACAATATCCCCACAACGTTCTCAGCTCAGCAGTTGGGACTCGCCCCGTTTCCAGAGCTCAGGAGCAGTGTATGGGCAGTGGCCACCATACTGGACAGATCAGCCCTATCTGGGATCATTCTGGTGGTTGCCGCCATATTGGACAGCTCAACGATATCTAGGATGATTCATGCCCTTTCCAGCTGTGGGATCAAACCATTTTCTACAGTTCCTGAGTCTGGGAGAAAGTTTTTTTCTTTCCTTAAAAAAAAAAAAAGGCTTTGTGTTTATTCTGTGCAGCGTAGGGCCTTGGCTGCACAGATGCAGCTGTGTGGTGCGGAGGCCGAGGCAGTGGGGCCTCTAATCTCTCGGGAAGCTCCCCCGGCCTCCGTGGGGGAGCACCCTGGGCCGGGCCTGGGAGGAGGATAAATAATTCCGAGGGCTCAGTGTCCTCTCTCACACCGCACAAACTAATGGTTCGGGTTAATTTTGTGTACAAGGTCCCTTTTGTTGGAGAAGGGGGTGAAAGTCCGCAGCTGTGACCGGAAACAGGGGAAGGGCCTACTGGGATGACCTTGTTTCGGAAAGTCTAAATGGAACACTAATGGCAGAGATCTAAGACGGGTGATGTATGTGTGTGTTTGACTGGGCCTAAAGATAAGGTGAAGAGTATTTTAAAAGTTACTTTAGTGCAACCTCCCAGATAACCATAGGCGGGAGGCCAGTTACAATTTATGGCGAGCTGGTAGTCAGGCCTTTGTCTTGGCCTCATTTTATCTTTTGAGTCCAGGCTCTGTAGCTTAACTGGTGGTGCTCTGTTTGTTTATTTTATCTTTTTTTGGAGGGGGGAGGGCAGTGGGGGCTGGTCAGGTTTTGCAGTGAAGCTTAGTGGCATTTTATAATGCACAGAGAGCCGTTCATATTTCTGCCCCTGGGTGCTTTGGGACGTGTCACTCCTTGCTGTCCCTAATAATAATGTCCCCTGGGCGTTGCACTGTAGAGTTTCCAGTAGCCCGGAGTGCAGGCCCACCCCTTGCACGGTGACACAAGCTTGCCAAAGATGTGACCAGGGCAGGAGGTGTGGAGTCCTTAATATAGCCCCGAGCCCCAGGTTTCTTTCATCTCTGAGGTCAGTCAGCCTTTTCCTGTTGCCTCTAGAGGCACTGGGCCGGCCGGCACACCCGGCACGCTTTGCTAGTGAACAGGGCGGCTTCGGGTGGCGAGTTCCTGGCTGTTTCTGGACAGCAGGTGCTCCAGGGGTATCTTCCGACACCCGATGGGATCCCTGCACTGAGCCATTTCCTCAACGCTCCCTTTCTTAGAACTTAAAGAGATCCCAAAGTTTACGAAGTCCCCACGACTGGATGCTCTCCTTCCTACCCCAGTATCCCAAGGAAGGACCTTGCAAACCTGCTCCCAAGCTTTGTTCTTGGAAAATGTATGATCTTGAGCTCGTGGGGACTCTGCTCCCCATGATGCATTTTATCATCGGGTTGCAGCATTTGCAACAAAATCTTGCTGATTTCTTATTTGCACTTTGACTAGGTACAGGTTTCTTTGGGGGGGGGGTTCTTTCCTGAGGGGCGGTAAGGATAAAATAGGAAGTTCTTCTGAGTTTTGGACCTATCTACAAAAATAACCTCTTGATTGGTAGATTGGAGTAGGTTTGTGGATAACTTTTTTTTTTTCCTGAGGGTGGGTGATGCGGTCTAAGGTTCCTTCAGACTTTTCATGTTACCAGTCCCGTAAGCCACTGCCATCTGCTTTAAAATTTTTATTTTTTCATTTTAAATCCTCAAAGACAAAGGGACCTGGAAGCTCAGACCTGTCCTGCCACATTCCTGAGTAATTTGGTTTTGATTAACCCAAGGAGAAAAGTTGGTTTCTCCTAGCGACCGAGGGGATCAAAGCACCAGGAGGGGCAGTTCTAATACACGCCGTCCCCCCTCTTCTCACTCCCCCTCCCTGGGCGTTTCAACCTTCCCCCTCTTTAGAAAGCCTGAGCAGCAGTTATTTCCACTTTCTGACTCTCAGAGAAGTGGAAGTGTGTCACAGAGCTTTGGATGGACAGACTGGGGAGAAATAGCTCCCCCCCCAATTCCTTTCTTCCTAAACTCCTTTTCCCCCCACAAAGCTGCAAAGCACATTCCTGTGCTAATCCTGCTGCTGGAGGAATGCAAATGGCTGTAATTGTGTGCCCCAGGATGGGCCTTCCGCATCTGTGCAGCTTTTCTTCTTTGAGGAGGTGGCTAAAAAGTTCATTTACATGGAGAAATGAGACTGGCCTGTGATCCCTCGTGGTAGGATGGGCACTGTCTCATAGGAGAGGGGCCATGTCTGTGTGCTCTGCCCCTTGCTCCCCTTCCCTTCCCATTTTATAGCGTGTGTATGTGAGGGTGGGGTGCGGCTGGGTACCAGCCTCCTGCTGGGCATATTTTATGGGAAGGGCAGTTAAAAGAGAGAACTCTGCTCTCCATAGTGAGAAAGGCAGCTGGAGGAGGAGGCAAGCCTTGTAATGGGCAGTCCTTGTATTACACCACAATAAACAACTTTTTACTATTTTTCAAAGAAGATGATTGGTCTTGGACGTGATTGATAACATTTTGAAAGAGGGTGTGTCACTCCACTGGCCTTGTCTAGCTTCTGATGCACATCTGACCTTCTATCTCCCCCTCCCCCAACCCATTGCCAAATGGCAAGTGTAAGTGATTTGGATACTAAGATTTTTTCAGCACAATTAGAGGTATCACTTGGGAGTCCGTACGTTGTAGCTTCAGGCGGGGATGTTCAAAATCGACAAGAAAATTCTGTCTCAGTCCTATTCAAGAACACTTAACTCCTGGCTGAGTCTGAAGTTGAAAGACAGACTGAGTTTCTAGAATAGCACCATCCAATAGTACAGGAGTTACATATATAATTTAAAAATTTCTAGTATACACATTAAAAATACTAGAAGGAAACCGGTGACATTAATTTTATTTATATTTTCTGTAGCCCACTCTATCTGAAATGTTATCATTTTAACATGTAATCAATATAAAGAAAACTATGAATGAGACATTTTGCATCCTTAAAAAAAAATCCCACGTGTATTTTATACTTAGAGCGTATCTCATTTCGGACTAGCCCCCTTTCCTCGGCTCAGTACCCCTGAGGGGCTAGTGGCTGCCTGTCCACAGGGCAGGGCTGGCATTTCAGGATGCTGCGCTGGGCTCGTCTGAGGCATTCGATCGGTGGAGCCGAGTCACCCGCCATCTCTCGTGACCAGCTGCTTCCACTTACTGGGGTTCAGGGGTACAGGCTGCATCTATCTACACAGTTTCTTCTGTAAAAATCGCCCAAGTCTGCTGACATCCTTACGGGATTGTTAGGAGGCAAAAAATGTGACGTTGCTGTGCAAGTGTTTTTTAAACTGTTTCCTGACACGCAGGTAGGTGGAGGAAGTACCCACCTGGCTTTTGAAGGCCATTCCAAACAAAGAACAGCAGCAGTGGCAGCAAGGTGGTCCCAACCCCGTGGGAGAGGGCAGAACAGCCTTCACATGTGTGAGTTCTGGTGGGTTTATTACAACAGTCTTATTGCTTTACGCGTCACCCCTTGCTTTTTTGTGCCCTCAGAGTGGCATGGCTGCAGGGAGCTTCTGGAAACCATCCGTTTCACCCTGTCCGTGGTGGCGTACTAGTCTGTGGTGGGGCGGGGACCTTGGACGTGTGGGTGATCAGTGCACTAGTGCACTGTCCTCTCTGACACCACCACACAGGCTTCCTGGTTGGTTGACCTGGGCTGATGCGGTGTGTTGCTTGGAGGGGCCTGTCTTTTGGAAGCTCCCATGCTGCCTAGGCGCTGCTGTTGCTCGTCTCCAATCCCAGCAAAAGACCCCTTCTTTTCTTCCCTTAATGTTTATTAGAATTTCTGATTTTTCACATTATCTTGGTGCCACACAGCGGAGCCCTCTTTCACTGTCCAGGGCCAGTGGTCTTCTCTAGTTGGAGGTGGAGAAAGAGGGAGGCAAAGGGTGATAAGGAAAAATCAGAAACCGCCTTGCACATGAGGATAAGGGAAGGGATATGACAGAGGCAAGAAGTCCCACCCTAGACTTTTTTTTTTTTAATTTTTTTTAAGGCTGTTCATACGTTTCTCTTGTTCGCTCCTGAAGGGACTTCTTCTCAAAGTTAGAGGATTTAAGTCCTACTGACATTACAGCCCCGATGAGTAAAGCAGCAAGGATGGCTTTCGCCTGGCTTCTGCTGGCGGAGAGAGCAGCTGTAAACCTGTCCCATAGAGGATGCGCCTTCTTGCTCAGTGGCGGCTAAGTGCTGGGGTTTTCTCACTATTGATCTCAGCGTTCCTTAGTCGATGCGTGTGATAAGAACAATCTTCCTTCACCATCGCTGTGCCCAGGGCACACAGCCAGCCTCGGCCAATCCGAGGCCCTCCTCCAGGAGGACAGTGGGAGGTGTGCCCCTGGTAAGCTGAGAGGCGGGTGTGGGTTTGGGGTTTTAGGGAAGGAGGTATCTAATTCCCTCAACGGGCCGGCCTCCTGCGCAGGCAGGAAAAAGCCTGTGAAAGTGTGAGGTTGCGTGGCCCCGGCGCCGGCCTGTGCTGGGGCTGGAGGAGTGCAGCGGTCTGACCCTGGGTGAAAAGTTCAAATCTGCATTTAAAAGGAGTGCCAGGACCTCCCCCCACTTCTACCCCCAGTCAAGTTGAAACTGTTTGTGTTTTAGAGGATATGGTCAGGCCTCGCGCCCGGACATCAGACAGCTCCTGGTTCCCTTGTGCCACAACCTGCCGATGCGGGAAGCTGTGTGTGTGTGTGTGGGAGGGTCTTTTGTAAGATGTCATTCTTGGGTAACAACAATTCTTGAGGGACACCACCCCCGACTGGGCGCCTGGGGGAGTCGGAAGCTTGTTCCTTGGTCTGACGCTGGGTGTTTAACCCCTTTCCCCATGTGCTCTTGGCAAGGCCTTTCCTTTTCCGACCTCCTCCCTCCAAGGCCACTGTGGGTGGTGTGGAGGCGCTGGCAGGCCTGGGGGAGGGGGGAGGGGGGAGGAAGGTGACGTCTGGTGGCCACGGTCCCCTCTCCAGGGAGGGGCTGCTCCCTGTCTTGGCCTTGTGGTTTAGAATGCTCTGCTGGGCCCGACTGGGGCTAGTCGGCCAGCCTCCTCCTCCTCCGTGCGCATTGGCAGTCCTGAGCAAGGGGTGCTCTGTACTTTTCTGGAAGCTTCTATGGCCTCAGTGGGTGGAATCAAAATGGGGCCGCACGGGGTCAAGGAAGGCGCGGGCTTGGGGGTGGGGAGGAGCAGGGCTGGTGGGGTGGGAAGGGGAGCCTGGCCTCCACCGGTCTTCAGTCCAGGAGAAGTGACAGAAGTGCCGCGTCAGCCTTCTTCCCCTCCCCCCTCCCCCCATCCTGCTACCCCGCACAGAAGGGGGTCTGGTCACAGCCGCCCGGAAACCCCAGCACTCGGGCCCTGATCTGTTTACTCGAGCATTAGGTGAATGTAAACAGTTCAACCTCTCCGATTTTATATCCCTAAAGGGTCTGAGTGTGAATACAAATGGGTATTAGGCCCCTGCGGTTTCAATGACTGTCCCCACCCGCTCCCTTGCTAACTAGCAGGTCTTTAACCTGCCCAGAGGAAGATAAGGTCCTCGGCAAAGCCCAGGGCTCCGGGCGCCTCCTTTTTCTTTTCTTTTTGGTTTTGAATGCTGAGATTTAAAAAGTGGTTTTGGGAGGCCTCCATCTGTAGGACTAAATGTTGAAGAGAGCAGAGAGAAGGGCTTCTGTTAAGGGGAAGTCTGTAGTTATTTTGATCTCTTATTTGGGGAGGAAGAGAAGTTTTCTGTGTTCCCCTTACTTTGTCAAAAGCGCTTGTGAATGTTGACTCTTTGGTTAAAGTAATACTTTTGCACCGATCAGGTGGTATCGTATATCTTTGTTTCATTCTTTCTGAATCTTTTTTCTTATTTAAAGCCTAGTTGGGAACTTAGGCTTTTGGACACTCCTCCCTGTAAGAAGGGTGGTCTCTAGGGAAGGATCTTTCGGGTGGGTTTAACACATCTTATTTTCTCCTCTACTGGGGTGGGACACATACATTTTTGTTTTCTTCAGGAGGTCATGGGAACTCAAAGTCTTGAGGGTCATGCCAGGTCACTTTACTCACAAGGTTCTAGAATATACATTCTGTTAGGGAGCTGGCATTCCTTCTGAAATCCCAGCACCCTCACTCCCCCACTCCTGACTTCTTCCACTCTACTCCCCCTGCCCCACCCAGTTCCAATAAGGGGCTCCCTTCTTTGCAACCAGAGGGCCGTCATGACCCGCAGAGGAAGGAGCAGAACGTCCCCCCCCACCCCCGCCTCGTACGTTTGTGTTCTGGTTCATGTGTTCAAGGCCCGGGCAGTTCTGTTCCTGTGGTGGCTCTGAGTCCAGTCACGCCATCACAGGGGCATTTTAATTAGTAGTGCCTTAGTCATTAGTGAGTTATTGTTTTTGTCTGGAAACGCTTAAGTACTGTTTACTTGATGTCTCAACGAAATGCAAAACAGCAATTAAGCAGAAATTTGTTGTATGAGGCAGGAGCCAAAATGGATTGTCAAAAGCAGGTCGTGGTTCCTCCAGACCAAGTAAAATCGCTCTTCCCTTTGGCATCCTGATAACTGGAATGCTCCAAGTCCTCTCTTTCTTCAAGACCTGCCCCCTGGAGTTATCTGATAGAAATACTCCAGAACGTCGTGTCTTCCTGTGTCCTGCCTTCGTTGGTGTGGATAGTTAGGTTTGGTGAAGTGTTAATGTTTACCTTTTTCCTCCCTGGGCTTTTTGTCCACTACCTGGGATATTTCAAAACCCTTTCCAATGAAGATTATTATTCGTGAAAACTTGCATATCCTTGTGTGCTGGTTGATGGAACTTGAGTCTGTTTTCTTTATGCTTCTTGAGACCAAGTGCCATTGTTAGTCTGATAGCTACTTCGCGACCCCTTGAGAGGGTTGGGATGCTGGGATAGATATCCCTTTTACGTAAGAAAATCTTTTTTATAGATTGGTGAAAAAAGAAGCTAAAATGAAGAATTCTGGCAGAGGCGGAGCCGGAGAGGCACTAGAATGAAAAGAAAACAGGTGCGTGTGAATTGCCTGCAACTTGGGCAAGAATCATTGACCCCAAAGGGAGGAGTAGCTCCTTGCTGAGACAGACAAATAGACAGATGGCCTCTGCTTTGGTAGGATTCCCGCCCCCCAGAATCCAAGGTTCATGGAAAATGGAATCATGTGAGAAGGCTGAGGGGCCATCTAGGGGGTCAAGTTAACTCTAAATCACATCATCCTGGCTTCCATTCCAGGAGACAGGTTGATGTAAAAACTCTTGGTACCAAGTTCGTCATTGGGGACCCCAGTTTCTAACTGCTCAGGCTCTTGTCACTCCCTGTCTCTCTCTCTCTCTCTCTCCTTTTTTCTACTTTCCCCTTCAAACAATATCTTCTGACTTCCAGATTTCTGATAAATTGATAAGAGGCATTGCGTGAGTCAATAGAGCTGTAGACACTTTGCCAATATAACCCTGGCTCTATTGATCTGCCAGTAAATTAAAGTCTTACTTAGAGGCTGCCGATATTTCTAATCTCCTGCCTCACCAATTACATCCTCCCAGCTACCTGGAAAGGGGACTTGAGCCTTTGAACCTTTATTTGTTGTTGTTGCGAGCGGGCCGCTGTCCTTCCACGGGCCTGGGGGCGCTTGCCTGCTTATCAGGTAGGAGAAGGGGGAGCATGGAGGAAAATGAGCCAACTTAACTCCTTGCCTGGGATCGGTTTTCATGCTACAAGGTTCATTAGTAAAAATTTCTGGAAAACAAATTCCATCATGGTGGTCACGAACATTTTATCGCAAGTCTGCAGGTCACTCTTACCCTTGACTTTGCCCCAAGTTTGGAGGTAGAGAAACTTGAGAGTAGCTGGTATTGGGGGTCTCCCTGGCATGTTTCCTGGCTCGCTCTCACTTGAAAAAAGTGCCGACAGCTTTCCTCTTGCACTGAGAGAGAAGGAGAGTTAGGATCAAAAGCTGGATTATTAGTGTTTGTCACTTCTAAAAAATGCCCAAGAGTTTGAAAAAGAACAGAGGAGGGGTGCCCAAAATAGGAATGGCTGGAGGCCCACGTATGTGCTTGCTGCTTTTTTGGGTTTTGTTCTGTAGCCGTTTTGCGTTCTCATTGGAGCAGAGGCCCAGGGGAGAGAGAATTCCCTTCTTTGTCCATTGTCACTCTTACCCATGGTGTCCCCTCTGCCACTCCCCTCTCTGCCTTCTCACTCACTCGTTTGAAGTCAAGTAACAATAACAACTGCTTCAAGAAGTCACCCTGGAACAGTGGGGCTCGTCCAGTTCCCTCCTGGGGTGCCCACTTTCCACGATGGCGGTGGGAGCAGATCATTTGTGTGATAAGCTCTTTCAAGTCCTGTTTATGTGGTTGACTTCGGGAGGAAATCTCCAGGTAAATGCTGTGTTCTCTCTAATACTCCAGAGCAAAAAATCAATGGGCGGGATAATTTCTCCTTGTCCAGCACACACTTCTCATGTGTTTCTTTCCCGAGCGGCGCTCAAAAAAATTTCAATGATAAAGCCAGTCCTGGAGTCCCATCTCTTCCCCAGCATTCTTCAGGAGGACGCATGAGGAGGTGCCTGGATCCCCTTTAGGAGAAAGAACAGCTCAGACCCTGGGGCCTGGGGGTCTTCCCTCTGCCTTCTTCCTCTGCTTACCTCTCACATGGGAGATTTGAGTGCTGAGCTAGGGTCAGGTAGTGTGGGAAGCTTGGTCCATCCGCTGGCTGAGTTAGGGATGGATGGAAGGTGCGCCCGGGGGGTCCTGGGGACCCAGGAACTGGGTGTGAGGCGTTAATGGCCTCCCCTTCTGCCAGAGGGTGACTGGATTGGTGGCCCGCGGGGGGCGGCAAAGGATCCTGCTTCAGGGCTGGTTAGGTCTCCGCGCCCTGGCCTGGAGACAGCCTCCCCATGCGTTCCCTTGGCTCCCTTGGGCTGAGTGAGTGAAGAAGATGTTAGACAAGGAGAAACCCCAGGAGGTTGGGATTGACTTTCCCCTTTGTTTGGATTGCATTGTATTGTAGGAGGTGTTTAAATCTTGTTCACACCTGTCGAGGCTGAGGCCTGGCTTTGAGAGTGGTTTGTAACAAGACTTCTGTTGTTGTTGCCCAAAAGGTTTCTAGCTCACGATAGAGGAACTTTATTGTAGCAACTTGTTAATGTTCAATTAGGCAAATTCTGGGTGCCCCAGGGCAGTGGAAGGGCATGCTGGCTCTCCCTGGCTGCCCACGGCCCCTGTCAGCAGGGATGGGGCGGGAGACGCAAAGTCTTGGCCGCGGGCTCCTCCGGGGGCGACAGGTGGGGCCTTGGCTGAGGCTGCGCAGTCCTTCCGAGGCGTCTGAGGTTGGTGGCGGGGGAGCGAGCAGGTTGATGCCAGCCCTTCCGTGTAACAGTCTTCTCCTGTCTGTCGGCACTTGCTGGCTCTCCCACTCCCACCCGCGGGTGTGGCACCAGCTGTGCATCATGCCCAGTCCTCCTGTGGGTCGGGAGGAGGGAGGGAGGACCCCAAACCTCACGTGTGGCGGCTCCGGCATCCTGCTGTCCCGGGCTGTGGAACCCTGTTATCTTTCAGAATCTGAGCCTGCCTGGCCACATCTGGGGATGTTCTCTGGCTTTGGTCCTGGTGTGATTCCTCTTGAATGACTGTCCCGTACCTCGATGGGCAGTGTTTTCCAGCTCCTGGTAGACTGAGGTCTTGACTGTGGAAAGGGAAAAACAGGAAGCACATTTCTCTTAATGGGAGGTTTTCTTAGAGGTGCTTCCATTCTGCCTCATGACCATGGTGGGCTGACAGTTGTCTTTTCACAGTGGAGGAAAAGAAGCTGGAGCTTGAAGGGATTGGAGTTGTGCTTCTAAAAAAGGCAAAAGGGAGATGCTCAGAGGGTTCCTACTCTATCCTGTCCTCCCCTGGCCCACTGTCAGGGTGCACCTGGGACCTGGCAGCCGGGAAGGAGGTGGGAGGCGGGTGTGCCTTCCCCACCGGGGCAGGGAGTCTTTTGTGCTGGTGAGGCCTGGCTGTAAAATATGGGCCCCCGTGGCAGCCTCTCGCCACGCTGTTGAGCGATGAGGAGTGCGGGGCAGCCGGCAGTGTATTAAACACTAGTTGAGCACAGGAGGGGCAGTATATCACAGGAGAGAGATAAGCAAAGTTCTCTGATAGTGGATCAATAAAGGTTAGTGACATCATATCTCAAAGTGAGGGAACCTGCTTTCTGCACAGCCATTTATCAGATCACAGCCTGGAAGGGCCTTAACCCCTTTCTGGCCACATTTCTTCTTACTGAACACAGAGAGACAGAAACTCCTTCTGGGAGCTGGGGGGGTCCACTCACCCCAACACTGTATTTAACGACACTGTTAAATACACGTGTGCTGGTTTTGGACATAAATGCCTTCTGCAGTTAGCATATTACTCCCACACTGGCTTGGGCGTGCCCTGTGCGTTTATGGAAAGTTTCTTAACTTTGAAATTTGTGCAGAAATTCCCATTAAAAGGCAGTGCTTCTACAGAAGTCTTAAGACTCGGCCAGCGTGTTATGGGTGCACAGCTGTATTGATGTTGGACACTTGGGGGCTGGAGTTTGTGTTTGGTGTCGGATGGTCAAGCAGTTTCACTGGACGAGACTATTACAATTGTAATGAGCCTGAGAATGATTTGCCCTTTTTGCCTGTGGTGTTCTAGATATTTACAAGTCTCCCAGTGGGCTGGGATCGGCAAACTATAAGCCTGCAGGCCAGATGTGACCCAACGCCTGTTTTTGTATGGTCTTCGAGCTAAGAATGGTTTTTACCTTTTTAAATGGTGGGGGGAGTCCAAAAAAGAATGTTATTTCATGACACATGAAATTACGCAAAAATCGTACTTGTGTCCATAAATAACATTTGGAAAACAGCCAAGCTTGTTCGTTTACGTGTTGTCTGTAGTGGCTTTCATGCTACAGTGACAGAGCTGAGCAGTTGCAGCAGAGACTGAATGGCCCACAAAGCCGAAAATACTTAACCTAGCTCTTTACGGAAAAAAGTTTGCCAATCTCTAGTCTAGCCTCTAATATCAAATCCACTGCTAACTAGCTGTATGACCTTAGGTAAGTCACTTAACTTCTCTGTTTCGTTGGTCTCTGTAATAAAATCTTGTCTCTTGCCTACTCCAGGGTGTTCTGAAAGTCAAATGAAAATTGGTGAGAGATGCGTTTGAAAAATAGCTTGTGTTTGCAAGGTATTTATTATTAAATTAGCAGACCCTTCAGCATGTAAATCTATCTAAGACTGCTAGGATGTGGGGACTTGCCTTGTTGAAACCTAGTACCTGGCGTGATAGTTAGAGCTTGTCTCATCCCTGCGTTGTGTTGGGTGAAGTTTGAGTTTCTTTGTCTCTCTGAAAACTTGAAGACATGCAGCTTCCCAGAGTGAACATCTTTTGCTTTGCAAGGGAACATCAATTTTCCTCAGCGACTGCTGAGATTTTTATCCTTAAAGAGTTGGATCACTTTTCTTTCCTTCCCACCGGTGATTTATAGATGGAGAGAGCAGGCCTTTTCCTGTAGGTCTCTGGCTGTTTATCTTTTAGGTTGGGCCCTGACAATATGCTGGCTGGGTTGTTCGCATTGGCCGGGGCATTTGGGGGCGAGATGCCAGTTCCAGGGCCCAGGGGTGGTTGGGGGACGGGGCAGGCCGGAGATTCCAGCCCAAGGCTAATGGGCTGATGTCCAAGTGGAAAGTGTATTTTCATTGAGGAAGTGTAGGTATTAGTGGAGCCTGGATTACTGTGTGATTGTGCTGTCAATACTGCCGTATTGAGTCTGTGAGAGCCCGCACAATACGGGGAAACACTTAGCTCAGTACTGCTGCTTATTGAGAAGCCAATAGCAATTTACTTGCTGACACTTGACATCAAATCCATTCCCAGAGGTGGAGCTCCCGCAAACGACAGTGGAGCTCCGGCTTATTCCCGGGGCCCTCCCACCTTGGGGGCCCGGCGGGGGAGCGATGGGGGAATGCTCCTGTTTAACTTTCAGAGCTGACAAGACGTTTTCTTCTCCTCCTAATCGCTCTTGTCCGCGTCTTCTTTCAACAAGTGCTCAGTGGCCCCCTCTTCATTCCTCCTTGGGGTGTGAGTTTTCTACACGTGGGAACTGTCTCCTCCTCTTCTTCACAAAAAAGTTGGTTCCTTAAAATGGATACGTGAGGAAATCATATGAGGGACAGGGCCGAGCAGTGTCTTTAGGAGATGGGTGGGCATCTGGGGGAAGGCCAGGAGGGTGCTGCGCTGGGGAGTAGAGAGACCCCGTGGTACCCGGGGCAGGGGGCTGGGCCTCCCTGTGCCCAGGGGCTTGGTGGGGGGGCTGGGGTGGGGGGCGTGTGACTCCAGAGCTGCTGGGATCGGGCACAGCTGGACACTCCGTTCCTTCTGTAACTAGTCGTGTGGGGTGTGTCTGCAAAGCGTACCGCTGCTTGATGTAGTGTTTTTAGACGGCCACGTCATTTAGATGCCTTCAGACCCCAGATTCTTCTCCCAATAGTCAGCTTTCAAATCAGGGCAACTGGATTCTGGGAGGCATTTGGGGGTGACCAGCCCACGGCTCCCATTGGCTGTTCTGGCCTCACAGAACGCCGGTGCCATTGAGTTTTGTCTCTGTGTCCCCGCGCCTTGGGCCCAGTCCAGAGATTTCTTTTCTAGTGTGTTTTACATGGATTTCTCTGCAGCCACGTCCTGCTGGTTGGGTGAAGGGAGAATGAGGCTTGTGTTGTGATGGTTGGAGAATCTCAAACCCTATCACCGTCACCGTGGATGGTGCTGTTGCCTGTGGGTGGGGGAGGGAAAGCAGGGGGAGGAGGCCCAGGCCTGTGGGATATCGTGAGGCTCCGTGGAGACCGGCCAGTAACTCCCTGGAGTCTGCTGCCTTCACATGGAAGGTACCGCCCGTGGGAGATTGCCCTGCCTCACTCCTTCCTTGTCCCTCCCTTCTCCTACCTTTCCCTGCTCACCCGGCCTCCTCCTTCCTCTGCCAAAGACTCAGTTATTTCATTCACCTCAAGCAAAGCAGAGCAGCGTGGAAGTGAGATGAGGGGCCTCTGACTGTTTTACCTTTTCTCCAGTGACCTGGATCAGACCCAGCGTCTGATGCCGATCAAGGCAGCCTGTGCCTCTGCTCTTGGTGATGCACCATGCCGGGGACGATGCTATTTAATTATGATAATGCTTTGTTATAGGATAACTTTCTCTCAGAAGATGACAGCACTTAAAGGAGGTCATTCTACCCCGTTTACAGAACGCTGGTGTCGTTCCCCACACCCCCCAACCTTGGGCCTGTCCAGAAATGGATGTGTCACTCAGAGCTCTTCTGCTTTCTGTCACCGCCTAGCATAGATGAAGTCACATTGCCTTGGACCGACACGATGGTGTCTGCTGTCAGAGTGACCTTCTGGTTGCTCCAGGCTCCGGGATCAGCGTAGGTGGGGGCAAAGCAACACGAAGTGCGCCTGGTGGTTTTGAGGTTGTGGACCTGATCTGTGATTCCACCAAACTTCAGATGCTCTCTTTAACCCTTGCCGAAGCCCTGCTTTCTTTAACACAAAGGGACCGTCTTGAAGGATGCCTTAGGGGTCCTTCTCGGTCCAGATTACCACGGGAGGGAGTCCGGAAGGTGCCTGGACCTGGCAGGGGCGGCAGGAAGCGTTCTCGTCAGCACGGCGACGTTGCCCCAATTCCTGGGGGAGGTTGAGCTCGATCTGGCTGTTCCTCGGCTGGTGGTCTGGGTGGATTGAACGGCAGGGGAAGGTCCACGCAGGTGGCCATGCTGGTTCCTGACCAGTGTGAAGATGGGGAGGCCTTGGCTTTGTCCAGGACGGGTTAAAGGCTTAGGATCAGGTAGGTGCAGGCTCACACGCCTTCTGGAATTAAGGGTGGGACTTTGTGCATTCATTTTCATCTTCAAGAGACTCTCCAAAGTCTGCAGCTATTACTCTGACACCTGCAGTGAAGACCTGTGTTTTAGTAACATCTGGGGAGTTGGCCTGGTGTGCTTATGTCATTTCAACTTAAGTTTCTGGGACTTGGCCCTTTTCTTCAGCCTCATTCTCACAGGCCCCATCCCTTTGTGGCTGAACTCCTGCAGGTTCTGAGGAATCTCCAGTCTACCCATCCTCTGCCTCCAGGCAGCCTCTATCTGGAGATTTCAAAGTCGTGGCCTGCAGGCAAAACCTGGCCTAGAGACGAGTTTTGTGCAGCACCTATGGTATTTTAAAAATAGACATATTTCAACATAAAAATCTGGATTGGAACCTTCTCCTGGAAAAAAAATGGGGGGATTTGGTACTTCTCGGACCTTGAGGGCAAAAGCCAGCTAGAGCAGTGACTGCCCCTCTTAGAAAGGACGTGTGCTTTTTAGGTCGCCAGGGTGGGTCCCTGTCACAGGTGTACCTTACACCTGGCCAGCTCGCTCACCTATGTTCCCTGCTGGTCCTTGTAGGTATGTGCTTTCTGGGGTCACCCTGTGTACACATTACCACAGAAACTCTGTTGCAGTGGTTCTCAAAGGGGCCGATTTTCCCTTCCCCTCGTCCCAGGGGGGACATGTGACAATGTCTGGAGACACTTGTGATTATCATAACTTGGGGGGAGATGCTACCGGGATCTGGTGGGTGGAGGCCAGGGGTGCGGCTAAGCCTCCTGCAGTGGGCAGGACAGCCTCCCACCCCCATAAGAACTGTTCAGCCCAAGGCGTCCGTAGTGCCAAGGTCAAGAGACCCTGCCCTCTTTTCCTCCTCCCGTTCTCCTGATCAGGAGCCACAGTGGCTCCTCGATGCCTAGCATTTTCCACCTGCCTGCGAGGACTTGGGAGCCCTGTGGCCGTGGGGCCAGCCCCTCCCGCTCGGCCTGCTTGCCCCACTGAAGCTTCCAGGGTCGGGGCTGCGCTCCACGTTGCTGCCGCCTCTGGCCTCAGGCTCCTGCCTGCCCTTGACCTTTTGTCCACTTTTTCATCAGATGTTTGAGGACGTCTCCACTGTTCTAGGCGCTGGCACTCCTGCAGTGGGGGGGAGGGAACCATCCTTGTCTTCATGGAGCTTATGCTCCCTCAGTATACGTAATTAGGAAGAAAAATGCAGTGTTTTAAAAGAGGTTAAACGCTATGGAGAAAAGGCCGAGCAGGGGAAGAGGGAGTGCCGTGGAGGACAGTGGTTTGCGGGTGAGGAGGGCCTCGGGAGGGGACGACGCGAGAGCAGAGGCTGGAGGGAGTAAGTGATGGGGAGAGAGTTCTGGACGGGGAGAAGCTCCTTCAGGGATCCTGCGTGGAGCGCGCCTGGCATGTCTGAGGAGCAGCAGGGAGGCCCGCGTGGCTGGAGCGGGTGTGGGAAGGGGACGGGGTATATCCTGTAGGGCCTCGAAGGTCACTGTGAGGCTTTCCCCTCTGCTCTGAGCCAGGTGGCCGTTGCGGGGGGATTCGTCCGCAGGAGTGACGTGACCAGGCTGGCACTGGACAAGCTCCCTCTGGCAGCTGTGCTGGGCGGAGGGTGGGAGCACGGAGACCAGAGGGAGGTAATTGCAGCCAGCTGGGCAAGAGGCGGCTCTGGCCAGGGCCCTCGCGGCGCAGGGGTGAGAAGTGGTGAGTTAGTGTCCCGTGGCTGCCAGAGCGGAGACTCATAAGCCGAGTGGCTTTACAACAGCAGAAGTTCGTTTCTTCACGGTTCTGGAGGCTCCAAGTCTGAGATCAAGGTGTCAGCAGGGCCGTGGTCCCTCTGAAGGCTTAGCCAGGGGTCCGTCCTAGCTTCCATTGGATGCCAGCAGTCCTTGGCATTCCTTGGCTTGTGGCTGAATCCCTCTAATTTCTGCCTCGGTCTTCACATGGCCTTCTTCCCTGTGTGTCCTCTTCCATTCTGAGGGCACCAGTCATTGGATTTGGGACCCACCCTCATCCAGTGTGACCTCTACTTAATCATACCTGCAAAGAGCCGATTTCTAAATAAGGACACATTCTGAGGTTCTGGTTGGACATGAAATTTTGAGAGACACTATAAGCGGTCACCCTTTGAATGTATGTCGAAGGTGGGGTGTGGGGTAGGAGAGAAGGTGGAGGAGTCAGGGATGCCTTGAGTGACCGAAGGATGGCTGTGAGCTTGGCCGGGCCCCTCGCCCCGGAGCCGCAAGCTCCACCCATGGGGTTGCATCTTTCCTCGTGGCTCTAAGCCCCATCGATGTTTTATTGAGCTACTACATGTGCACTCGGCGTCACTGTTTAGGCCCCTGAGTTAGCCACTCAAGTATTAAACTGTTTAATTCTCAATAAATTCTAAATAGAAGGGAGAGGTGTCACATCTGTCTGAGGAAAACGGGAAAGGAATTTAAGAGGCTTCATTTTTCAAAGCCCTGGAGCCTGTGTCCATTCCACTAATCCGCACAGTTGTTCTGTAAGGTATGCAGGGTGGGGACACGTCATCTTTTCTGGAAAAACCGAGAGGCTAAGTGTCTTAAGAGGATCACCTAGCAGTTGGTTCAGATCTGACTTTGAACTCCAGTGGGCAGGCAGGGCATCAAGTGGAAGAGTGTTGGGGGGATGGAGTGGGGGTGGATCGTAGGGAGACGGTCTCTGCTCCCTGCCCCCCGCCTCACCCCAGGATGGCTCAGAATCCAGACAGAGGGAGGCCTCAGAACCACCTGAGTGCATGATGGGGACTCAGCCTCTGAGGGCCTGTATGAGGAAGGGAAGCACGGGCTGTACTCCTCCTCTTGAGATGAGCGGGCTTTTCCATAGTTGGCAGAGTGTGTAGAGAAGAAGGACAGATCAAGATGAGCTTCTGGCCGGAAACTATTTCATGTAGGAACCAGACATGCTGCAGGCAATTCTCACGATTGGTTTGTTGGCTGGTATACAGGCGACCCTACCAGGAGAATGTCTTGTGCTCTCAAAGGCTCTGGTGTTTGAGAAACCAGGGACTGGATTCGTGCTCTGCTTTTACCTAACTGTGTGACCTTGGGAAAGTTACTTGGACTCCCTGGGCCTCGATTTCCTTGTGGGCAAAATAGAATCGGTGCTAGTACCCATCTCACAGGTTGTCAGGAGAATGAAACCAAGTGTGCAGCTAGAATGTTTACTGTAGTTCCTGGTGCATAAAGCTATAGGTGTTAATTGTGCAGTTACACTTCATGCTTTGTAATGTTGTCCCCACTTTTAGCTAGATAAAATAAGAAAGAAAAGGACCATTGACCATGCCTGTGACTCCCTAACCTTACCCTTAAACTAGTCGACATTTGAATGGAAAAATGTCTAGCCCACGTAGGACAATCACTGAGTCGAACCCAGCATTGGAGGTCTGAACTGATCAGTGCCACTTGATTTCAGTTTCGATAACGTTATTGCCGAGTTCTGGTTGACAAGCGCTGCCGAAGTCAGCACGGTGGGTCTGGCCTGGGCGGCTGGTTTCTCAGTGGTTTATTCCATGTGTTCTACGTTTCCCACTTTCTGTGTGTTTCAGAAGCTGTCTCATACCGTGAGGCCATTCCTGGCCCTTCGGGCTGTGTGGGCAATGTTTTTCTTTCCAAATTTAAGATGGAGACCTTTTGTTTTGAAACTCCTTGTAAGAAATCAGAACTATATCTTTATTTTTTCATAGAACGATAGCAATGTTGGGCCTCTTTATGGTTTCCCTGGGCAATCTCCCTTTGATCTGGTCTGAAATTTGGTCTCGATCACCAGGGAAATGTTCTTCCAATGTAAAGTTTTTGTATGTGGGTCATTATATTTATTTAAACAAATTTTAAAATAAAGTATCCTGACATCTCTGTAGAGTAATCGGGGTGTTGGTGCCTCTCGTACTGGTGACAGTGGCCTTTCCCACGTTTCTGGGGTGTCCTCTTTCTTTCTCTTACATGCTCAGCTCCCAGACCAAGAATGTGAAGGGTCCGTGTGAGATGTTGCAGGGTAAAGTGGATTTTGTCTTTCAGTGATGATAAGGAGTGGTGATAGTCAATTCCCATGGAATGTCCGCAGCTCTTTCGAAAGGTTAAAGAGGTCGGTTTCTGACCCAAGCAGAGTTGGAACGTACATTTTTTTAAAAGTGTTTATGCCCTGCCAGGAATGGCAGACAGCCCTCTCATTTTTCTTACCAGCGGACTAAGCAAATAAGCAGTCCCAGTTGTGGGTAGATGGAGGGAGAGATCTTGAAAAGGCTGTAGAGAGAGGGGATGGGGTGGGTGAGCCTGAGCGTGTTATGAGAACCGGGGCGCGGGGGCGGGGGCAGAGAAATCTCTCTAGGAACTGGGTCAAGCCTTGGATGGAGCAGTTGCTTCCTGCTCGTAGTGATGACTCACGCTCTCCAGGTTCATGCCCTTTAGAGCAGGAAGGTCTACACAAGGAAAATGTTAACCTGAGGGTGCAGATGCAGGCGGTGTGGCGCAGTCGCCCGGGGTCAGTTCAGGTTTGGACAGGAAAGTGCTGCTCCCTCCATGCTGCAGTGAGGCTGGGAGGGGCCCGGGGTGGGGGTGGGGGTCTGGGCAGAGGCTTCAGGTGGGCACACTGGTGGGGAAGGATGGGTGTGTGTTTAGATGTGGTGGGAGGGTGGCAGTGGCCGATCAACCACACAGCTCAGGGACACACACACACACACACACACACACACACACACACACACACACACACACACACACACACACACACACACACACACACACACACGCTGGTGCTGATTGAAGATTCCAAGGCCCCTCTGGGGCTTAGTGTTGTGCCTGAGGGCCACTTTCCTGGGTCTTTAAAGATCAAGTGGGAGTGAGGCAGACATTTACCGGCTGCATTGGGCCACTTCCCAAGATCAACTGGCCACAAGATCCTTGCCTCATAGGGGTCGCTTTGTAAAGTCACAAGCGGATTGAATCCCAGCTCTGACTGGAGACAGGCTGAGAAAGTGCCAGATGTATTACTGTGTTGCTCTCACGTCCAGTGACGGTGTTCAGGACCCTTGGGTGATGCGTCTGATCACGTGGAGCGCTAGGTCTCCTGGGCGCGTGTTCCTGGAAAGCTCGGTCAGAGTCTTCGTGGAGCCAGAAACTTGGGCACCAGCAGTAGGGCACAAGCAAAGCTGGATGCCGAGTTAGTTTGGGCTTGGCTTGAGGAGGATAACCTTTGAATGAGAAGAATTGTAGCTTTGGGGATAAAATCGTGGCAGAGGAGGATTGGGGAGTTCAGCGCTTAGAATTTACGGAGACTGGCTTCTGTCTTCAAGGGAAAGAGCGGCTTCAGATTGAGAATGTGGCAGCACACACCAAGCGTGGGTTGATTTAGCTCAGGAGCCCCTAAAAACTTCAATTAAAGAAAATTCTCATCATTTATTGCCTAAACTCAGTTTTTAAAATAAGATTAAAACTCATGAAAACATAGGTCTTCCCTCCCCAACCCCCTTTAAAAAACCCAGAATTTTCTGGCTAAATTGGGGAAATCCTTCCCAGAAAAGAAGGAAGTAAAAGTAGGGGCAAAAGGAGGGTCCGAGGACCTGGATGGGAGCTCTGTGCTGGCAGCAGGAGTCTTGGCCTGGTGGGCTCATGGCCCACCTCATCCGCAGCCCATAGGACAGTCCCTGGCACACTGGAGCCACTCGGATATTTGAGTGCATGGGTGGGCCGCTCCCTAGACAGGCTCCGACTGGGGGGTGCTAAGCTGGAAAGGCTCTTTGTGCGGGACCACGATTTCTAGCACCCTGGAGTCAAAGAAGTCAGCTGCAGATCAGAGAGCCTCAGGCTAGTGTGTTGAACAGAAGAGAAGGCAGTCTTGAGACATGAGGGCAGCCGAGCCATAGGTGGGGAGCCCAGGGAAGCGCAGTGGAGAAAAGTATCAGCAAAGTCTTGGGGGCTTGGCGAGGGGAACCTCTGGGATGGGGACTGGAAACGATTTGGAGCACTTTCAGATACTCCTTCTAAGTATTCCTGTGGCCAGTGGAGGATGTCTTCTGGGACATCTTCTCATACCCGCCTCCCTGAATAAAAACAAAATCAAGACGCCCACCCCCACTCCCGTTAATCCGCGCGTAAAAGAACCCAAACCATGTCTTGAGATCACAGCTAGTTGCCCATCCAGCCTTTGGTATTCCTTTGTCATTTTTAAAGGCGCTTTAGTGCAAAAGAAGTATTCATCTAACTCTCTGGGGAGTTGAAATTGGGTAGGGTCCCAAGTGAGCTCATATTGTAGTGGAGAGATTCCGCCCCAGAGCCACCCTGCCCTCACCAGGGCGTGATCCCACATCCGTGGGCGGCACAGAGAACATGCTCGGTTCACGTAGAGGTTACAGAGTGGCTGTAAATGGACATTCGTATAGAAGAAGAGGAAATTACTGGAATCAGAGCTCTGGTGCAAGGGCTTTAAAAGAAGGCCATAAATTAGTCGTAAGAGCTAAGGAAGATGGGATTCTATTTCTAGGGCTGGTTTATTTTGAGGGGGGCATAAGAAGAAGCAGTAGATAAAGAAAGAGAAACTGGTCAAGTAGCATAAAGATTTTGAATCTTGGGCAAATTAGACGCCAGTTTTCCCAGAATTCACCTTCTCTTGGACTTTGAATATTCGAAGCTGCATCTTTGTTAAGCAGAGGCTGAATGAGAATCCTTTGTGGAAGATGGGTGAATTTTTTTTTTTTTTGACTACTTCACCTTGTTTCAAGTAGCTCCTTGTACATGTGCACTGAAATCGCATGTTTAAATCCTACTGAGGAAGCCTAGTTACCCTGACCCTAAACATTGTAACACAGTACTTCATGTTACCTGTTAAACAAAAAGGAAATGGGCCAGACTGGGAGAGAGTAAACAACTTGGAGGATTGGGAGAATTAAGTAGTATATGGGTGTGGAGGGTTAAGCGGAAGGAAGGTCTAACTTGTGATTGAAAGCAAGCCCAGGTAGACTGGAGTAGGAAGACCCTGGTGGGATCCTGCTTTGCACAGTCAGTGAGAAGAATGCACTCTGCGCGGAGGCCAAGGTGGAGCGCAGATGCATTTCATTGCTCTGCGGCAGGATAGCCTCCACTCTCCACGTGTGGCCGGTCTTTGTGTGGCACGTTCAAGGCGCCAGGCCTCGATTTGGTCAACAGTGGCCTGTACCTGCGTAGCGTGTGAAACCCAGTCCTGGAAAGCTGGCTCCTGCAGAGGTGTTGGGCAACTGGGGCCGGCCAGCAGCCAGCTTCTGCCGTGTTTGGCTGCCTGGCTCACGCCTCTCAGGTGCTGGCGAGATGGCGAGATCCAGTGGCCCCAGGCTACCACTGAGGTGGGCAGGACGCCACCACCTTCCCGAGCCTTCCTCCTCTCTTTGTCTGCGTGAGCCCAATGGGCATGGGCCTGGGCTTTCCAAGGCTTCAAGCTGGCTGCCTGGCATCGAGGTGGGACTTCAGGCCGGCCCACTTGTGGGATCCGTTGGGCGAGGTTGGCTTGGCCCGGCTTCTGTCCGTTTGATAAAAGGAACTTTGGATCTGGGGATTCTTGCCTGTAGATTTTTTTTTTTTTTTAGTCCAGTATCTTCTATTAGATAAAATCAAAATATCGTACACATATAGTCTTGTTTTAACTACTGGTCTTCTATTGTTCTCATGGTTTATTGTGGATATTTATGAATCTCAAACACAGTAGGCTAGGATGGGAGTCTTTTCCATCTAATGCTAAGATGTTCCACTGAGCACTACCCTCAAGTCCTAACCCTGGCTTATGGCATCGGGGGCCTTTGGGTCTCATTTTTGGTGATGGAGAAGGAGAGGATTCAGCTGGCTCTTCAAGTCCAGAGAGGAAGGTTTCGTGGATCCCAGTGAGGATGACTCATCCTTGAAGTTCAAGGGCGTTCTTGGTTCTGTGTGTTTATTGTCACAGCCCCCTTTCTCCAAAAGGGTCGTATCAGTTTCCTATTGATGTCACTGCAAATTATTGGTACCCCAAACCTCATGGCTTAAAACAACATCAGTTGATCGTCTTACTGTCCTGGAGTCCAGAGTCCAAAATCAGTTTCAGTGAGCTAAAGTCAAGGTGTTGGCAAGGCTGGTTTCATCTGGAGGCTCTGAGTAGAGAACCTGTTTCCTTGCATTTTCTAGATTCTGGAAGCTGCCCCTGTCCTTGGCTCATGACCCTTTCCTCACATCACACCACCTGTTGCTTCCATCATCACATCTACTTCAGTCTGACTCTGAACTTCTCCTGCATCCTTGTTATAGGGACCCCTGTTATTACATGCGCCACCCCCCATCATCCAGGATGATCTTGATCCCGTCTACAAAGTCTTATTTGCCATTTAGGGTAACACATTCACAGGTTCCAGGTATGAGGACAGAGACATCTTGGTGGTGCTGTTAGGCAGCCCACCACAGGGGTTCTTGAGGAATCGGTGCAGTCAGCAAAGAAGGAAAGGCCCACATGGACCCGGATGGAGTTAGATGGCAAAGCTCAACCAGGTATCCCTGTGGAAACTGAAGCAAAGGATGCCTGTTCTGGCAAAGGAGGTTCCCTGGGGAATGAGTGGGAGGCTTTGTGGTGAAATCTGTTAGCTTCTCTCCTCGCCAAATAATGTGATATTGTTTTGTTAGATTGTGGTGAGGCGCCAAGAGTAGTATTTGAGAGAGAGTTTACAGAGGGTTCTTGAGGAAGAATCCTAGAGATGTACGATTAAGAGCAGAGGTTCAGGGGAACCCAACAACACTGCGAGGTCAGTCGTAGGGTGCAGTAGGCAGTGGGGATGGGTGGGCTGGAGGACTCCCACCCCACTGTGTTTCTTGCGCAGCTCCTCAGGCTGGGTGCCTCCCCTACGTGAGCGCCAGGTCTGTGGCATGTTGTTCCTGTGTGCTCGGGTGGTGGGCCTAGTCACCGGACCATGGCTTTTTTGGCAGCCTCAGAAGGAAGCATGTTCATAGAATGGGGACATGTTTCTAGAACCACCATGGATACATTTTCTGCTAGAAGTGATAGTGCAAAAGGCACTTCATTCCTTGGCCAGCCCCTGGTGGTATTAGTTTGAACTATGTGGAATTGCTCTTTTTTGTATTACATTAGAGTGATTAAATATCACTATGGAGGAAGGTGTTAGGTTCTAGGTAAAGATCTTAAAGGAGCAATTTTGAAACAGGTGTAGGTAATCAGTGCCCAGATCATGTCATACATGCCAGGATCTCAAAAACTTGAGGTCAGAATGATTTCTATGACATTCCTCTTTTTAATATCCAGTTGCCAAGATTAAGAAATAAGTGGCTTCAACCGAGCTCCAAGGAGGACTTACGGGATGGAGGCCAGTTGCTGCCCTAGCACGTGGCCACCGTCAGACACCTGCCGTGGGCTTGGGCCGTGACCCGGTACGGAGGTGGGTGGAGCTGAGATGGTGACACCAGTGCATCGTGGGGTTAAACGGGAGTTCAGGGCTCTCCGCCTACTGTTGGTTGTACCTGTTCCACCAGATGGGTGGTGCTGGAGAACTGAGGTCGAGTTGTCAGTCGGCGGTGGCTTCAAAGCGTAGTTGAGAAGACTGCTCCTTCAGGCGCCTCTAGTTTTAAGTGGCGGTGACGTCTGATTGTAGCTTGAACGTGCTGATGAGCTAGTAGCATGCCTCTCTCTGAAGATGGTATTTCAGTCGTGGTGGAAGAGGCACGCTCCTCAGGCCCTGGACAGCAGCCACTGGCTTCTGCTCCTTGATAGAATCTCACCTGGTGCCGCTGGAATTCGTGCGAAACACCCAAGGAACACCCAGAAAGGGCATCCCACCAAATCGAGTTGAAGGGCGTCTTCATTCTCCTCGCATCATCCCAGCATTATTTTGGGGGTGGGTAGCTTAAATCTTAAAACTCCATCAGGGGGGACTTGTGACATTGAAATGCTGTGTGTCAGCCAGAGGGTCTGTGACTTGATTTTAATGACTCCTTATTTTGCGTGGAGCCCGTGTGCCAGACAGCCTGCCCGTGGAGGGCGTGGTTTCCAAAGACGGACACGGAGTGTTCAGCCAAGTTGAGACTTCTGGCTGCCAGCTCCGTCCTTTTATGAGGTGCCTAGAGTCGGTTCCCCCGAGAGGAGGAGGCCGAGATGAGGTAACCGGGCTCCGCAGGTCAGCAGGGGAGGTCCTGCTTCGGGGCGACGCGCGGGCAGTCTGATAACGCAGCATTTTCGCTTTAATGCATCTTAAATGTGGATTATACTATTAATTACTGCTGGGCAAAAAGGGATTAGTGCAGCTGGCCTGCTGTCCCCCTGTGCACTTGTACACTTGCCCTGTGCTCGGAGCGGCCAAAGGGCAGTAGGTTTTCCTGTCATCTGTCTTCTGTTTTAGCAGCAATGGCTGCTGAAGCTCCTGCGCTCACCAAGTCAAAAGGGAGTGAATGGGGCGCCGTGCAAAGTCCTGAACTCCGTTTTGGTACCGGGGCGGTCGGTGGAGGTGGGGCTCTTTCCTTCCCTGGAGTTGGGTGTTCTTCACCAGGCTCCGCGGGTGTCTGTCTGGTTGGCTTGTCCCCAGGAGGGAGAGCCTCTTAGCTGTCAGAGGGCCTTGCCCAGTGCTTCCCACGGGGCTGCGCCTCCATGGGTGCTGTCAGTGGAAGTCCCAAGGTGCTGCGTCCTTTTATGAATTTCTTAAAGGGCCCAGGAGAGTACAGAGGATGGCTGTGACCTCTGCTGCTAGCCTCCTCTCGTCCCACTGCCAGGGTGGAGATCTTAGTAGCCAGCAATGAGCTCATACCTTGTAATTTGAGACACTCTGAATTCCTAAGTCGTGCTTGTACCATCTTATGCTTGTATAAAATGGTATAGATTTTAAGTGATCTATGATTACATTTTATTTTTTTCCCCATATTCAGGCTAGTATACTCATTTTTCATCCATATGGAATGAATTTTTTTTAAACAGATGAGGCATTAAATAACAACATCTCAGTAATAATACTCCCAGGAGTACATAACGTGGTAGTGTTTGCAATTACACACAGTGTAATCTGTTGTGTGTGCAGGCGTGTGGGCTTTCTATTTACTGGCATCCTTCATTATATGGTAACATAATATACAGAATTTCCCAGTTGCAGAAATTAGAAAGTGGAAAACAGATTTCTTCAACATAAATTGGAAAACTGATTTACAGAGTTGGGTTCTTTTCTTTTTTCTTTTTTTTTTTTTTAACTTGGTATTGCAAGTTTGTGGGAAACGAGTTGACAGTGGCATAATGCTTAAAATCATCACTTAATTGAATTAATTTGGGATTTAAATTCATTTTAAGTAATAAGATAAGACGCAACAACCAAGATGCACAATATGGGGCGTTCCTAAAATGGAAAGCCGTGGTGAGGAGGTAGAGGAAACTGGGAAGTCTGCTATCTTCTTAGCTGTACATTCAGGAATTTCAGGTTTCAAAATGGTAGCCTGATTGAAACCTGACTAAACGTTTTTTCTTTCTTTTTTTTTTTTGTACTTTCTTTGCCTTGAAGCTCTTAATTCTTCTGAACTTGGAGATTTCAGAATTAGAGATCATTTTTTTCTCTTCCCTTTTCTAGCCCCAGATGTTTATCATCTTGGAGCCAAGTCTTGCTTAATAAAACCAATCTCTAAATTTCATCAAAGTATGGAAATTTACTTGGTTATATACTTAGTATATCTGGGATGGTTTCATTCCATTTATTGAGAGATGGCTTTGCTTTTTAAATTAATTTTTAAAGAGGCAGTACACGCTCATAATATTTTCAGAAGGTGCAGAAGAGAGTTCCTTTTCCCTCTCTTCCCGTGCTGCCTGCCCCTCAGTCACTCAGTTCCCCAGAATCACCTGCTGTTATATCCCTTCTGTAACACATATACTTGGATACAGCCATCACAGCTTTATATAAGTAGTTTTTTTTTTTTTAACTAAGCATTAAGTAGTGTTTTCTGCTTAAGAGTTTTTTTCCCCCTTGCCAGAGTTTCTTCATATTCTTTCAGAGATGTTTTTATTCTCTATAGAATACTTAATATTAAAAATATTAATGAAATCCAGTTACTTGAAAATTAAGAAATATTCTCCTGAATCACCTGAGTCAAAGAGGAAGTACTGTAACAGAATCGTCAGGAAATACTGAGAACTCTATGTATCTAAATGTACGGGTTGTTACCAAAGTTTTATTCAGGGATGCATTCATAGCTTTAAATCCTTTCATTATTAAATAAGAGAAAATGAAAATAAATGAATTAAGTATTCAACTTAAAGTTGGAAAGAATAAAACGAGCCTAATAAGATGGAAGTGATGTCAGTGAGTTAGAAAACGAAGAAAACATTGAAGTGATCAATCCAAGAGCTATTTATTTGGGGAAAAGTCAAGGAAATAGACTAAACCACTATCATGTCTAAGAAGAGAGAAAATAAACAAAATAAACAAAACAAAAAATGAGTTGACGCGATAGAAAAAAGTAACAAATTAGAAGTTATATTTGAAATAATTATTTTTATAATATAAAAATAAAATATAGTAGCTTAAAATACAGCAACTTTGAAAATCTCAGTTGACATGTCTGTTCTAGATGAATCAGAAGTCTGAGTCTTTAAACTAGGAACTAGGGAAGAAGAAACTAAGCATTAAAAAAAATGATACTTCCGAAGAGGGCTCTGGATGCATGCAGTTTAATGGATGAATTCTTTTAAACTTTGGGGGACAAAATAGTTAATTGCTCAATAAACTGTTTCAGACCATAGAAAAAGAAGTAAAGCATCCCAGTTGATTTTACAAAGCTAGCACAACTCCGGGAACCAACATCACTGCAAAGATTACACAAAAATAAGGCTGAAGATTGAGCTCAGGCACAAGTAGAGATGCAAAAAATGCCAACTAAAACAGTCACAGCTTGAATTCCACAGTTTTTTAAAAGAATCATGACCACATAGGGTTTATCCCAGAAATGTAAGAGGGGCTTAAGATTAGGATGTCTATTCTCCAAATACATGGTGTAAGTAGAACAAAGAAGAAAAACATATATCCAAAAAGGCATTTGGTAGTTCTCTATTCTTATTTCTAGTTTGCTGAGAAATTTTTTAAAAAACTTCACAACAAAGAGATTGCATTAATTCAGTGAAGAAAACCAGCAGCTCAACAGTTGGAGACTTAATGGTGAACCAAAGAGGCAGCATAATGAAATTGGGGATTAAAACAAAGATTGCCCATTGTACTCATTTCTTTTTTCTTGCCTTGTTGCATTGGCCAGGATATACAAACCAAAGTCAAATAATGTTTAAAAAGAAACAATGTAAATTATTTGCAGGTGTTTACTGTCTTCCTAAAATAACCCAGGACACATTCACATGGAATTAAGTACAGAGTTCAGTTACAAAGTAAAATTTCAAAAATCATTAGCTTTCTCGTTATACCAGGAAAACTCACTTGGAAAATATTAGAGACCACTCAGTGGAATGGAATCAAATAGAAATGTGTCTGGGAAAGGTAGCATTTCAAATAAGTGAGAGGAATTAAAATAATAACAGCTCACATTTTCCAGTACTTCTAAGTGCCAGGTGTTATGTTAAACACTTTTACATGAACTCATCTCATTTAATCTTCACAAGAATAGTATGAGGTGGACACTACATATAGTTCCTTTTCATAGATGAGGAAGCTGAGGTTCAGAGAGTTGAGTAAGTAGCTTACCCAGTCACCGCAGACTTGAACACTGATCTGATTGGCAACAAACCAGTGACCTTCATCACTGTGCTTTACTGTCTCTAGTATTATGCAATTATGCAGTAAATAATTATAGGACAGTTAGATAACAAATAGGGAACGCTTAAGTTGGAGCCATTATTCATAGTGTATGTTACCATACATTCTGATGACTTAGAGAGGGTATAAGTAAAACTTAAAATCACAAAGAGCTGGAAGAAAGTATAGGTGAATATTAATCTGCATGTGGGGCAGGGAGGGATATTAGGCCTGACTCTTTGGTAAAGAAATCATAACGGAAAAAACTGATTTACTACATTAAAAAAATTCTTTATGCTGGTCACTAATAGTAATATTTAAAGGCATATGACAAACTGGGAAAAGATATTGATGACATGTAATTGACAAAGTTTGTCCTACATATCCTTAATATATGAAGAGCTCTTAAAATCAATGATAGAAAAAGATAAGAGAAAATGAGCAAAGATTACAAATGAGCAAAGAATACAAATGGACAACTTATATAAAGAATGATTCAGATTGCCCATTTGAAGAACCAAATGATTAGCTCATTGGTTTAACTATTTGTTTACTAGAAAGATTGAGCTTTCTTGTTTTTTTCAACCAAGATTTTTTTTATAGAGCAAATACCCCGTTATGGTGAGGGAGTGGAAAAATCGGGTGCACCCTTTCTGGAGGGTAGTTTGGTAGTGTATGTCAAAAAGCTTTTAAAATAAGATTTATTTTAAATTTGTAGCTTGTCTCACCATGAATTACTGATTCTTCTTACTCTGTCCTATCTTTTCTACCATAGCCTATTTTGCCTAATAAAATACTAAATAGTACTGTTTAGTATTATTAAAATAATTTTCTAAATTAAACTTAAATAATTTTTAAAACTTAAAATATGTTTAAGTTTATTACCCTTGATTGTCTCCCCTGCTAGAATATAAGCTTCACAAGAAGCAGAGATCTTTGTTTTTTCACAGATTTATCCCTAATGTCTAGAATAGGACTGGTGATCCAGTACCTTCATGTGTAATAAAGAAATCACCAATTGTGCAAGAGGAATTTATAAATAAAGATTTTCATTACACACATTTATAATACTGAAAAATAGCAACCATCTATATCTCTCACAGGGGATTGATTTAAACTGTGGTGCATCCATATGGTAGATTCTTATGTGGTTTTTTAAAGCTCCTGTCTCATGGTTAGGAATGTGGGAAAACAGTGATGTTAAATTACATGAAAGGAGGCTGTGTGTACTATAGGACTTCAATTTAATTTAAAAACTATGCATAAGGGAGAGATTGAAGGATACCTATAACAGAATATTAACTTGAGTGGTTACAGCTAGGTGGTAGAAGTACAGGCTACTTTTAATACTTGGTTTTCTGAACCCTGAGTAGTGAATATCTGTTACTTTCATAATAAAAAATACATATGTCTAAAAGTTAGTGAGAATGTAGGATCACTTGAATTCTACTGGTCTATGGCTATGTCTAGAAATATTTTGGAGATTATTCAATCTTGCAAATTAGCAAGAGCCTAATTTTTAAAAAGTCAGCAATAGTGCTTCACAAAATGTCCTTAGGCTACTTTGTCTTAATTATTTATGATCTTAACTGTGTCTAGAGTATGTGTTTGTAAAAATAGTGGAAGTCTTAGTCAGTGATGTGCAAGCTTGTGGAGTCCTCCCGGAGATGCAAGAACACCTCTGCCTATTCAGCTTTCTTGACGGAAATGTTGCCTTGTCTTCCTGATGTGTCACAGAATTTCAAAGTACACTTAGATTGCACTTCAGTGTGAGCCGAGGATGAGGATGTTCAACTCCCACGTTAACCAAGGGGCAAACGGTCTACCTGTTGTGACCCACCACTGTGTGGAAGGACTTTGGGGGATATGCATAGGAGAAGCTGCCAGGTTAGAGGGGAAATGTCAGGTGGGGACCAGCTGCCACAGAATGTTAACGGTGGTGCCAAAAAGAGAAGACCAGGGCTCCTGATGGCTCTTCCTAGCCAGCAAATCAGAAGTATGTTCAGTATGTTTGGGCTGAAGTTTCCCAGATCCCTAAGAGTCACATGCCATCTTGGCCAGCATTCGAGTTCCATCTCTGCTGCTTTATGACTGTGAGTCTCAGTTTCTTTATCTGTAAAAGGAGAAGGTTACATTAGCTCCACTCTTCACTGTGCTTTCAGATCTGCATTCTGAAGGAATCCCGTGTCTTTTTATATTCAAGCATGTATTTTAGGTATGTATGTGTCATCTGTGGTGATGGAGAGGCCCAGTGAGTATTGTCATTTCCTGGCTCCGTGGGCCCAAAAATGAGCTTGATAGCTGAAGCTGCGTGGTGAGGGGAAAGTGCCTATAAAGGATCAGTCTAGCCTAAGTGAGAATCCCAGCTCTGCCACATACTGGCCAAAACTTTCTCCTTTTCATTTGTAGCATGGAGGATGTATTCGTCATCTACTGCTGCATAACAAATTACCCCTGAACTTAGTGGCTTGAAACAACAAACAGTTATTATCTCACAGTTTCTGTGGCTCAGAAATCTGGGTGTGGCTTAGCTGGACCCTGTGCCTCCAGATCTCTTGTGAGGCTGCTGTGAGAATGTCCACCAGGGCTACACTCTCATCTGAAGGCTTGGCTGGGGAAGGACCTGTGTCTGAGCTCATTCATGTGTTTGTTGACAGGATTCAGTTTCTCGTGGGCTGTTGGATTGGGGGCCTCTATTCTTGTTGGCTAGGGGATGCCCTCAGTTTCTGGCCACGTGGGCCTCTCCTTAGAGCAGCACACAACATGGCACTTGGCTTCTGTTAGGGAGAGCATGGAGTGTACGGAAGACAGAAGCTACAGTGTCTTCGTAACCTCATCCTGGAAGTGACCTCTTGGTAGCCTGTTGGTTAGAGGTGCATCACTGTGCACAGCCCACACCGAAGGGGAGGGGGCTACACAAGGCTGTGAATACCAGGAGGTGAGATCAGAGGGGCCTGCCCACGAGGAGTTGTAAGGACTGAGAGTGGAGGTGGTCTTTTAAAGTGTCAGGACGTCTTAGGCGCTCAGAATTAGCTCCTACCCCCATCCCTAACCCTTGTTTAAGAACTGCTTTTCTTAAGGATAGTCTGTGAGGTTGAGTGGAGTAGGTTAAAATGGGGCGGGTAGTGTCATTACACGATCTAATGTCTGTTCACCGTCTTCTTACACTGAAGCCTTGAAGTGTCTGTTGGCCAGTCTGTTAGACCCATGACTCCTCATCCCACGTCTGCTGGTTGTGGCATGTCTAGCGTAATTTGAGAGGGAAATGAGTGTTTGGCCGATGAAAAGTCCAGTGTGTGTTTCCGTGGGTTAGGCAGCTATTTGGGGGAACGCCCGGGAGCTCTCTGGGAGCCCGTGGGTCAAAACAGAACAGCCCTCCGAGGCTGCCCCTTTTTGTGTCTGAATGCCACCACCTCTGGAGTCGAGGAGGTCTGCCTGGCACCCCCTCTGGGTAAGGGACACTCCAGTGGGTTGAGCTTGGGTGCCAGACATTGCCACAGCCCTAGGAAATGAGTAAGAAAAAAAAATCCAAAGCAGAGACCTCCCCCTAGAACAAGCTGAGCTTTGTGCGGAACAGGCTCCAAATATGAAAAGACCATTGTTCCCAGATGGCTTTTTAATTAATGCTCACCACTCACACCCATCAGCTCACCAAGAAGAGCCGCCTCCTTCCTTCCTCTCCCCGCGTGCTCGTCCCCTGCTCCTCTTCCCAGGGCCCTGGGGACAGGTTGAGAGACCCTCGGGGGTGGGAGGATGCCAAGAGCAGGGTTGACAGAGAGCCTTCCCCTCTTTCCTCCTGCCGGGCTTACAGGGGGAGCCCTCCACCTGTTGGAGAGCAGCCCTCTGCGTTTCCAGGTTCAGGAGCCAGGCTCGTCCCCTGGGGGCTCCTGGAACAAGTCCCGGCCTCTGCCGTTCCAGTCCTTCCTCCCAAGCTTCACGTGCACCTTCTCTTGCCCGAAGCCAGAGCAGCGAGCCAGAAGTGAACAGTTTTCTGTACGTTTCAGTTTTCTCCTGGTGCTCCTGGTCTGGGAGCTGAATCTGGATGGATGAGCCTGCAGAACGTCTTTAGCTTTCTAGTAGTGCTTTCTAGATCAAACCCTCTACTCCTCTGGATAGGGCGGATGTAAGTGCAGGGAAGGAGGCTGATCTGGGAGACGAGAATTCTACCGTTGCACTGCCAGTGCCTTAAGGGGCTGATTTGGGAGCCGCTGCGGGGGCAGTGCGTCTGGTGGCTCAGTGGGACCCCCTCCCCACCCTCCGTTCCAGCCCTGGCACTGGGAGGTGTGCTGGCCCAGACCTGACTTGCATCGTGATGAGAATCCACGCAGGCTGGGCGCCCTGTTGGGGCGCAGCGCTCAGGACAGACGCGTCACCTCTGAGCTATGGTACTTAAAGTAGCTCTGTGCCACTCCTGCACAGATCTGGACTGCACAGATCTGTTACCAAGTTTTCTGGTTAACAGTTGCTGAGAGCACGGCCTCAACATTTTTATCTTCTGTGGAAAATTTTCCTTCTGTTTACAGGCAATTCCCAAACCCGTGGATTTGTCCTGTGCCTATTTATGCCTTAGGATTCCACAGACGTGCCCTCAGTCGATTATTCTGCATAATTTTGTATCTATGGTGTATACACATCTTGTGCAACCAGGGCAGAAATAATTCAGTGTGATCTTGAGTTAGAAGTGGGGTCTGTCCTAGCGGATAACACATCAACAAGGAGCCATCTATGTGGGCACCAAAGAGTTAAATACACGTCACCGGGAAAATGGTGGATTTGCAAGTTACAGGGTTACAAGGATTTTAAATTAGGGAACCCCAGGGGGTTTACTTGAATGGTGGACAAGCCCTGGAGAGAAGATCTGATTGACCAGATAAGTAGTACACGATTCCTTGAAAATCAGTTCACTCCAGTCCCAGCCAGCTTCAACTTCTTGACATGTCACCCAAACGTAATTGTAAATGCCGTGGGAAAGAATCTTGAGTAGGGGTGAGTTCTGTGAAGTCTGTGACTGGGAAAAACAAGTATGAATTATTACAGTGAGGCCAGATTAGAGTTGTGTTTTAGGTTCTCATCAGCAGAGGATGGCGACGCTTTTGAGATTCCTGCAGTACGGTAGCCGACAGCCACGTGTGACCACTGGGCACTTGAGATGTGGCTGGTCTGCGTTGAGCTGTGCTGTAAGTGAACACGCACAGGTTCGCAAGGCTTAGTATGAGAACAAGGGGGGAGATAGCTTAGTAACATGTAGATGGATTGCACTGGAAATATTTGATTTGATTTGATTTGATTTGTTTAATTTTGGCTGCGCCACACGGCATGCGGGAGCTTAGTTCCCCAACCAGGGATTGAACCCGTGCCCCCTGCAGTGGAATCACGGAGTCCTAACCACTAGACTGCCAGGGAGGTCCCTGGAAATGATATTTTACACATACTGGTATTAAATAAGACATATTTCAATTAATTTTACTTGTTTGTTTTTTCCCCTTTTTTTGACATGGCTACTAGGAAATTTAAAATTACATATGCGGCTCCCATTTTAGATGAGGGATTTTTTTTAACATCTTTATTGGAGTATAATTGCTTTACAATGGTGTGTTAGTTTCTGCTTTATAACAAAGTGAATCAGTTATACATATACATATGTTCCCATATCTCTTCCCTCTTGCATCTCCCTCCCACCCTCCCTATCCCACCCCTCTAGGTGGTCACAAAGCACTGAGCTGATCTCCCTGTGCTATGCGGTTGCTTCCCACTAGCTATCTATTTTACGTTTGGCAGTGTATATATGTCCATGCCACTCTCTCACTTTGTCCCAGCTTACCCTTCCCCCTCCCCATATCCTCAAGTCCATTCTCTAGTAGGTCTGTGTCTTTGTTCTAGATGAGGGATTTAGATGAAGGATGGCTAAACAAGGGAGACCCAGAGATATGCTGGTTTTGGTTCTCGGTCAGTGAACTTTGGGGAAAGTCAAGTCTGGCTTCAGTTGGGAGTACTGTGACTAACGCCACAGGAGACGATCTGTGTTTGCTTTTGGGGTGAACCCATCCTAGTCAGAAATTGGTTTAGACTGTGTCCTCCTGGCTGTGGTCGGACTGTGAAGGGATGAGACAGATGCTGTGGCCGGGAGAACGAGTTGCCCCAAGTACCTGGGGAGGCCTGAGTGCCATGAGATGCGCAGAGGCTGTGGGCCTTAACCATGGCAAGCCCTCGGGGAGGCGGGGGAGGGTGATTACTCAAGAGCTGGAGCAGCCCCTCCAGGGTGCAGAGCTCTTGCTCAACGGTGAGACCTTTAAGGGAAGACACCATTGCTCAAACGAACCTCTGGACCCTCTGAATCCAATCGTTCCAGTTTACACAGGCCCACGGGCAAGACAGCACCGATTAATTCTTCGGTGGTATTAAGATCTTACCCCACAGTCATGGACGGGAGTCCCAGAGCAGTTCCACATACAGCCTGTTTGTGAAGTTGTGCCTCTATATAAAGCAAAGCTAGATTCCTGTTGGCGATTTCCTTTCTCAGCAGGGTTGGGGAGGGTCCCTTCTGGAGCAGGGCCCAACAGTTCTCTTTCTGGAGCACCAGGTCTTGACCTCCTGCATGGAGGGAGCCCGGGAGGCTTTCTCGCTGACAAGGAATGTCCAGCCTCGCTATTGGCTTTTACCAGCTGAGGGGTCAAGGGTTCACCATCCCAGTTGTCAGTAGTAATATCTAGAGGGCTCGCAAAACGAGATTGACCTTAAGCTGCTTTTAAGTTTGTCTTTCTTGTGATCCTGCATCCAGAGTACTGGTCAAACCAGTCTGTATCTGGCTGATTATTATCAATAAAGTAAACTTAACTCTGTGGCCAGAAACAGTTTCTAGCATCCGGCAGCTTAGATTTACCCGGTGAAGCTGCCATAGTGACTGAGGTTTGCATTTCACGGAGGGCAGTGCCTGTAAAAGTGAGAAGTCGGGGCCATTTCTGCACAGAGGGGGGGACCAAAACCCGCACCCCTCTTGTAGACGCACAGCCAGTTCCGAGTCTTTTCACTGGGTTTGGTCTCTTTTCATAGAGAGTCTACGGATAGTTAGTTAGTTGTTGCATATTGGTGCTTGAGAATGAATGGGTAACCGTGTGGGCTGTCGATTCCTACCTTTATTGAGAACCTGTGTGGTGCTGGCTGGTGGTCTGCACACACTGTTTGCAGAAGGTAAAAAGCCACAGTCCCTGCCTGCCAGGAAACCATGTCTAGTTGGACTAATAATTATCCACACAAAGTATTACGTACAGTGAAGGGGCACGGAGAAGCAGAAGAACCTGTGAATAAATATGCATAGTGAAGGGAAGGCAAGGATAGCACAGCGCCTCTTGAACAGAAAATTGAGTAATTCCGGAGCCTAGTGTTTATTTGCGTTTTCAGTTTGCACTGTTCTCAAATGAGCCCATTGGCCCTCTTAACAATCTCGGAGGTCGCTTACTCTGACCAAGACATTCCTGGTATTTGCTGGTGAGCTGCCGAGGCCCCTGTGAAGTTATGTGATTCACCCAAGGTCATGCAGTTCGGGAGCATCAGGACTCTGCGTGGGGCTGGGGCTGATTCTTGGGGTTTGTTTTTTTTTTTTTTTTTTTTTGATTCTTGGGTTTTTGCTGCACACCACGCCACATCCCTCGCCTACAGTTTCCGCAGAATTTTGGAGAGCTCTGAAGGCTGACTGGTCGCCTCTGTGTGTTTCACATGAGAGGAATATGGGGGCTGGCCTCGGGGAGAAGAATATGACAGCTGTATTTGTGAGTGCGATCAGAGGGTCAGAAAAGGTGTCCATCAGAGAGGTTTGTGCCAGTGGTTTAATTCCTTTATTTCAGGACTGGAGTTATTTAAATTACTTTAGAGACTTCCTGTTTCCTTGCAAGAGCTCATTAAGCCCAGGCTGAACTGCGCCTTGCTGTAATGGAGTGCTGGACCCGCAGTTCCCTTCCGCCTTTGGGGGCCCCACGTTGGCGAGGACGGGCTGAGGTTGGAGGAGAGTCGGGGCAGCCCAGCCCTTTCACTAGACATCCAGTTATAGGACTTGACTGACATTGGTGGTCTTCCTCAGGATAAAGAATTACCCGCACTCTGGACTCTATAGGCTACTTTCCTGTGACTTGTCCATTTCACCATTATGTTATGGAGAAGAGGGAGGCCCGTCTCATCTGGCCATGGACCTTGCCTACATTTTTGGTGATGAGATGTGATGTTAGAAGCTGATGTGTGTGCAGTAAGGCTGAGGATTTCCCTGGTGATCAGGAACACGAGGCGGCGTAAGTGGGATTACCTTAGCACTCTCTCTGTTACTCGACGGAAAGGGTTTCCGACAGGGATTCCAGAATCCGCACTACAGCTTTTGAACCCTGCTCAACAGGCAACTCTTGAAGAGAGTGTATTTGACTAGATGATTTACCTTTAAACTTGCCAATGAAGAGAATTTGTGGTGACCAGGAAACACCCCTCGGCCCCTTGTGCATCTATAAACTGCTCCATCATGGGGAAGCTGCCCCTACATTCAGGGCTGATGTTTGTGGGCAGAGTGCTAATCGGGAATAATAGCAACAACAAACAGGTGTTTAGGAGGGAGCATAAATGGTGTCAACATCTAGAAGCTGCCGCTGGCTCCCTTTGTGGACCGGCTGTGATGCAGAGAACCGTGCTGCTTGCCTCCGTGCACCTGGGGACAGGTGGGGACGGTGGAGGTGGATGGGCCGCCACATCCAGGCCTTCCTCCACTCAGGGCATTTACTTCTTGGTTTGAAGTTGTGTTCTTGCACTATATATCCTTTTTTTTTTAAATTTATTATTTATTTTTGGGTGTGTTGGTCTTCGTTTCTGTACAAGGGCTTTCTCCAGTTCCAGTGAGCGGGGGCCACTCTTCATCGCGGTGCGCGGGGCCTCTCACTGTCGCGGCCCTCTCTTGTTGCGGAGCACGGGCCTCCAGACGCGGCAGGCTCAGCAGTCATGGCGCACTGGCCTAGCCGCTCTGCGGCATGTGGGATCTTCCCAGACCAGGGCTCGAACCCGTGTCCCCTGCATTGGCAGGCAGACTCTCAACCACTGCGCCACCAGGGAAGCCCCTATATATCCTTTTGGTACTCAGTATATACTCCGTTTCAGCAGGTCCAGAAGGTCTATGGGGAATCCCACACCTGGCAGCTGGGGAGGGGCATCTTTCCTTACTAACAGCCAGACAAGAATCTTTCTAGAAAGGGTAGGTATACAGCGACTTAAATGTAACCTGAGTCCGACTTGCGTGCCTAAGTGCATGGCTGTCTTAAATATTCATTTACGACGTTAAGGTTTGTAATTTCTTCATAAGGAATTTTAAAATAATAAAGATGACCTGGTAGGCAAAATTCACCTGGTATTTCTAAAAGCTTTGATAAGGTTCCTCATAAAAGATTAAGAGAACAAAAACCACAGTGTGGCGAGAAGTCCTTGTTTGTGGATTGAAGAATGGTTAAGTCATAGGGAACAGCAGAATTGTGGTGGAGACCCACTGCTTGGCGCGGGGAGGGGTTAATAGAGGGGTGTCTGAGTCTGTCACTGGGGTCGGAGTTATTAAGCGTATTAATTGTTTGGAGAAGGAAATGGAGGGTGAATTGGTGGCAGTCGGCTGCTGCTACCTTGGGTTTTTGTCACTGGTTTCAACTCGGAGAGTCTATACCGCCTTGAATCTACTGGGGGGTGAGGCGGTGCAGGGTCAGAGGAAATGAAGTTTGCGGAAGCCTGTGACGTAACTCAGATCCGGCAGAAAGTCTAGTCCACACGGAAGAGCTGCGGTGCCCCGTGAAGTCGCTGCCTCTGCTGAGGAAAGAGGTCCAGGAGTTATCACGGGCAACAGCAGTTCAGTGATGTGGCTTTTTTGGTACAGAGCAGATAGAGGAAATGGGGATGGGGTGGAGTTGGAAAATAAAGGGTTTCCTTTATTTTTGTGCTGCCGGGTGTCTTACTGTCCTGCTGTATAGGAAGGAGGGACACTTTTTCAGTCTTTCTGACCATGGTATCTTTTGTGCAGTTAGGTTTATTTTTAGAGTCACAGTAAGGGCCGTCCGCTGTCCATGGACATGCTGCCTCTTGAGTTCTCGGTGGGGACTCTGCACGCTACTGTGAAACACGTTACATACACTTGCAGGCTGCTAGTGGGGTCAGCCCGTTGGACAGGTCTGGTTGAATTACCACATCTGAGCACATGATCATGCAGAACCCTTAGGGCAGGCTACCAGCCTGGCACCTTGAATATTCTTAAGTTTGAGGGGGGCACCTAAAGATTCTAAGTTTGAGGGGTGCGCTTGTGGGAGTGAGTGCGTGCAAGCCAGCTGTGGAGCTGCCCTTGTGCATCCTGCCTTTTTGCATTTCTTTTTGCTACCTCGTTAAGGCTACTTGCTGTGATCCTTCTGTGGCTGAAATGAAAGTTTCTTGTGCAGGGGCCATCTGCCTCCAGAGCTGGTTGCTTTCCTGAATGGGCTCTTCCAGGCAGGCCATGGATTTCTTTCTTCACCCCTCTTCTTTATTTACTGATTTCCTTTTGTAGCTGTCTCTTTCCCCGGGCCCCCACTTTTAATTAAACCTGGAAAGTGCTGGCCTCCCTCAGAAATGTTGCTGAGTCCCTCCTTTTGGCTGTGAGCAGATGCCTCTGTGTGGATTGGGGGTCCCCAGCAGCCCCCCACCCCATCGCCCTGGGGGAATTTTTGCAGTCTTGGTCCAGCATAGTTAGAAGCTGCAATTACTACTTGGTAGCTAATTACCCGGCCTCACATTAGATCAGTTTACAGAGGGAGCTTGGAGCCTGTCAGCAAAGGTCAGCCTGAGGTCCTCTCGCTAAACAGCCCTCTTGTGATAGCTGTACAAGGAAAAAGGCATTAAGGGGGAAGACTGGGGACCAGCTCCAGGCTGCAGGGTCCTTGCTGGGGTGGGGGGGAATGGGAGAGGGAGAAGAGCCATGGCTGACTAAAGGGGTCACGGAGGCTGGTAACCCTTCTCACAGCCTTCCTCAGAGAGCCTGGAGGAAGGTGCGGCCCTTTCATTGAGAGGCTGTGCTTTAGAGAGGGCAAGGTAGATACACAGGGGAAACCAGGATGTGCCCGCCGCTGACTTTCAATGCTTGACTCTGTTAGAGAGATTGGTTCAGCCACACACAGCCTCTAAGAGGGGAAGTAGGGCCTAAGAGAGAGCTCCCCAAATGTGGAGTGTCCTTTTTGTTATGTCTTTTTACTACCTGTAGTACATTATTTGCTTAGAAATTTTTCTTCTCGTGGATTCCCCTATTAAAACCATAAATACCTGCTCTAGCATCATCCCAAGCAGTGATATCAGAAGAATCACAAGTTTGGGCTAGTTGTATTGGCTCAAATAAACATTAAATAGGTGACGATTCAAATTTAAAATGTTCACTCACGCATCACCTAGCCTATGGCCAGTGGTGCTTGTAGGACATGCTGGAAAATAATGGTGTGAAAGACACCAGTCCAGAAGTGTGAGTGTTTGTTTTCCAGGCCAGCATTGCTTTCTCATGAGATGTGAAACTATGGGTGAGTCTCCCTGCTTTTCTGAACCTTAAAAATGAGGATGCAGTCTCTCTTAGATTTTATGCGAATGAAACAATTTTATGCACACTGTGTGTGTGTGTGTGTGTGTGTGTGTGTGTATAAAGGTTAATAACTAAAACATATTAAGCATTTACTGTGCTAAATACTTAAGTGTCTTATTAATCCTTACAACCATATGGGGCAAATATGATCTCTACACCCATTATAGGTATGATGAACCCAAAGTAGGTTAAGAATTTGCAGCTTCTCAATGGCCTCTGTGCTGGAATGCCAGCTCAGGGCATATGCTTGTAGCCTGTTGTATACTACACTGTACTGTACTACACTATGTATAGGGATTTTTATTTATTTATTTTTTTGTCATTGACCCACTTCAAGGTGTTAGTTTAGAGCCCCTCTGATAGCTGCTTGTGGGGTGTAGCATTAGATAAAAATCATTTGACGTGAGAAGTGGAAAGATTAGAGTGTTCAGCTCCTCATGGGTGGATCTCTAAATTTCCTCAGCAGCTGTGGCACGGTCCTTAGTGCTCCATTCCGGTCGTCTGTTCAGCCCTTCACTGGTTGGGACAGGCCTGGACTTCACCGTAGCTCCCCTGCTTCACATCAGGGCCAGATCAGTACGCAGTTGGTGGGCACCCGGCAGGCAGGGGTACGATGCGTTATGTTGATAAAGGGCTTGCAGCCCGAGCCCTGGGCTTCGGAGCAGTTTCAGAACTCTTGTGTTCAGTCTCACTGCAGGTACGCGGTGTCTCCCCAGCACCAGAGGCTGTGGCACTGCCAGGACCCTGGAGGACACTGTGCCATCCTGACCCTCTGAAATAGTCGAAGGACGGTGGGTGCTGGGAGGTGTCACGTGGGCCCCTCCATCACCTTGAGTGGCACTGCTGCCCCCTACACTATTGTGGTCAGGGCTGTGTGCCCCTCTTTGGATTGGCGGAGTGTGAAATGAGCCCTAGCATGTTTTGTTTTGTTTTTTTAAATAATTTTATTATTCCTTCTTTTATTTCCAAAGTCTTTTTTAAAAATAATTAATTAATTAATTTATTTATTTTTGGCTGCGTTGGGTCTTCGTTGCTGCACACGGGCTACTCTTCGTTGCGTTGCGCAGGCTTCTCATTGCGGTGGCTTCTCTTGTTGCGGAACACGGGCTCTAGGCGCATGGGCTTCAGTAGTTGTGGCACGTGGGCTCAGTAGTTGTGGCTCGCGGGCTCTAGAGCTCAGGCTCAGTAGTTGTGGCGCACGGGCTTAGTTGCTCTGCGGCATGTGGGATCTTCCCGGAGCAGGAGCCCCAGCATGTTTTGATTTGTGTAACAAATGTGCAGAGAGGAAAAGAACCCCGGGTATTTTTTAAGTTAGGAAAGTTCTCCTGTCGGGGTTATTGAATGGGCTCTGGAAGCTCTGTCAGCTGAAGGTTTGGAGGTGGAACCTAGGCCTCTGCCACGTGATTCCTCTTCTCTTCCTGGGCCCGGGGAGCCCCCGGCCTGCGTGTGAAACATGCCTTACAAAACTATTTTACTGAACTTCCACCCGCTGGGTGCTGACTAACACCACTTCCCCTCATATAACTTCACATTTGTGTAATTAACATATAATTTGATACCTGGAAACTCATGCTGGGTGGAGCTGGAAAGGATTACTCAGCCTTTAGCAATCCAGACTCTTGGTTTATACAGCGCATGTGCTGCGTCCTGGTTCTGCTGTTACTGCTGACTTGTTTTGCCAATATCCTTGCTATTAATGCTTCCTTCTGTCCTGTGAAGATGAGTGGAAATGATGATACAGTGTGTGTTTTTTTTTTTTTTTTTGAAAGGAAGACTAGTGACTTTTATTTGCATCTGAGACACGGTCAGAACAAGAAAGTGTCACTGTTACCTAAGACATGTTGGGGGCAGGTAGAAAAGGGTTTTCTGGGCTGCAAGCTTCCATGAGGATCTTAATTATGTCTTCTCTCAGGCCTGTCTACAGCAGCCCCAATTATTCCATGAAGGCACCACTGAGATCACAGCAATAGAAACCAACATTCTGGAGATCTCGCTTAACAATTTTTCGTGATTGCTTTTTCTTACAATACTACAATGAACTACTGATAAAACACTGGTAGCATGAAAATTTGGCCCCAAAGTGCCGCCAACAGACCTTTGGCAGTGGGGAGCCGTGGTCAGCGAGCCAGACCCGCGTGGGTGACGCTTCATTCCCTCCGGCCGGGGTCAGGGGGCCTTTCCCCCTTCACTTGCGGTGCGAGCGAGGGGATCGGGGCCGGGAACGCAGGCCTGGCCTAGGGCGGCACCTGAGCCACAGGGCAGGGGGCCGGCAGCCGCTCCCCGAGCGCGCTCCTCGCCGAGGCCTGACTACCAGCGGTGCCAAAAGTGTGCGCCTTGTTCGGAGGGCGGAGGTCAGGGGCCCTGCGCCACCTCCCGCCTCCCGCCTCCCGGCGCGCGCGTCGCAACCCTTATCAGGCCCTCCGGGACCCGGGACCCAGGACCCCCGGAGCGCAGGATGCCGGAGCCTCCGAGCTCCCTGGCAGGCAAAGGCCGTCCGTGGCGTCCTCGCTCACTCTTAATATTTTAACAACTGAAGGGTTGTGGACTGCCTGCCTCTCGAGCAAACATGTTCTTAACTTTCTTCTCCCATCGGCTAGTGGAGTTCAGTGGTACCATAGTTTTTCCCGTTTCTTCGTGAAGGCAGTGCCATCAGTATTAAAAAAAAAATGCAGTAAGTAATTATCAGGGAAGAATAAAGATGAAAAATTAGGACGATTTTGCAATTTAAATTTAGAGTGTATGCTGATGGTTATAAGTTTTTTTTGAGAAATTACTTATTGTGTTGACATGTATTAATGTGGGGGGGGGAATCACAGTTCTTAATATACGTGATACCTGCCTACTGAAAGATAAAAAGGCTGGGTGAACTCTGACCCAGAGCTGAGAATCAGCATAGTTGAAAGCCAATCAGGATATCTTGAAAATAAATCTGAATGTTCACATGCCTTGAAAGAGGACATTTAGTGCAGCACAGATGGAAAATCATATCTGATGTGAACTCAAAGGAAGGAAAAGAGTGAATCCCTTAAAACATCAGTAGTCACAGCTTTCTGATCCAGCGGGTTGAGGAGGATCCAGAGTCCCGGTCCCAGGTGAGCCTGCTGTCGTCGGTGAGCTACAGGGGACGTGGGAGTGGGGAGAGTAGCCCGGAGGCTAGCCGTTTGTTCCCTTCCGTGGATGGTGCTTGTGAGCCTTTCAGGGTTTGAGAACTTGACTCTGGAAAGCTTCTAAATTTGTTCCTAGTGGGTTGATTTATTTTGTTGAGGTCAAATTAGAACTAATGGCCCTGATGGTTTACAATGCTCCTAAATGGTTCTTAGCACTTAGGAGGGCTTGGCTGGCCGTTGTGGGCGGGTTTCCAAGTGTGGACCGTATCGTTCCGAGGGTGTATTTTTTGTTGAAGTTTTTGTTGAGAGTACAACTTATGTGTGTGAGTGAGGTTAAAAGGTAACAGCAGAATTAGTCACACTTAATATTCAACTTTCTCTTGGTATCAGAACCAGGGATGTGTTTGTGAACACGGGCCCCATGGGCATTTGGTGCGTGAGCAGGGCATCTAGCTGGGAGTTAGTAGTTGATGACCGTTTGTCCTCTGCCACTTTGCCTAGGAGTGTATCATTCATGAAACTCAGTAAGAGGGAAGCCTCAGATTTCCTCCTGCCATTTCTGGTTGCCAAGCAGTTCCTGTAAGAGCGGGTAACCAGGTTAAACGAATCTCGGTGCATCCCTTCCAGCCATGCTGTGGTATCTGTGAGTTCATGGCAAGGTCTTTGGCAAGGGGATTATACTCTACATAAAATTGGCTCCAGTCTCCTGATTTCTGTGTGATTGTGAGTAGGCGGAGCAGACAGGTGTCTACAAAGGAGCTGCATGTCTCTACTGGTCCACAGAATTAAACCGTGCATGTGTGCGCACACAGGCATGCTCCGTGGGCAGTGATCTCCCAGAGCTGCTGGGGACAGCTGACTCGGGAGAGAATCAGGAGGGTCAGGGCTTCAGTGCCTAAGCTGAGGTCGTGGTGCAAGGTCAAGACAGGAGCATTGGTTAACGATTTCTCCATGCTTTGATTGAAAAGAAAGAAGCTGCCTCCAAATCATCTTTCTTTGGCTCATCAACTCTCAGAGCAGTGCCCCTAAGTTGCAAATGTGGTTCTGAAGGCCAAGTCCAGTCAAATTCTGTTAAGGGTAAAATCCTGATGGTCACTATGGCCTGAGCCAGCGTTATTCAGGGCTGAGTGAGAAATGGGGGCTTCTATTGCTAATGGCATAACTACTGGCTTCTTCTCAAAACTTGGGTTCCTTTTTTTCTTCTTGTACACTCTGAAAACACACTTTTAGTATATTTGCAAGCTTTGCATCCTGAAGCTGCCATACTTACTCTCAGGACCCAGTGAGTTTTCCCTAGAACAATTTGAAGAGCATTAATGCTGTCTGTGAGATGCTTACTTCTGCTGAGAAACATTTCCACATTCATCTAGTTCATCTTGAAAATAATATCACAGCATGTGAAAATACTATCACAGTCATCATCAACAGTGCTATTAATCCAAAGACTTGGGTCTCAAGGCAGATAGCTGTGTTTATAACCAAGGTGTTAATTCCACTGTTAATAAAACGGAGCTGTTGCACTGGGCATGAATAGAACTCGAGACATGAGCCCAGTGTAGTAGCCAAAGTCACCCCTGAGTTGTGTTGGCAGAAAGGCATTCTAGAATCAGCATTTGACTGTGTTCAGTTGGTTCCGTGGCCACCAGGTTCTCCAGAGAAGTTTTAATTACAAACCAAGGTGATGTGGTTTCTTAAATGTGCTGTAACAAATGGATGTTAGCTCAAGAAGCCCTGAGCAGCCCCCTCCATCAATGAAACCCCATAATTATCGCATGGCGGGCTTTGAGGAGGAAATCTTAACGCCCTGAGTGTCTAGTCGGCTGTGCTTCCGGCCTCCCTTTCCTGAAGTTGGGGGCAGGGTGAGGGTGTGGAAGGTGAGCCCTTTCCTCAGAGGCCCCTGAGAGTCATGACACACCCAGGACAGGCTCTGGTGCTGTCCCAGGGAGGAACATATTCATAGCCTGGGGGTGAGGTCTGCTTTTTGGTGATGGGCCAGGGGTGGAAGTTTGGGGGAGGAGGGGTGCTTAAAATGGAAGATCTTGAAACGGCAAATCTTTATTAGTTTTGTAAACAGCTTTAGGAAGCACTGGGAGCATCTTGCAGGGACCCTGCAATTATCATAATAAACAGTTTTATCATCTGCTTGGCAATCAATACTGTGGCTTATGCTGCTTTAGTATCTCAGTGGTATTGATTACCTTAACAACTGTGCTGCGGTCAGCTTCCATTAACCCCTGCTCTGCCGGCAGGGCCTGTGCCTTCCCTGGTTGGATGGAAGACTGTTCTGGTTCCAGCCCAAGCAAGTGCCAGAATTTGAAGGCCTGCCAGGGAGTCATACACAGCTTTTATCTCAAGGTGCCCAACAGAAGGAAGGGTTTTAAACAGGGAAGCTAATGCAACTTTTAAAAGGCATTTTGTGTGTGTGTGTGTGTGTGTGTGTGTGTGTGTGTAGACAGTGTATAAAACAATTATAGCAGTGGGGTTTCAACTGTGACTCGGGAATTTTTGAGTGTTAAGAGCTAAAATCCTGATTCTTCCGTGCCTTGGCTATGTCTAGTGGTCCTCTCTACTCCACCCCACCCTTCCCACGATGGAACTGAGGACTGCAGTGCTGACGCCCTTATGTAACAGGCATTCCTGGGACGCTTCGAGCACTTTGCTTTGTGTACCACATTTTACTTTTAGAGAGAAACCGCTTACTTGGGGACATCTAGTTCTAGGATTCAGGTTCCTCCAGACCAATGAGTGTCTGAAGTGAAATGGTTGATCATAAGATGACAGAATGCTGGAGACGGATTTTGGTGCCACTTTAGATTATGTCACTCTCACTGGCTATCTCCTGTCTCTGGTCTGGTTCATGTTTACATCTCCCTTTTCTCCTGACGAAACAAACGCAACAAGGATACTTAGCTCTAGGGAGCAACTGGGATGGAGTCCCCAGACCCAGCCTGTAGTTAAGGGTTAGGTAGTGGTAAGTGACAGTCATCCAGACACTTTCAGGACAAGATCTTGGTAGCAGCAGTGGGGGTGATGGTGGTTTGTGTGTGTGTTGACTTTCTATGTCGTTTTTGTCTTGTAACTGCTATATTTTGTTTTGCTTTAAATGAGAAATACGTATCTTTGTGTAGGCATATGTATGTGTCTGTATATATGATATATATGCATGTATGTATATATGTATTCATATATAAAATGAGTATAAATGAAGCTGGGAGGGAGGTGAGCTTGCACACCATATCCAGCAACTTAACCCCTTTGGCCCAATTTTAATGCAAGCTGTCATGGGGGTCTTTATAGACCAAACAACACAGGTGCTGTTCAACCTGAGTGACATTGACCTCTAGTGAGAAGCCAGGTACTACACCTAGGAGTCAGTTTTAAAAGTTGGTGAGTTTCATGGAGTCTCTGGGGAGTGGAGGAGGATGAGGTGGTAATAGTTGGACCAGGGGGAGGGCGAATTGCTTTGGCAGCTGTCACCTTCCTGCCCTTCTCGCCAGGCTGCAGCCTCTGGCTTCCTTATCCCTCATGGTTACCCAAGAGGATCCAGGAATGGAAGTTTATCAGATGGGGAGGAGGCCAGTAGGTACGTGATGAAGGCAAGGGCTGCGGACTGAGCTTGGAGAAGTGTAGGTAGGTATAGACAAGAGGGTTGCAGGTGTATGGGATTCCAAGTCATGAGATTCAAGTCCCAAGCAGAAAAGAGTCCACATAAGAGAGGGTCAGGAAGCCAGACTATAGAGTCTGGGCAGCAAGATGTAAGGCTGTAGACTCTGTCTGGTGAGGCCCAGGGTAGTAATAGCAAGACATGACTGTGGTATCCAGCCACAGGCTTGATGAGCAGGGCTGAGCCCACAGATGGCAGTGAGTAGATAGGCCTGTGCAGGTGAGAGAATGGCCCCAGAGAGTAATGGTGGGAAGTTGGTGGGAGTGGTCCTCCTGACAAAGTTGAAGAGTTTACCCAGGGCCATAGCTTAAGCAAGCTTTCCCTCCTGACCCCACCCTACCAGGTCACCCTCTCTCCAATTGGGATGTCAAGGGATCCCCATCACTGTCTTGTATTCTGGACCCACCCACTTCTGTCCTCAATCTCTCTTTGCCCAGACTACCTTGGTTGCACAAGTTGGAAAGTTTTATTTTAAGCATAATGTTCTTCCTAAAATGTCAGATCAGTTAGGCTTAGAGGGTGGGCAGTGGTTAAGTTGACCAAAGTTCCACTGCTTTCCATTATGATAGGGACTGTAGCTCAAAGGGCTCCACTGTGACAGAGGCAGAGGGTAGACCAGATGGCCCTTACCTATAGAGTAAGCAACATTCATGATGGGCATGAAACCCCCATTTTTAGTTTTATGTAGATTTGTGCACTTTGATTGGGTTATAATGCAGTAATACTGTGGCCCAAACCACCCTTTGCATTTCCCCACTGGTCTTAACTCGAACTCTGCATTGATACTAGCTCTTCTAAGTTTGACTTCATTCATGAGGAGCTCCTAGATGTTGACAGCTTTTTACTTTGCTCTTTTCACAAATAGCTCTTTGAGCCATGTGGTCAGACTTTACGGCAGTAATATTGTCTATGTGGTAGAGAATGTTTTAGAGGGAGTCACATTCTGTGTAAAATTTTAAGACTTAATGTCTTGCATCAAGGTTCTTGGCTGTGTGGAGCAACCCAGTATTTGGTGTTATTTATAACTCTGCTTTTTAGGTGTGAGCAGAGCAGTGACATATCTTTTTCTGGGTCTTTGGTGTACTCAGATTTTTTTCTCATTTAGAAGATGAAATGTGATCTTTGAAGGGTTTGGAAAGACGATTCTTTTTCGAGAAATGATGTCTTCATAGAGAAAAGAACACTGGAGTAGGAACTGGAGAATGGATCCTGGTTCCTGATTTGCTACTAACCAGCTGGTGACCTTGGGAAAGACTGACTCATAGTAGTTGCTCTAATGTTTTAGAATCTTTTTAAGCCTGTAAAATCTGAATTATGGTTCCTAGTCTGTCTACTTAACAAGACAAGATTGTTGGTGGTCAAATGAGAAATGAATGTAAGAGTGTTTGAAAATGTATAAACCACCATATAAATCAAAGAAGCATTGTTATTTGTTCCTGGGGAAGTTGGTGCTGGGTGTGACTATTTTCTTGGTCAAATGCTAATGCTACTGTGAAAAAGTTTTTTTGCAAAGAGTATTTCCCAGGAAGCTGTAGCATGGTGATAGATGTGTGTGGGCCCACATATGGCAAGATGCCCACTTATTATCATTGGGTCATCCTACTTGAAGATGAGCACAAGAGAACCAGCCCAGTGGGAACCAACTCAGTTCAGACTTTACAAAGCAATTAAGGTGACTTATATAAAACATTCATACTGAGATGAAAGACAGTGAGCTCAAAAACTATGGTTGGTAAACATCGCCTCATTTTGTAAATTCACTGGAAGTGTTTAAAATTACTTTTTAACCCACTAAATCAACCAGTGGAGGCTTTTAACTTATCAGCGGATGTGTTTTTCTTAATCAGAGTTTGACTCCATGCTCTAAATCAAGCTCTTATGTAATCTTAGGCTGTTACATTGGGCTCATTTTTGCCCAGTAATGATAGTGATAGTTGCCATGTATAAAGTGTCAGGGACTGTGCCCAGAGCATGATGCATATCATCTCTTCGTGTATTAGTGGCAGGGTGGTGCCTCGTACCTTCTAAGGGTAGGAGTAAGGGTGGGGTCAGCAAATGGTGAGTTTTGAACAAGATTTAGAGGAAGCTGGGGCCTATAGTACTTCTTCGGAAGTCCTTTAGCTCTTCTAAAGAAAGAAGAATTCCTATTTCCTTGAAAAAAGGCTTAGCTTGCCATGAATATGTCAACTCAAGGCTGAGACGCTTGGCTCTGACCAGTGCAATTCTTTTTTCAGAAGGTGCTCCTGAACTGGGTAAAGACAGAACTTTCTTTTTTAAAAGAAAAAAAAAAAAAGTGTATTGTATAAACAAGAAAATAATATGATGAACCCCATCACTTAGACTTGACAACAATTCACTTTTTGTTGGATTTGTTTAACCTTTTTGTTCATTGGCTTTGATTTTAGAGCTAATGAAAGATATCATGATGCTTCATTGTTTTCTTAGGTGATAATAATATTGTGTCAACATAACAAAATTAACACATTCTTAACATCATCAAATCCCAAATTGTTGTTCAAACTTACCTGATTGTCCCCAGAATGGCTTTTTTTTTTTTTTTTTTTTTTTTTTTTTTTTTTTTTTTTTTTTTATTTTTTTATTTTTTTTTTTTATTCACACACACACACACTGTATTTTATTTTTACAAGACATAAATAGACTGACACCAAGCATTGTACATGGATGACCACAACAAAAGCAACAATGATTGCAATTACCAAACATGAAACACACTCATACTATGTCATAATATTGACATTCAGTCCAGTAATCCTCCACTGTAACAGCTCCTTTACTTTGCAGTGAAAATTGATTCGTATATTCTTTGCCTCTGAGTCCTTGTGGGATTTTTTTTTTTTTTTTAAATTCAGACAGAAAGTCACAAAAATTATACTCATCCTCATCAGTTCACTCAGTCCCATGTAATTAATTTTTTTTTCATCTTGATCTTTTGTTAGCACTTTTATGAGTTCATCAGTTTTTCATTAGAGTTCTGAAAATGCTTATTCATTCAGTTCAGCAGTACAGTCAGTTACCAGAAACCTGTACTTGTCAGAGTCTTTTCCATGAATTTCTTGAAGATGAAACCCTTTTATAGGAACATATTTGCAAAATCATCAGAGTACACCCAGAACTGTCTGTAAATGACAAAAGACTTAAAAATGACCACGGTTAAAGATTTGATGAAAGTTCATAATAATGCAGTTGACAAGAAAATTAGTTATTTCTGAGATATACATTTTAAAGTAATAACTAGGATTATTACTTATAACCCCAGAATGGCTTTTTACAGTTGGTTGGTTAGAATGGGTATCCAAATGAGGTCTACCTAGTACATTTAGGTGTTTGGTTCTTAGGTCTCTTAATCTAATTCAGCCCCCTGGCCCCCAACTGTAGCCTCCATATGTGCCCCCAAAACCAGCCCATGGATTTTGAAGTATGATGGGGAGTAGCTACGTGTGGTAGCAAGGGCACTGTCAGTGTGGTGTGAAGAAACCCAGGTCCTATTTCTAGCTCTGCCACTGACCAGCTGTCTGACCTTGGATAAACCACCAGCACTCTCTGGGGTCATTATTCTCGTCCATCAAAGGAGGCAGTGAGACTGAATGGCCTCAAACCGAAGCCTTCTTATTATGACCTCCTCGAAGGTACTGCTTGCTACCTAGTCCTTATCCCAATTTTTGTAATTGAGAAATTGTTGGTGCTAAATAATCCTGAGCAATGGGCTTGTTCTTTTTCTCTTGGACATTGTGAATAGTGTACCTTAAACAAGGCTATTATGGTTTCCTTCTGGACTTTAAGAAAGCTTAGAGCCACATTTATGGCTCAATGTGTTGGTTATTATTGTATGCATTTTAAGCTTCATTTTTGGCTCAAGTTTCCTCCACTGTTGTTTTTTGTTTCTTCTCTTGCCCTGGCCTCAATTTATGCTATCATGTTATATTGTGTATTCTTGTAAGCAGTGTGAATAAATGACTGTGTGCTGGGTATTCTCATGTGACTCTGACCTCTCTGCAAGCTCATTCACCCAGGGTCCCTGTCTTATGTAGTCTCTGCTTTGTAGAGCCACAGCTTAGGTGCTCAGTAAAAACTTACTGATAGATTTTGATTTGACATATTGTCCTCACTTACGCATTTCCATTTTTTTTTTCCATTTTAGTGGTGAACAGTTGTTTGGAACAGTATTAATTTTGTGTGTGTGGCCTGGTCCTTCTCTGATTCACATTTTATGTGGCAGAATGGCCAAAGGAGGAGGTCTGGTGAGCCACCGGGCTGATGATTGTTTTGTTTTGTTGGTAGAACTTGTCTTTTTGAGTAGCCCCTTGCTATTTTTTCCCCTTGGTGAGTGAAGCAGTGTTTGCTGGGCAAACAGTTGGGGGAGGGGGTGTTAACTGCTAAAACAGTAGCCATTCTACGCATTCTGAAGAGTTCACCTCTGGTTCCAGCCTTGGACGCAAGGATCGCTGTTGTTGAGATGTGTAGGGTGACAGAGGTGGGTGTATCAGTCAGTCGTCTGCTCTACCTGGCAAAAAGCAGACCAGGCAATCAGATGTGCTTCATCCTAAGACTCACGCGTGAGTGGGCGAGTTCTCTAGTGGGCGAGTTCTCTCGTTGGCTCTCACGCAGCCTGCCTTTGCTGTCAGGGAGGCTGTGCTAATACTCAGTAAGTCATTGGTCCCAACTGGCTCTCTCCCTTACCTCCCAGGACCTCTGCTTCCTTGACTGTCCAGGAGAGAGAAGGATGTTCCTCCAGCAGCATTAGGGGAGGATCTGTGTCTGTGCTTGTTGAGCCCCTGGCACACAGTAGGCGCTCAATAAATACGTGGTCAGTGCCTTCAGGAGCATCTCTACGAGTGGTTGGGAGACATATTTACAACCATTGCTAGTGGCCTCCTCTTTTCTTGTTTGTGACACTTGGAAAGGGAGCCGTTAAGCATTGGTTTTGAGGGGCTGTGGGGCGTGGTTTTGAGGGCTCCTCTTCTGGGTCCCTGGATGACTTCTCTCTCATCCGCAGAGAACTGCGGTGCCCTTGTTGGTGGAAGGAGTCCTGCCAATGTTCCTCTCCCAGCCAGACACCCTCTCAGGCCAGTAGCGCGGCCCTGATGCTTTCATTCCCACGTGGAGGAGGGCGCTTCCGAGCCTCTGCTCTGTGCAGACCTAGTCCAGAGGAAGGCAGGACCCCTGGGGGGTCCTGGGTGTGGCGAGGAAGTTGAGGCCCATGGCTTGCAAGTTTTCTTCTAATGGAATTTCCCATCACTTACTGCCCTGCTGATTTCTGATCAATGAAAATGAAATTGCATCACCTCCTCAGAGGCTCCACGTATGCCTGCTGCTTCCAGCTGTGTCAGTTCCGGTAAAATAATCTCATCAGGCGTGCGAGAGGGTAATAGGAAATAAAAATAAAAACCGGCAATTAGCAAGAGGCCTTGCAGCTGAGTAACACTTTCCATCCCAGAGGCAGAAGGGCTGGGGAGTGAATGCTTAGGAAAGATTCCCTTTAAAAAAAAAAAGAAAAGAAAAATTCCCAGTCTTTTTCTTCTCCCTTCTTTTTCCCTCCTTGCCCTGAACTCTCTCCCGACCCTTTGGGTGGGGATGGTTGAAAACTGTGCGCAGGTTTCCCCTGCCCTTCGTGTGAGGTCAGTAGAATTGCTCCGTGATGGGCACACATGAGGGTGGCTTTTGCTTTTCTCTCTCCCCACCCGCCCCACCCCAGATAGGCACCAAAGGAAATAACAGAAATTTCAGCTTCTTCCAATGACCTGTGATAGGAAACCAGACGGTTGGGGGGGGACAACTCGAAGCCGAGTTAAAGTTGGTAAACAGGCTTCTCAGAGCTGGTTCATTTTAATTCCTAGACTTTAGGCTTCAATTATCAGCCCATTAAGAACCAGATAACCGCTGCGTTATTCCCTGGAACTTTCAGGACCATGTCGTGAACACGGGGAGGCTCTGTCCGAGGGCGATGTTTGGTTGTGTGGAAGTTGGAGCGTGGGGACAGGCCCGCTCCAGCACCTCCGGAAAGGGCTGGGGGACGGTGAACGCTGCCTCTGAAATATTCGGCTACTTGTGTGTGTGTGTGTGTGTGCGTGTGCGTGCGTGTGCGCGCGCGCGCGCGCGGAGCCTCTCAGGTCACTGGCTCCAGCCTAAAGGGGAACTGAGGCCAGAGACACCAGGGTGGGGGGATGCTCAGGGCAGGTGACGATGAGGGAACCTGTTGGATCACCTGAGAGGAGCCAGTGGAAGTGAAATCGCACCATGTCTTGTCAACGTCCAAGGAGAAGAAATGCTTACGTGAAGGCCAGTTCAGTGGTTCTGGCATTTTTTCATAAGTTATTTGGGGGACAGCATGCCTTCATCCTGGGCCATCAGGAAATGGTCCATCTCAGACATGGACCACTGACTCTCATGCAGGTTGAAGGTGAGACCCTTGAGAGGGATGAGCACGGCTGGGGGTTGTGGTAGGGGTGGACCCAGGCACCAGCACTGTGGTGTCCCCAGCGCCATAGGGGCTCAGGGTAATGGCACAACTCGCCAAACCATGCGTTGCAGTAGTTGAGCCATGTTTCTAAATGCAGTGGACATCACAGGTCCTCACTGGCCACATCTGGTTAATAGAAGGACAGATTCTGGCCTTAGAGCAGGAAGGCTCTGGAATGGGGGGAGTGGTAACCTGGATAACTGTGTTGATACCGTGAATCCAACAGCACGTGAAGCTCTGTGTCTCTCCCTGCTAGCACCCTGCCCTGGATGGTCGCCGCTGTCCAGGTTCTTACTTTGCATGTCTGAACTCTAGTGAGAGCAAGCTAGTAGGAGTCTGTATTGATAGGAGGGATGCTGTGTATATTGTAGGCACTCAATGAACATCTGTTGTGTGAATGGATAAAAATCATTAGAGCAGCCAGTGAGTTTCTGGCTAAGCATGATTCACAGAAATTTAGAGCTAAGACCAACGGGGCCAGAACCCCAGTAGCCTCTTTATTATTGTGGCCTAAGAAATTGGCCCTGTTAACCAGCCAGGTTGGATTCCCCCAATCTCAGCGTGGCTTAACGCTGCGATCTTTCGGAGCTGCAGAAACAGTTTCCGCCAGCTTGCTCTTGTTCTGGCGCTGTCCAGGATTAGGGCTGCGGGCTGGTAGTTTTGGTGGGAAGAGCCGAACTGTAGGGGTGAGAGGAGAGAGGGTGCCACTTCAGAAGGAAGCTGAAGTTCTCAATGTTAACGTGCAGTTTTCATTTTGTGTGAAAATGATGTTTGTGTGTTTGCACCGATACGTTTCTGTTCTCTGATCTTAGACACTTAGCACAGGGTCTTGATCTACATTGATCACTTTTTATGACTTGAACTGGCAATTCCCCCCCACCCCCACCAGGGATCAGACCTAACCAGGGTGTTCAGGAAGCCATTAAGGAAAAATATGTAACCACACTCATTCCCAAACTCAATTGTTCGGTCTTAGCAGTGCTTGGATAAGAGACTTTCAAGCATAATTAATTCAAGTCCTATTTAACATGGCCTTGGTGGTTCTTCACAGCAGCTATTGACCCAAAAGCAGCATTTGGAGCAGCAAGAGGAGAAAGACCGCCTGGGCCATTTGTGCTGAGTTTGTGAGGGTGGCATTGTTACCCTCAGTCACTTGGCTCTTCGGGTGGCTTCTGGAAGGTTGAGGAAGTGCAAACGCTGGGATCCTTACACTTGAAGAAGAAATTTTCCTTTGTTGTTTTGCCTAATTCCCAGGGCCACTCTTTGAAGTGGCCAGTGGTAAATAGGTCTCAGTGTGTTTTTCTTGATTAAAAGTAACGGTGCAAAGAATTGGCTTCCTAGTTGCCACGTGGATGGAGAAGGGGCTGTGAAGAGTAGGACACGTAATTAAGTTTCACTCCCCGCACACCCACCCACCCAACACCTGGTTGGCTTTTTAAGCTTTGGAATTTGGAAGTCCTTCAAACACACTCAGGGCGAACAGAATCTGTACCCTCTTTAGTCCGTCTTGAAGTCCTCCAAGGTCACCATGACTGCTGTTCCACTTTGCCATAAGGAAGGGAACTGAAATGTAAAATAACTCCTTAGGCCTCTAGAATTTAAGGACTACCCAACAGGAAGTGTGCTTCTCAAACCTTCAGTTGAGTACAATGAAGCTGTTGAGGAGGAAATTCTGTGATGGAATTGCCATCTACAGTGTACTTTCCAAATAGGGAGCTAGGGAGATGCCGGCTGCACACCACCTAGAAGGTATCAGCCAAGGCGCCCCCTTCCTGAGGCCTGGGGAAGACCCCGTGCACTGGCTTTCCACCCCCCTTGGTGCACTTGCCAATGGCTGGGCTGTACAGCCTCCATTCCTGCTTTATTTAGTGGTGCCTCTTGCTCCCTGCTGCTTGAAAAGCTGTTTATGCTAACGAGCCAGGGAAGATCTGAAGACCTCGCTGTGCCTGCACTGGTGAGAGGCCCTGTGTGTGTGTGTGTTGCCCCATTAATGAGCCTTCGAAGGGCAACCCTTGTTTGTCTTGTCATGGTGCCAACTCCGGAGCCTTGTGCCAGAGTGCGCTGCTGATGGCGAGCCCGCCATGTGGCGTTCTTCCTGCCGGGAGGAAAACACACTCCTTTTTCAGAGTCACTTTGGAGATGCGCGCTGAGGGAGACTTTCCTTCCCCAAGGCCACCTCTCCCCTCACCCTTCCCAGGCTTCCTGATCATCCCTGAACGACAGGTGGCAGAGTTAGCGGAGAGCAGGAGTTCCTCTATCCGGGAAGGTTGGATGGGGTTTCCCAGGTGCTGCCACGGGACCAGAGAAAAGCAGCTAACAGGTTATTCATTTGTTCTCGCATAGATCTGATCTATACAAAAGAAAGCTTAAGGCCCGTGGCTGCTTCTACCTGCATCCTGGAAATAGCAAGTGCAAACAAAGAATGTGCTCAACTCAGTTTCTAGTGGGTCTGTGCAGCTTGAACCCCCGCAGTTTCTCCTGCTATTCAAATTAAATGTTCTGCTGACCAAGAACTACTTCATAGGAACCTCTTACCCTAGTGAGCCTAGCGCTGATAGCTCTTTCCATGAGGCAGAAACCTTGTCCATACCTGATTCCCCTCACTCTCCCCTTGAAACCCAGAATTATATTTAGGGACTTGCTTGGCTTCCTGGATTTCTGTTTCATTGACCGTCTATTTAAGGTGGCTGGAATGAGGGCCGCCTCTGTAGACTTCAGAGCTTTCGGATATTTGGAATAGGAAATAATAAATCACAAAATACTGAGGTACTTAGGTGTCGTACCTGAGCCTCAGAATTAGGATGAATGGGTCTTTGGTGATCAATTATATGTAACGTTCAGATCAACACGCTCCCACTAACATTATTTAAGATGTATCCTAGAGAGAGGGAGTGCTCTTTCTAATCAAGCTAATCATGTTTTAATTAAGTTAAAACTCAATCAAGTTTTTTATCCATCCTGCATGCTTTTAGCACTGTGCTAGGAGATGAACAGAATTATAAGCTGATGTTTGCCTTCAAGCAGCTTATCGTCCATTTGTAGAGATAAAAGTACCCAAGCTGCAGCAAGGAGGGAACATTTTAGTGTCAGTGTGGTGGTGATTACTGTCGGAGTTCAGAGAGGAGAGAGTTTTGTGGGTTTGAGTGACAGGAGGGGAGTTTATTGCCTCTGTGGAACTGGAGCTTGTGCTTCTTAAAGGACGTCCAAGGTTTGGATAAATGTTGAGGAAGAGAGAGAACGTCCACAGGGCCTGGGGCTGCAGAAACAGAGGCAAGAATGTGACGATGGGGAGGAGACCCTGCTGTTGGGGAAGTGAGAGAGCTGATTGATTAATAGTGTGGTGGTCGATTTCAGAGTGTTTTAAAACCAGTCTGGAGAGCATCAGTTTGAATATGAGTATCAGCTGTCTCTTGCCTGGGACGGGCACTGGGCGGATATGACGGCGGGAAGGCTAGAGTGATCTTCCCTTTCTGTTTTCTGGAATCAAAGATGGTACCGAGAGTTCCATCTGGGGAGCCCAGGGCGTTCAGTGAGGGGCAGTTCCACTTGGACATGTTGAGCCACGCTGAGTGTGGAGTGATGGAAGGCTAGCCGCTTGCAGACATCTTGCGGTCTGCTGAAAGTATGAGATGCATATTCAAGCGATAAGTCAGGAATGGAAATTTTTGTTTTGGGAGTCAACTCATAATTTCAGTAATTGAAACCACAGAAGTAGTTAAGGTAGTTGAGGTACAGAGATAAGAGCAGAGAGCCAAGGGGGAAGAAAGAATGATGGTGGTTAAATACTATAGAACAGAGAGGAGAGACTTCTGTGGGTTAATGTAAGAGGGAATTTTATCGAATAACTGGAAAAGTGCATCCATGGAGGGCTGAAGGGATGGGAAGAGGGGCAGGCAGGGTAGAGGTTGGAGAGGTAGGAGGAGAGCCAGAAAACCATGTCAGAGAAGTGAAGGGGGGAGAAGATTTCAAGGGGACAGTCAGCAGTTTTGAATGCAGGGGAGATTGAAGAGTATTGAAGAGAGGAAAAGAGGAACAACTATTGGTTACCCCAAGAAGGGCATTGGTGACCTTGGAGAGAGGGCCGAATCTTGGAGACATGGGGCCTCCTGACCCCCCTGAAGCAGTGTCCAGCGCCCCCTCCGGAGAGCCTGAGCCTGTATTCTGGGGTGGGGCCCAGTGTCTCTGTGTATCTCCGCTCAGCTCTGCGGTTGGGTGTGCTGCACAGCAAAGCTTGAGAACTGTTGCCGTGAGGCGGTCCAGCTCCCGCTACGCACACAGAGCTGGAGGAGCCAGCTGGCTTTAGAAGATCAGAGTCAGGGAAGTGAAGCCATGGGCACAGTCCTCTTGCTTAAAGGAGCTGAGATCCAAGGGAAGGACGAAGCAGCATTGTGTGCCTGGCGGTGTGAGTGGTCAGGCTTCCATTCAGGAGCTCACGTGGGAGTGGAATATGGTGGCCAGTCAAGTGGGACGCGTGGCCAGTAAAACCCTATGAAGCCCTCTTATTAATCATCATGGAAAGGGCAACACACCCCTGCCGTAGAAGTAACAGGCAATTAACAAAAGAAATAGAAATTGCCAATAAGTATCTGCAGATGGGTTCTCTCTTACTAGCAAAAAATGTATGTTAAAATGAGATGCCGTTTCTTGCCTGCCAAATTTACATTTCTTTTTTAACAAAATAATACCCACTATTGATGAGGGTGCAGGAAAATTGAGGCTCGTGTGCCAATGAGCATGAGTTGGAAAGGCTTTCCTAGAGGGCCATTTGGCCTATGCCGGGGAGCCTGAAATATTCCTAGCTTTTGAGCCAGCAGTTACACTTCCAGAAATACGTCCTAAGAAAATAGAGATGGAATGTTATGGGTGAAAGCCTAGGTTTTAAAGTAGGAAGGAAGGCTTACCTGCTTTCGAAGGCTGACTTAGCTAGTATGTGACTTGTATAAGGTATTTAACCCTCTAACCCTCAGTTTCCTCATCTGTAAAATGGGCTGTTGAAAGGATCGAATGAAATGATGTCTATTTAAAAAGTGCTTAGAACCATGCCTGGCCCTACTAAGAGGGTAGTAATAGAGCTGCTACTTATTTTTATTATTTTGTTATTATATATGCACAAAGATTTATGAGAGTTTATTGCAGCGTTAACAGCAAAATATTAGGGATTGCCTAAATGTTCAGTAATAGAGCTTAGTGAAATTATGCTATGTCCATAGGATGCAGTATGTATGCACGCATTAATTCTAAGTTACGAAGAATGTTTCATGTCATGGGAACAGTTTAATGCCTAAGTTAAGTTAAAGGGGCAGTCCACTTAAGGAGCAGTGTGATCTGAGGTTGGTAAAGATGTGTTAACTATCGATACATAGAAGAAAAAAACCTAAAAATTTTCTACCTCCCAGTGGCTCTCTGGCTGGTGGGATTATAGGTGATTTTTATTTCAGCTATTGAGCTTTTCTGCACATACCCCCAAATTTTTAAAATACCAAGTTCTCATACTCCTTTAGTAAGAAGAAATTATTTAAGATAAGTCTAACATCATGAGATGCCAGAATGAAACTGTACGGGCCAGATGGTACATTTTACATCATTTCCTAGCTTTTGCTCCTCAGCCCAGTAGGAAAAACAGAGAGATCAGAAATGGGATCTTTTAAGAGAGATTTTTAGGAAATCAGAGATGAAAAGTTTTGGGTACTGGCAAAAGAAGGCACTGAAGTAGTACACTCAGTGGGGGAAGGTATCCAGTTCAGTGGGGAAAGCACTGAGGGATGGGCGAGGACGGAGAGGCTGAGGTACGCACCTGTCAGGTAGGAGGGGCAGTTGATGCAAGAGGGAAGTTAAAGGGGCTGCATTTGGTGGAAGGAGGGGCTGCTTCACATCGGGGGGGGGGGGAATCCATGTGTTATGGTGCATAAATCCAGGTCAGGAGAGAACCATTCAGGCCAGAGGTGGACAAAGGTTGCTGGCCTGTAGTCCTCAGGATATGGTAGAGAGGTCTCAGGGTAGACACTGAAGTAAGTACCTAAGTGTTGGGATAGCTGGTTAAATTGCCCCAAATCCTTTTTTTTTTTTTTTTAAGAAAAACGCAGAGAATTAAGTAATAGCTGAGTCATTTCACTTTTTGTTACTGTATTCCTGGGTTTGGTGTTTTTGAACTGTGAGTGTGTCCGTGTGTATAGTAACAAATTCTCTTCCCCTAAATACCAGCTCATCTCTCCCAACACCCGCAACCTGGGCTCCTAGACCTGGCTCTGCTTATGATCTCACGGCTCCACTGGAGCCAGAATAATCACGGTAGTTGTGGATTCCCTGCAGAATGGACTGAGCTAGCAGTTTTCACTTCCAGGCTGATTTATGTTCACGCTGGAAAGAGCACAGATGCACTTATTAGCAAACACGAAGCCCAGGGCCTGGACAATTCTCTGGGCCTTCCGGGCAATGGTCCTCCTGCAACACAACACAAGAGACCTGTTCCAGCATGTGTGTGTTTTCTGACCTCGCCATAGTTACAGAATAATTCTTAAGGCTACTGGGAAATTGCCACCAAGAGGATGGAATCTCACCGATTTATGGTTTAACACTTACTGACTTATACGCAGCAGCAATATACAAATACAGTTATTGTATAAAGCACGGAATGGAATTGGATATGGTTCTTCAGTGGCTTCCAAGCTAAACAGATGAGGGTATTATTTCTTTGCCCCTTGAATGAGGTTTCTACTTATCTCAGAATCTAGGTTGCCCTTGGCTTTTTTTTTTTTTTTTTTTTTTTTGAGGCCAAGAGGATAGTTTATTCCTTGTTGTGTATTTTCGCTAATGTGTTTTAGTCTAGGTTAAGCAACGCCCACCCTCTGTAGGTCGCTGGGGTTCTTTTCTGCAGTGGCTGCTCCTGCCATTATATTTAGAATTGCTTTTCACCAAGTTAGGGAAATCTGTCCTGAATCAGGATCATGGGTGTCTTAGTAAATAGAGTGTGTGTTACTTGCAATTCCGCCTGACTTAGAATGGCCGTTTGTCTCCTCCAACCAGGGGGCTCTATCTAGGACCTCTCGGCTGAAGGAAGGGAAGACCAGTTTTCTCTGTCTGTCTGCACCTCCCCGTCCAGCCTCGCAGCCTCCCTCCTTTCATGAAGCTGTGCCAGGAATGGATTTCAGATGAAGATAAGGCTAGGGGATCAGGCTGGGTTGGCTGTTCGTAGGTATTTTGGGAGGTTCAACATGTAGAATTCCTGCACTGGACAATTTCTTTTTTCTTTTTCTTTTGATATAATCTCAGATGTACAAGAAAGTTATAATAATAGGACAAAGAATTCTAACATACCTTTCCTCCAGACCCCCCCCCCACCCAAGTTAGCATTTTCTAAGTTCTATTTGTATGTTTGTATTTATGCAGGTCTGTACAGACACACACTCTCACACGTTTTTTTCTAAGCAGTTTGAAAATCCAGACATCATGCCCCTTCACCTCTAAATGTATCAGTGTCTATGTCTTAAAAACAAAGATATTCTCTTATATAACCATACTGCAGTTATCAAAATTAGGAAATGAACATTCATCTACTACTATTACCCAATCTACAGATCTTTATCAGATTTTGCAAGTTGTCCCAATTGTACCCTTTATAGGGAAAGAGAATCCAGATTCTTTGTTATGTTCATTGGTCACGTCTCTTTAGTCCCCTTTAATCTGTCTTTCTGCCTCCTGACTGACATTTCTGAAGAGCCTAGGACATGTTTTTTTAATAGATCTATTTATTTTTATTTATTTATTTATGGCTGCGTTGGGTCTTTGGTGCTTCGTGCGGGCTTTCTCTACTTGTGGCGAGCGGGGGCTACTCTTCGTGCTTCTCATTGCGTTGACTTCCCTTGTTGCAGAGCACGGGCTCTAGGCACGCGGGCTTCAGTAGTTGTGGCACGCGGGCTCATAGGCGCCTAGGACATTTTGTAGACTGTCCCCAGTTTGGATTTGCCTGATGCTCCCTCCATGATTAGACTCAGGTTTTGCATTTTTGGCAGGCATGTCAGGGAAGGGATGTTGTGTTCTTCTCAGTGTATCCTCTCAGGAGGCACAGGATGGCTATTTGTCTCATTCCTGGTGATCCTAACTTTGATCACATGGTGAACGAAGGTGATGTCTGCCAGGTTTCTCCACTGTAAAGTTACTGTTTCTTCTTCTGTAGTTAATAAGTGTCTTGTGGGGAGATACTTTGAGACTGCGTAAATATTCTGTAACTACTCAAACTTTCATCCACCAGTTTTAGTATCCATTGATTCTTTCCTGAATGGGTTATTATGATGATGGTTACCAAATGGTGTTTTTCTAAATCCGTAATTCCCTCTGCATTTGTTAGTTGGATTTCCACCCTAAGCAAGAACTCTCCCTTCTCCCACTTTTTTTTTTTTAATTTATAAAAGTATGGAATCATGGATTCTTATGTTATGTATTGGGTGACAGTTCTTTACTCTCATGTAACTTTCTTGCTCACGTTGTCCCAGGTTCAGGCAGTGAGAGCCCCTGCAGCCTGCTCCTGGGTTCTTTGGTCACACTCTCTTCATTCTTAGAGCACTTCCTTATGTTCTGGCTCAGAAAGAGGCCCCACGCTCATCCTGCGCTCTCCCTGCCCCAGCCCAAGAACCGGCCAGTTCTACAAGGAGACCTGGTTGCATTTAGAGGAGACTGGTTACACCACACATTTCTTCAACTAAGAGGAAAAGAAAGAATGTGTACAGGGATCATCTTTTTTTCTTCCCTCTCAAAGTGTTATCATTTCTCCTAATGTCTTAATTTTCCCCATGGTTTTTTTAAGCATCTGTTACATCTTGGATGTGGACAGTACAGAGATGAATGAGACATGGAACCTACTTCAAGCTGCTTTCAGCCTAGTGGCAGAAATAGACCAGTCAACATATAATTACAGCAGTGCGATAACCCCAGAATTGCAATGTGTCGCCATATGCAAAACACTATGGGATCACAGAGGAGGAGGTTAAAGCTGATAAAGCTGACTGAGCAACCCGATGGATCACTAGGAATGAATAGAATCTTCGCATTTCAAAGGACCCAAGAGGCTGCCTGATGGAACCTCCGGCCATGGCAAGATGTCTTTTTTCTCCATTCATGAAACCAGAGTCAGCATTCCATTTGGGAGCTTTGATAATCTAGAGAAAGATTTTCATTTATATTGAGTTGAACTCTAATTTTTTATAAATTCCCCCTCATTACTCCTAGTTAAACCCTGAAGCTAAGTAGAAGACGCGGAACTAATCCTCAGTGTACGTGGCAGGCGGGCCTTCGCGTGGCTGAGGATAGTTGTCTTGCCCTGCAATGGGGACCCCTCTTTTCTTTGCTCTTGAGCTGATCGTGGTCAAGCCATTCATTTGTCAGTACCCCTCTTACGAGATTTCCCCATGTGGCTCATAACATTCTTCATGCAGGCAGAGAAAATGATGGGGCTGTGATCCTGCTGAGTTTGAACAGGTAGAGGTACCCCCTGTAGCCCAGAGGCCACATTTACGTCTTTGGTCACCATGTCAGCTTTGGGCTGCCACTGAATTTGTAGTGAAGTAACACCTCCAGGGTTTCTTTGCATGAACTACTGTTAATCCAAGTCTCTTCCGTTCTCTGTTGGTTTTACTGCTTGCCTGAACTGAAATACAAGGCTTCCTATTTATCCTTTCAAAATTTCATCTTGTTTGTTTCAGCCTGTTGTTCCAACTTATCGAGATTTTTTTATTTTTTAAGTCCTGATTCCACTAATTAGCATATTAGTTAGTCCTCTTGACTTTATTTACTTTGCAAATTGGTGTATGTGCTTGGTCTTGTCTGCCCCTCAGGTTGTTGATTTAAGTGAAGGGAACCAGGGATAAGGCAGGAATTAAGGCATGTCCCCAGGCACACTGACCTTTGAGTGGGTACTGTATATCCTCCTCTCCCCCCCCCGCCCCACCCCCGCCACCCCATGCTGCGTGGCATGCAACATCTTACCCCAACCAGGGATCGAACCTTGTGCCCCCTGTAGTGGGAGTGCAGAGTCTTAACCACTGGACTACCAGGGAATTCCCTGAGTGGGTACTTTAGGTAACGGCATCCTCCAGCTTTAAAATCAGGCAGACTTTATTATTTGAAAGACATTTTGCTACCCTAGATACAAAGAAATGATAAACTTTGGGATACGTTATTAAAATCAAAAAGTACCCCCTACTGCATTTCTCAGATCATTGAATCTAAGTGAAGCTGCTTTTCAGTTTATTTTATGTGGATTTTCTTACTGAACCTGCAACTAATTGCTAATTCCTCAGGACTTTTTTCTCCCCAGATGCTATTCAGCAACTGTCGACTCTGTTCTAAAACTGTGAGGAACTTGCAGTATATAATCTATAACGTATCCTTTTAAATCAAATATATATATTTATATTTACTTTATCCAAAATGATGACACACATCACTCCTTCCCCTTCTCTTGTTTTATATTACTTCTGAGTGCTTTTTCATATTTAACATTGTATTTATTTGTTTGCAGTCTTTTCCCCACAAGAATGTAAGCTGAGACCTGTCTATTGTTGATTCCCTAGCATCTGGCACATAATAGGTGTGCAGTAAATGTTGAGTTAATGAATGAATGAATGAATACATTTCTAGATTTATAGTTTCTGGAATCTGCCTTTTTTTTTCTTGAAAGAAGTCAGGATAATGGGCCTACCATACAGTTCTTTGCAACAGCAAAGAACTTTTATTCCCTTCTCTCCTCTATGAAGATATCCAAGTAAGAGAGTCCATTTTGAACTCTCCTCCCCCTCCACTCCCAAGCAAAAAAAAAAAGAAGGGCGTGTGTATGAACTGGCAGTGTTCCATTACATAGCAATCCTGATAGCCCATGATCTTAGAACAGTCCCTGGTACCTAAAGATTGAATGTGAATGTCAGATGTTCTGAAGTTCTCCTTGAGAAACAGACACTAAAGAAAAACATAGTAGAGTGGCAAAGAACACAGACTCCACAGCCAGACTATGGTTTTGTCATTTAGGCTGCATAACTGGAGCAACCTCAGTTTTCCCTTCTTCAAAATGGGGATAAAAATAGCACCCATCTCACTCAGGACTTCTCTGGTGGTCCAGTGGTTAAAACTTCGCTTTCCAATGCAGGGGGTGCAGGTTCAATCCCTGGTCGGGGAGCTAAGATCCCACGTGCCTCACAGCCAAAAAGCCAAAACATAAAACAGAAGCAATATTGTAACAAATTCCATAAAGACTAACAATGGTCTACATCAAAAACAAAAAAAAAAAATTAAAAAAAAATAGCACCCATCTCATGGAATGTTATGAGCATCGAGGTGGCATTGAACCCACAGGCCTTACCATGATGCCACACACAGGAAGCGATGACTTCCCTTAAGATGATTTTCATTTTAAAAAGCCTTGGGAAATAAAGGCGCAAAGGAGGAAATGAAGTAGCCCATAACCTCATCCCTTAGCAATTACCGTTGTAAAATTTTTTGATATAAATCTCATGTATTTCCATATGCAGACCTATATAGGCTTTGTTCACTCAGCATCCTGTGTGATCATTTTCCCATGCCCGTAACTAGTTTCTTTTAAAAATGCTATTTTTTAACATCCTATGGAACGCTATGCACTGTAATTTATTTAGAGAGTACCTTGTTTCCCCAGATTATTTCCATCTCTTTTTTTGTTATGAACATTGTGATGAATAATCTTATATCTCTATGCATATCTTGGATTGTTTCCTGGAATGGGGGAATTGCTGAGTCAAAGGGCATGTGCATTTTTGAGGCTTTTGATACCCACTGCCAAATCGCCTTCAGGAAGCCGGTGCTCATCGAATCCCCCTCCAGCAGACCAGGGAGTCCCCGGGAGCCCTCCAGTTTACTTCTCTCTGGCGATGCTGCATGGGTTATTCACGAGGCGGGGGGCAACAGTTTCTCGCTGTCTCTGCTCTTCTTTGTTTTTCTTTTCTTACCCTTTGTTTCCTTTCTTGGTTTTCTGCCAAACTGCCTCTTGTGAAAGGACCGCCTAATTAACCCTGTGCTAATTAACAATTTAAAATTACACAGTGCGACTGTTCATGTTTAATTCTCCAGGAGCTGGCGCACCAGTGGAGCCCCTCCCCTTCCCAGTGACTGCACCTCCCACCCCGGCTTCCCTGTAACTGTTGCGTGGAGCCCAGTTCTGTCTCCTTAAGGGAATGGGATAAAGCTGTCACATCACATCTTCTCAGTTGAAAGAGGGAGATGGGGGGGGGGTGGCGCCCAGGATGACAGGGTGGAGTTTTATAATTTTAAACCATCTTTGAAAAATAAAGACCGATATTGGCAAAGATGCAGGGGCTTTACAGGTAGGTTCCAAGGAAGCTGTAACTTGTGAGAGGAGAAGACGTTAGAACTTTTCTGTGCAAGATGACTTCTCACACGGCAGAGGGAGGTGCCCAGCAGAGAGTGCGAGGCTAGATCCCTCCTGTCTCTTCCCTTTAACTCTCTTACTGGAGAGATGTGCTCAATTGAAATCTAACTGAATTCTTAAAACCACACACACACACAAAAACCCTTGCTGAGTACAACACTGGTGGTCATGAGTAGAGCATGTCTGTGTTTGAAGGGGATTTTGGGGTGTAAATGGCTGGAGGGAAGCAGGCTGCAGGAGGGGTTGCGGGTTTGTGGTGTGTGAGCTGGCCCTGGCGGTACTGGAGGATGAGGAGGGGTGCAGAGCCGCGGGTATGGGGGCTGTGAGAGCACGGGGACCCGCTGGATTCCCAGGCTGCCCTCCGTAACTGAAGATCATTGATTTTACGGGAAACCGTGTTTACAGACAGAGTGCCGATCGACCTGCTGAGTTGACTTCTGCCTCCTTAAGTAAGAACTATCTTTTTCTTATTGACTGGCTGATAAACAGAGTGAAAGGAGCTGCTGGCCGGGTAGGAGAGTGGTAGAGGGCCTGAGGTCCTGGAGCTGAAGGATGGGGCAGGGCTAAGAGATTTCTTCATCTCTGTGCTCTGGTCCCCTCTTGGCCACCCGCATCCCTGCGCTTCCCAGGGACTGGTGGGCGGGCCCAAGACTGACCCTGCGTGGTTACCTAGCAGTGCAGGTCCCAGGCATGGAGGAGCTGGTGGTCTGGTGAAGATGTTGTAAAACAGAGCGTGTCTCACTCAAGCTTTAATAATGCACATCCCCTGGGCATTTGTATTAAAAATGCAGATTCTGATCTGAGAGTCTGCGTTTCTCACAGGCTCACTGGTGAGCTCACTGGCCCTGGACCACACGTGACTTAGCAGAGTTGTAAGAGCTTCTGATTGCCCTGGCCAGCAAGCGTTGAAAGGAAGCCCAGAACTGGTGCCTGAGGTCCAGAGTGGGATCCTTCTTTCCCACCAGCATCTCAGTGGGCTGTCGCCCCTGTGAATGAGTGGTCCCCTGTGTGTCCCCTCGCATGGGGCTAGCGTCACCGTGACGGGCGCATCTGTCTTTGCCTATAAGGTCATCTTTTCTTGACACCTTTTGCTGAGGAATAGAAAACAAAGTTAGGTGAGTTTTTAGAAGTCCCAGTCCCTTAGCTGGATGATTTGTGGAGGAGGAAGAAGAAGAGAGCAGAGCAAGAAAAGCCCACCAATTAATTGGTAAATGCTTGCAGGTTTCTTAGCCCAGTCCAGGCTGGAGAGGAGATTGGCTTTGCTGTCGATACACAAGTCCCTGGCGAAGCATCAAAGCTGTTCTCCTTTATCAATCGTGGCCTCCCCTTCCCGCATGTTCCTGTAACTTACCAAGCATTTATGACATTGATTTTACAATCGGGCTGTTAACCCTCCCGCCCCTTCAGGCCTGCCCACCTTTTTGGCCTGAGCTGTCAATCAGATGTCATCCAGCCAGTTACGTGCGTCCTTAGGAAGAGCCACCCTGGATTCTCACCTGTATCCCAGCTGAGCCTTGCGAGGAAGTCTCATTGCATTTGCTGTTTGGTTTGGTGAGGTTATCTTTGTTTAAAGTCAATATGTCTTTTCTAAGGCACACGGAACCTTGTAATGGAGTTTGAGGTTATATGCTGAGAGGTGGTGTGTGTGTGTGTGTTTTAAACAAAACGTGACCCGTTCTTCCAAAAAGTTGTTTCTCCTGAGACTTCTGGTAAACCTGCCTCCCCCGTCTTTTCCCGAGGGGGAGCTATTGGCTCACTGTGCAGGCGAGAATCAAGCAATGAAAAAAGAGTGGGAAGATGGGAGTTGGTGGGGAGGGAGACCAAACCCAGCCAAAACCTTCATCCACTGTGTGTGAATGAGATGGTGAGTGGAGAAGCAGCCAAGTGTTCTCCTGGAAGGAGGTGTGGCGGGAGGGTGGCCTGGGATTTGCAGCGAATGGTCAGGGCCGTGCGAGGAAGCGCTGAGTTGCCTGCTGGCGTGGGGCCGGACGGAAGAAATACTCCTGTGATGTAGTTGCCACAGGAGCAGAGCGGTGGCGGGTGATCTGATGTCTCCCTCCCCAGGGACGCAAGGTCTCAGAGGGCAAATTCAGCTTAGTGGCACTTTGGAGTCGGAAACGGAAAAGCCCCAGGGCTGAAGGACAGCTGCTTTGGGTAGCGACTAATAACTAAGAGGCAGGTGTGGAGCGGGGGCTGGCGGAGCCCAGCTGCCATCTCGGCTCGCCGCGAAGATCCTTGACAGCAGAAACCACCCAGCCAGTGGTGAACAGACAGGCTCACCCAGACAGGGCGAGATCCTCTCTGCTGGCGGGGAGTCGGCCCGTTGAGAGTCTGGGCGGTTCTTCTTAGAAACATCAAGCTCACGTTTTGCACCTACATATTTTGAGTCTGAAACCAGCTGAGTCACAAGCAAGGGTGTTCTGTGGGTTGTAGGGAGGGGATGGGAATTGGGAGATCCGCCTTCCTCAGCGCCTGGATGGCATTGGCCTCGTTTTTAGATTTAGGCCCTCAGTTTTACTGCTTGTAAAATGGGACGATGTCTCCCAGACTCGGAGAGGATGAATGCAGCCGTGGGCCCTTTTGGGGGCTTCGCAGAGCTCGTCCAGGCCTGCACGCTTGCCCTTGAGCCCCGTAGTCCTCAACGCTTTTCCGTGAGCTTCTCAAACTAGAAATCTGCTCAGTAAGAGCAACGGCACAGCTTCGCCTCTAAATCAAATGGCGTATCCCCTCCCAGGTTCATGATCCTTCCTCGAGGGCTGCGAAGTCTTCCTCCTCCTGTCTGTCCTTCCCCGGCGTCCCCCGGGCCCCCAGGCAGTGCGGGCAGCCGGGGTGGCTTTGTGCTGCGATCTGTGTGCAGCGGGACCGCTGTTCTGTGTCCTCGGCGGGGCCTGGCGAGTTGATGCGGTCCTCCTCCTCCCCTGTGGCTCGTCGCCCGGCCCCGACTCTGACGCTGTGCTTGCAAAGAACACAGATTCGAACCCGTCTCCAGGGGTAGAGCTGCCGACAGTTTGAAGACAAAGAGGGATTCTCCTGATGCCCCTTTCCCCGCACCTCCACCCCCGCTTCTGCCACACACCCCGGCCGTGACACCCAGGGGCGCCGCCCACCCTCTGCGCCTCGACGGGGTGGGGCGACGGCCGGGGTCCCCACTGCCCTGCGGTCTCTGTTGTGGGTGTGGACAGAAGCCTGTTAGAGCGCTCTGTGTGGGACCTTAGCCTCGGCCCTCCTAACCTCTTTCCTTTCTCTCTCTCTTCCCCCTCTCTCCCTCCTCTCCCCCTTGCCTCCGCCCTTCAGGTCCGATCCGTACTGGGTGCAATGAAAGCTCCACGCAGGCCTTACCATGGAAGGCTGTGACTCGCCTGTCGTCTCGGGGAAGGACAATGGGTGCGGTATCCCTCAGCACCAGCAATGGACTGAACCCAACAGCGCCCACCTCCCCGACAAACCCAGTAGCATGGAGCAGTCCGCAAGCGAGAGCCACGGGCCCCTGGACGGCCTGAGGGCCCCCTTCAATGAGCGCCTCGCGGAGGGCACCGTCCCGGCCGGCCCCGCGGCCGAGCCCGCCGGCAAGGAGGTCAGCTGCAACGAGTGCTCGGCCTCCTTCGCCAGCCTCCAGACCTACATGGAGCACCGGTGCCCCGGCGCGCGCCCCCCGCCGCCCCTGCGGGAGGAGAGCGGGGGCGACAGCAGCGAGGAGGGCGACGAGGAGAGTGACGTGGAGAACCTGGCCGGGGAGATCGTGTACCAGCCGGACGGCTCGGCCTACATCGTGGAGAGCCTGAGCCAGCTGACCCCGGGCGGGGGCGGGGGCGGGGGCGGCGGCGGGCCCCTCCCGTCGCTCTTCCTGAACTCTCTCCCCGCCTCGGCGGGCAAGCAGGGGGACCCTTCCTGCGCTGCGCCCGTCTACCCACAGATCATCAACACTTTCCACATAGCCTCATCCTTCGGGAAATGGTTTGAGGGCCCAGACCAGGCTTTCGCGAATACCTCAGCCCTGACGGGGCTCAGCCCCGTCCTGCACAGCTTCCGCGTATTTGACGTGCGACACAAAAGCAACAAGGATTACCTGAACAGTGACGGCTCTGCCAAGAGCTCCTGCGTATCCAAAGATGTTCCCAACAATGTGGACCTGTCCAGATTTGATGGCTTCGTGCTCTATGGCAAGAGGAAGCCCATCCTGATGTGTTTCTTGTGCAAACTCTCCTTCGGGTACGTCCGTTCGTTTGTGACCCATGCGGTGCACGACCATCGAATGACCCTGAGTGAAGACGAGCGGAAACTTCTTAGCAATAAGAACATCTCCGCTATCATCCAAGGGATCGGCAAAGACAAGGAACCCCTTGTAAGTTTTCTGGAACCAAAAAACAAAAACTTTCAACTCCCTTTAGTTTCCACCGCTAACCTCATAGGCCCCGGACACAGTTTTTATGGTAAATTTAGTGGCATTCGAATGGAAGGGGAGGAGGCTCTCCCAGCCGGCCCTGCCGCCGGCCCCGAGCAGCCCCAGGCTGGTATCTTGACCCCCAGCACCCTCTTGAACCTTGGCGGGCTCACCAGCTCAGTCCTGAAGACCCCCATTACCTCAGTCCCCCTGGGGCCTCTGGCCTCCAGTCCTACCAAATCCTCAGAGGGCAAGGACTCTGGGGCAGCAGAAGGAGAGAAGCAAGAAGTGGGCGATGTGGATTGCTTCTCCGAGAAAGCAGAGCCGGCCGAGGAGGAGGCCGAGGAGGAGGAGGACGAGGAGGAGGAGGAGGAGGTGGAGGAGGAGGAGGACGAGGAGGAGGAAGAGGAGGAGGAGGAGGAGGACGAGGGCTGCAAAGGACTCTTTCCAAGCGAGTTGGACGACGAGCTGGAGGACAGGCCCCCCGAGGAGTCTGGGGCCGCAGCAGGTAGTAGCAGCAAAAAGGACCTTGCTCTCTCAAACCAAAGCATTTCTAACTCCCCCTTAATGCCTAATGTGCTCCAGACCCTGTCGAGGGGCGCAGCTTCTACTAGTTCTAATTCCGCTTCTTCCTTTGTTGTCTTTGATGGTGCGAACAGGAGGAATCGTTTAAGCTTTAACAGTGAGGGCGTCAGGGCCAACGTGGCAGAGGGCGGCAGGAGGCTGGACTTTGCTGATGAAAGTGCCAATAAAGACAATGCCACAGCACCAGAACCAAATGAAAGCACAGAGGGGGACGATGGGGGCTTCGTCCCCCATCACCAGCATGCTGGCTCCCTCTGCGAGCTTGGGGTGGGGGAGTGCCCCTCGGGGAGTGGCGTGGAGTGCCCCAAATGCGACACGGTCCTGGGCTCCTCCCGCTCGCTGGGCGGCCACATGACTATGATGCATTCTCGCAACTCGTGCAAGACACTCAAGTGCCCCAAGTGCAACTGGCACTACAAGTACCAGCAGACGCTGGAGGCGCACATGAAGGAGAAGCACCCGGAGCCGGGGGGCTCCTGCGTCTACTGCAAGAGCGGGCAGCCCCACCCTCGGCTGGCCCGAGGCGAGAGCTACACGTGTGGTTACAAGCCTTTCCGCTGTGAGGTGTGTAACTACTCCACAACTACCAAAGGCAACCTCAGCATTCATATGCAGTCCGACAAGCATCTCAACAACATGCAGAACCTGCAGAACGGAGGGGGCGAGCAGGTCTTCAGCCACACGGCTGGGGCGGCGGCGGCGGCTGCTGCGGCGGCGGCCGCCGCGGCCAGTATCGGCAGCTCCTGTGGGGCCCCCTCGCCCACCAAACCAAAAACCAAACCCACCTGGCGGTGCGAGGTGTGCGATTACGAGACCAACGTGGCCAGGAACCTCCGCATCCACATGACGAGCGAGAAGCACATGCACAACATGATGCTGCTGCAGCAGAACATGACCCAGATCCAACATAACCGCCACCTGGGCCTCGGCAGCCTGCCCTCGCCCGCGGAGGCCGAGCTCTACCAGTACTACCTGGCCCAGAACATGAACCTGCCCAACCTGAAGGTGGACAGCGCGGCCCCAGACGCCCAGTTCGTGATGGGCGGATTCCAGCTGGACCCCGCCGGGCCCATGGCCGCCATGACGCCCGCTCTAGGTGAGGCTGACTCCGTGTGTGTCTGTTCTGAGGATGGGAGTTAAAGCGGGGGAAGCTGAGAGCGGGCCGAGATCGTGTTGACTTGGTGGATTCTGTCGAGTCCTGTGGATTTGGGGGATCTTTATTTTCTCGAGAGTTGTTTTGTGCTCGACTTGAGCGTCCAGCCCTCACGTCTTTTTCTCAAGAATCCCTTGAACTCTGTGTGAGCCTGTGGAAGGTGATTTGCGTTCAGCAGAGACGTGGTTGCACTCCGGCTCCGCGGGCCGGGATTAAAATATAAGTGTTTCCTCTAGTTTTTGGCTTCGGGTCAACTTTCCCTTCTGTTCCCATTCCCCCTTTCTCTGTCCCTTTCTCGATTTGAAAAATTGCCACAATTCCCCTAAACTTTGGGGTTCCATTAAATATTTATTGAAATGTACAGGAAACGGTAGCTGGAGTTTTAAATAGGGACAGTCATCTCCGGAAGAGGAACGGGAAACCGTAGTGTGTCTTATTTAAATAAGCCAAGGCTGGTTCTGAGCTGACTGGGAGCCACCCAGATACGTTTCTCAAAGCTCTCCAGTGTTTTCACCAGGACCTTGATGAAAGGGAGGGGTTCTTTCTCTTTCTTACTTTGCATGAGTTGCCAGTGATCAGTATAGTTGGGAATTAGATGACCCTGGGGCACCGTGAGGAGTGGTGTGATAGATGAGAGATGACTAAATTCTAAAGTTGTAAATTAAAGAAAGCCCAGTTTTAACATCAGATCCCGGTTAACGGAGCCTTTGTTGCCATGGAGAACACGGCTCTATGTTAGAAGGCGCGGGTTGGCCGTTTTACCGTTGGCTTAATAGAGCTAGAACGGGACCAAGAGGATAGGATTTGAATGCCAAAAGCCATGACTCTTTCTTTGTTTAATTTTTAAAAAAGTATTTTATTGGAGTATAGTTGATTTACAGTGTTGTGTTAGTTTCAGGTGTACAGCAAAGTGAATCAGTTATACATATACATATGTTCACTCTTTTTTTTTTTTTTGAAGATTCTTCTCCCATTGACAGAGTATTGAGTAGAGTTCTCTGTGCTATATACTAGGTCTTTATTAGTTATCTATTTTATATATAGTAGTGTGTATATGTCAATCCCAATCTCCCAATTTATCCCTTCCCACCCCCCACACCCCCTGGTAACCGTAAGTTTGTTGTCTACATCCGTGACTCTACTTCTGTTTTGTAAATAAGTTCATTTGTACCTTTTTCTTAGATTCCACATATAGGCGATACCATATGATATTTGTCTTTCTGTGTCTGACTTACTTCACTCAGTATGACAGTCTCTAGGTCCATCCATGTTGCTGCAGAAGCCATGACTCTTTATGTACAAAGAATCATGACCATTTCTGGGGGGAGAGCTTCTGTAGCAAGAAAATGTACAAACCAGTTTCGCGAGGACCAGTGTGATGGTTGGGCCCCTCCTGCCCCAACTACGCGTGCCTCGGACGCACACTGCCTGGTCTTCATTCCCTGATCCCGCTAACCTCCTGAGACCAGCAGTGATGTCCTGAATGAAACAGGATACCCTTCCTGACATGGGAGTGAGTTGTTCTCGGCAACAAAGCATGAGCAAGTGCCTTTATCCTAGGATGGCTTAGGTTCATGCCAGAGGGCTAAACCTCCCCAGTAGGCACGTCTTTATTCGTGTGGTGTTGCAGTGCTAATTGCTGCGGATGAGTTATATTTCACAGCATTTAATTTGTTGTTCCTACCATGCATTTAAATTTGAATCCTTGCTACTTTAATCTTGTATTCTGTTTTGGAACATTGACCTGTTGATCTTTTCTTACCAAACAATTTGAAGATGTTTTACCCACTGGATAATCATGGATTCATAGAGATCAGTCATCTTATTCGTCCCCAGAGTGAACCACAGGGGATGCACACCTGGGAGTGGCATCAGTACTCGAAGACTTTTCACTTTTTAAAGCCTATGGGAATTGGGGTTTTCTCGTCTGGAGGTTTAAAATCTTGGGGAGGCAGATCTTGGAGTAAATCAAAGATAATGTTAAGTGGAATGAAGACACAGAAAATGGATGGGTTCATACTGGGTCACAATGAAGACTTTTTAATTACCGTGAAAACCAGTAATTCTGACTAAGGCTTGCATCGAGTGGTAGAGAAATAGTTTGCTTTTAACACCTGCTGTCTGTGAGTCTGCGGGGCATCTTGCGTTCCGGGCAGATGGCAGATGCACATACATAGAGGATCCAGACTTCATTTCTTAAAGAGAATAGAGTGATAGAGTGCTTCCTTCTGAAGACCTTACCCAGGTAGCCAAGGAGGGCCCTGAATTCCCAGTGTTGCTGCTTGTCAGCCGAGGTGAGTCTCTGGAGACCTCCTGTGCCTGCCTTAAGCCACAAGAGCCGTCGAGGTGGAGTGAGGGCGACAAATACTTTATGCCGGAAGCCGGCGTGGGTATGATAGGACGTGTCCACTTGGACCCACAGTTTAAGTCGCACGACCTCTGTAGAAGCCAACGTATGCAAATGAAAAGAGCGTAACTTTCAGTTCTGTCTGCAGCTCAACTGATTCTTCCTCAGGCCGTTTATGAGAAGGCTGTGGGCGTTATTAGGTATTACTGGGCTCTACAGGGGGAAGGTGGTGTGTGTGAACTACACCCTTGCTTACACAGTTAATGTTCGCATACTGCCTTTGACAGAAACTTCTCCTTCCTGTTATCAAACAGATGCTGATCCTGGGGGTGCTTTCTTCCCAGAGGCCTTCAGGGAAAAGTTCGGCACCCTTGGTCTGGTCTGGTTGAATTTGCCTCCATTTGTAGACCAGATATTAGGCTTGAGGCCAGATGAACATCCTTCCAGACATTCCTTTGGACTACAGTTGAGCACAGCACCGAAAAATGGGTAGCTTGCCAAGGCGTCTCCATGTTTCCCGAGCAGCCAGCCAGCCACAGGGCACCTACGTGAGCTTTAAGAGCTCCTCTGATTCTGCTTTTGATTGTAGAAGGTGTCTTTTAATCCCTCTGCCTCTCTGAGGGTGTGCTCGTGGGCGGGACTCAGGTACCAGGGTGTCAGCTTCCAGCCTTCAAGTCAGGTGTGTGGGGAGATGGGGCCCACTCCTCTCCAAGACCATCTGTCCGGCATGATTCAAGAGTGGGCACCCGCTAAGTTCTCAATGTGGACGCTCTCCTCCCGCCTGCCTGTGAATTGGGTGAGGTTCCTCTATTTCTTGGGGGCTGAATTAGTTCCTTGCAGCCCTATGGATTTGTAGGATTCCAAGCCCTAGGGGTGTTTCTCCAGGGTATAGTTCTCAAGGGAGTTTTGGCTTGCCTGTCGCCCACATTTCACTGCTTCTCTGCTTCTGTCTTTGATTTGCATTTCATTTTAAGAGCTTGGGATGGCAACAGGGACCTATTTCCTCTGCGTGTTCCGAGGACTTCTCATTTTCACTCAGGCATCCAGCAAGTGACAGCTGAATTTCTCTTTAGAGCAATATTGATGTGCTGAGGTTAAATTTAAAAAGTGAAAAAGATCTGATGTTTCAGGTGGTCGGCATCAGGAACAAATATGTGTTTGCTCCTCGTCTTCCCCTCCGGGCAGTTTCTGCTGTCACTGAACACCGCGTGTGTTTCCTGGATGCTGCCCGGCCTTCGTCCCCGTCAAGGGATGGAGCTTTTAGGCTTCTTTCCCCTGTCTCTTTTTCTCTCTTGTCCTAAAAAGAATGTCACAGTTATGGCTCCTCTCACCAGGGGAGATGGCAAGAGAGAAGACAAGCAGAAAGCTTCCCCAGTCTTCTGACACGCGTGCGCAAAAGATTCCTGTGTCTTGCTAGACTGTCCACAGGCTTCAAATGCAGCCACTCTGCTCAGTCAAGCCTGTACTGAGCTGCTCGCTCCAAGTGCCTTGTGTAGCATAAATAAGAAAACCTTTTTTTTTTTTAAAAAAAATAATAACGTCTTTTCCTTGATTAGCCACTAACTTGGATTCTAATCAGTCATTAAAAAAAAAAAAATAACCTCAGCCCAACCACATGTAAAAGGTCAAGTTTAAATATCAGTTGGGGAGTGACAGGGGCAGACGTAATAGCTGAAGCGTGCGTATGTTTAGGGGAGAGGCGAAAAACAGAAGCCGGAGCTCAGCATTCTGCTTGACTGTTCGCTTCTAGGTAATGGAGGGAAGGCTGCTCTTTCCAGGCCTTTCCTGTGCTATAACTAAGAACTCAAAGTATTAATTTACCGCCGGTGAATGAGAGCCGGTCCCTGGTTTACGCAGGGCAGTGATGGACTGAGAAAGAGCAGGGGTGGAGAGGGAGGAGTTGAGCTTTCTCAGACCCTTTTTTTCAGGGCTGTGAGCTGACCTTTGCCTTTTCACTGTCCATCTTAATCCAACTTCCCAAACCTGTAACATTTTGGCTGCTTTTTACCTTGTCTGGCACATCACACGTTTGAGCCTCTGAGCAGGGGCCTATGTACCCTCTAGAGGTTCAACAAGGAGAAGACTGGACCCTCGTCCTAAAGAGGCTACACCCTGATGGGGACACCGGCCAGCATGAGGCTCTGTATGTGGCTGAAATATGCCAAAGGAGAATGTGACATGTCCCATAGTAGACCTACATTCCGCGCCGTGTAGGGGGCTCATGGAAGGGAAATGATCGTACTCTTGGGGAGGTGTGGGAGGAGCCAGTGCCACTGACAGGCAGGTAGGCTGTTGACCAGTGGGGTGTGACGAGGAATAGGGAGATCATTCCCGAAATCTCAGATTTAGAGCTGTGCTGTCCAATACAGTAGCCACTAACCTAAATGTAAATGAATTAAAAATAAATAAAACTAAAAATTCAGTTCTTCAGTTGTACCTTAGCCATATTTCAGTTGTCCAGTAGCCACACGTGACTAGTGATTTCCACACTGGACAGTGCAGATGCAAAATGTTTCCATCTTCGCAGGAAGTTCCTGTTAGATAGCACTGCCTGAGGTAAATTCTGGGCCCACTTCTGATTCACCATGAAGGCGTGGTGTCTTCAACATTTCAGGGACTGGAGTTTCAGATTCTGTTATGTCCAGTGAATGATGCCTTTTATTTCTGTCTTTTCTTGGGTCTGAGCGAGGAGCTGAATTGAAATATTCAAGAGATTAAGTGGTTCGTTCCTACGTTCTTCTAGGCGTTCTTTTCCAAAAGAAGAAACAAACAAACAAACAAACATACAGCCTTCCACACGTTTCAGAACGTCCGTAGGAAAGATGCGAACACATCAAGTTGATTTTTGTTGCAGTTTTTCCCAGTTAGTAGCACCTTGCAGTGCTTGAAACGGGGTCTCTTGTCTGCTGGAGCCTGGGTTGAGGGTGGGGGAGGGCCGGCGGTGCCTCAGTTAGGGCGGCCGCTGTGAGCCTGGCCTCTGATTCTCTGCCGTTCTCCTTCCCTGCAGTGGGCGGTGAGATCCCCCTAGACATGCGGCTCGGGGGCGGGCAGCTGGTGTCAGAGGAGCTGATGAACCTGGGCGAGAGCTTCATCCAGACCAACGACCCGTCGCTGAAGCTCTTCCAGTGTGCCGTCTGCAACAAGTTCACCACGGACACCCTGGACCTGCTGGGGCTGCACATGAACGTGGAGCGCAGCCTCCCTGAGGACGAGTGGAAGGCCGTGCTGGGGGACTCGTACCAGTGCAAGCTCTGCCGCTACAACACGCAGCTCAAGGCCAACTTCCAGCTGCACTGCAAGACAGACAAGCACGTGCAGAAGTACCAGCTGGTGGCCCACATCAAGGAGGGCGGCAAAGCCAACGAGTGGCGGCTCAAGTGCGTGGCCATCGGCAACCCTGTCCACCTCAAGTGCAACGCCTGCGACTATTACACCAATAGCTTGGAGAAGCTGCGGCTGCACACGGTCAACTCCAGGCACGAGGCCAGCCTGAAGCTGTACAAGGTAAGACCCAGGCTGTCTCTGGAAGGGAGTTCGTTGGATCCCTGGGTGACGGGGAGGGCTGGGGTGGACAGACACAGAGGGGCTGGTGGCTGGCTGGCGTTGGGAGGGGAGCTGGCAACCTGGCGGTGGGCTTCAGCCGGGCACTGCAGGGTCTGTGTGTGGGGTGCCTCATTTGGGGGGCAGGTTGTGTTTCCAGCAGCCCGATACTGTACATTGTTTCCTTTACCCTCCCACTGTCTTTAGAACTGGCTTTCCTCCTACCTCACATTTGCCATTTCCCTAGTTCTGGCTTTGCCTTTGGTCTCCTGTGTTTCCCCTCTCTCCTGCAGGATTTCTGTTCTCCTTTTCCATCTGGTTAGTCCCCGTTTTTCGGTCTCTTCTCCCCGGATGCCCCCTGGGGTTCTTTGTTTATGTTTGTTCATTCATTCATTTATTCAACAGGCACACATTAAGCCCCAGCCATATACCAGGCCCTGTTCTGGGCCTACATCCGTACACAAGGTTGACAAAAAGTCCCTTTCCTCCTAGAGCTTCCATTCTTTTGGGGGGTGGAGGGATGGATGAGAAACACAATGGCTAAGTTAGATGGTAGTAAATGCTGTGGGGAAAAATAGGGTCAGGTGAGGGGCCCCTTTGTTCTTTTTCGCTCTGCTTCCCGTGTTCTATGCCTCCTTTCTCTTCCTCATGTTTAAATTTTCCTTCTTCTTGCCGGGTTTCTCCCATCCTCCTCCTCTTACTCTGTCCTCCCTGCTTCTCCTTCCTTCCCATCCCTCCTTCCTCGCCCCATCCCTCCTTCCTCACCCCTCCCTGCCCCCTTCATCCTTTCTCTCAGTCCGCAGACGGTAACAAGGAGGAGGTGCTCGGATACTGTAAATAGTCCTTTCACTGGCATGGCAGAATTGCTCCAGACGCTTCTATTGATTTTCACTGGACTTAAAGCCTCACCTTTTTCTCTAATCATCTCATAATGGCTTTAGTATGAACAATCAGGTACCAATCGCCATAAATCTGCCCAGCCTCCCTCTACGTCCCTTCCACACCCTCTCCCTCTCTTTCCATTTCCCTCCCTGTTATTGTCAGTCTCTCTTCTTTCCTTTCACACCGTTTCCCACATCTCTGGGCCAGCGAGCGCCAGGTTTCCCCTCACCCTGAGCTCCTTCATCCCCTTTCTGCTTATGGTGATTTTAAACGGAGACTCCAAATAAGGAAGACTCTCATCCTCTCCCCATATCGGCCTCTGCTGAGATGGATACGTGTGATTCATTTTACCATTGCTCATTCTCAGCTTGTCAAGAGACCTGTGTAACATGGATGAGAAGCCATTTTAGGGAAAGGAGGAGAAAGCAGGCATGAGGTAGTGGGAATAGAATGTTCTGGAATTGACTGCTGACTCTGGCACGGATGGGCTCAAGCATTGCAGAGGGGAGGGTCTGGGCACCAAACAGTCACCCTCACCCCTTGTCCTCTGTGAGCAGGACCCTCCCTGGATGGCTTCACCGTGTGCCACCCTTGGAAGGAAAGGCTCCTTGCCATCAGTTTAAATCGGAGGTTTTCATTGGCCACAGGGTGGTGCCGGTGTGGTCACGAAAACCTGATGGAGAAACCGGTGGAAAAAAGAGTTTCTAAAGGACCCGACTGAGTGAAATTAGTACAAAGGACCCGGTGTGGCCCTGGAAGGTTGTATGCAGCTTTGATGGAGGTTGTTTAGAGGTGGCACGAAGCTGGCCTCTTCCATCTGAGGAAAAACATTGCCTTTTAGATTATAAAATGCGTGGGGTGGTGATTAACTCTTCATGCTGTGGCCTCCAGTAAGAGTGGACCAGCCCTTGGATTTGCTTCTGAAGGGCCTGGAACCTGGAGGATTCGCTAAGTACATACCTTTTTGGTCCCCGGACCTCGTGCACTGGTCACACCTAGAGGGTCGGGCTGTGGTGGTTTCCAGGGCGGATGTGAGGGAAGCAGTTTGAGTGTTTCTGTTTGTGCTTTGCTGAACTAGCTCTGGATGCTCATCCCCTGCCTTAGTTTTCTCATTTTATGTATGTGTATATATTTGTGTGTGTTTTTGAAGATGGAGGAAACTCCTGCTCCAAAAAGGCAGCATAGCAGAAGCGTAAGTATTGGGATGCAGGGTAGAATGTGGGAACCAATGCTTAGAGGGGAGGTGCCCAGGCAGTGCGTTTGGCTGGCACATCTTAGGGGTGACCTCCACCCACATTCGGGGCAGAATCCCCTGTGTCAGGAGCCGAAGGTCGTCAGTCTGGTCTCATTGGGTAATGAGTGTCCCCGTGACTCCGCTGTGGGGGTGGGGAGTTCTCCCACCCACTCCTGGATGTGACCCAGAAACTTCGCATCTCAGTGCCTGCCCCGGGCCTTTCTGTCGTACAGCGTGACTGAGATAAACTCCTCTTGTCCCCGAGGGGGGTCCCTCTCACAGGGTCTTGTGAGTCCTCGGATTTGGGGTGGGGCTTGGAGGTGTTTGAGAGTCAGTTTTTCTCTAGGCCCTGGTGTGGCCTGTGGTAAATGGAGATTGATTGCATGTTATTTTTCCTCTTGCTAATGTAATCCATTAGCCCAGCACATGCATAATCAGTTTAGAGCACAGTTAACTGGATATAATCGAGTTCTTTACTGTCTGCTAGAGAAACAGCTCCAGATGCTGCTGACCCGGGGAGGGCACCCGGCTTCTCACACGCGGCCCTCCTCACTAACCCCTTCCCCAAGGCCTACCCTGACCCCCGCCCCGCTCCCACGCCACCCACCCCATCTTGGTCCCCTGGCAAATTACTCATGATCGGTCGGCAAGATACCCGCACTTGCTTTCTGTTGCATCTGCTCAAGTGGTCGTGATGCATCCGACTTCCTTGTCGGTCTCCCAACCTCTTTCCCCTCCTCTTCCTCTGGCATGCTGAAGGCGACAGAGCAGTGGTCTCGGGAGATGCAGGCAGAAGTGTAGCTTTCCGGTCTGTCCTTGGACACGTTGGTCCAGAGTCATTTCTCTTGGTGTCATAAATCCTGGCATGTACGTTGCTGGATTAGGACTGAGCTGTCTGAAAGCAGGAGATAATTCCTAATCTGGACACGAGAGGGTTGGGCTAATCTGCAAAAAGGAGAAACTGGCGATACTCTCTCTCTTGCCTGGCTGGAATTGTCTAGTTTGGATTATTGTGTGAGAGCAATTTTTAAATCGAGATTAACGTTCATCGAATTCTTCCTCCCTGCCTCCTGGAAGTGAAGGGAAGTGGGGGTCAGCTGGGGAGCCCCAGGCATCAGATGGAAGCTGTTTCCTTTTCTCTTTGCTCCCAGGTTACTTTTCTGAAATGCTCGTGATTAAATTCCTTGAGTCTTTTTTTTGGGTCTTAAATAGCGGTGGCTCTGGTCCAGCCCCCAGTGGTCGTATGTCCAGACCCTCACAGCTGCCGTTATGGGCACTGTGATAGATTGACACAGAGACGCAGCGGGAAGGCCAGGGGCCCCAGTCAGGCTTAGAGGCTGAGCTCTTGGTTTTTTGCCTATAGTGATTCATCTGAGCCGGAATGGAAGTGTGTTGTGGGAAAGGTACTTGTCTCTCATTAGGGCTTGAGCTCCAGAATGGGAATTCCTCACCTTACTGCTTTCCCACATAGATGTTTCACTCTTCTCCTAGAGGACCTGCTCCCAGGCCCCTGTCTCCCACTCCTTCCCCCCACAGAGACGCGGGGTGTTCTTGCTTGTCTTAAATAGGGGGGCAGCAGGTACTGATAGCGACTGCCCTCCACTCTCCTCCATGCTAGCGCAGATCCTGAGTCCAGTTTGTGGGTTCAGAGCTAGTGGGAGCTCTTCTGTGTTTATCTGGACTTGCCTGCTGTGTGGCTTCCCTGGTGAGCTCTCTGAAATTTGTAGTGTTTTCCGCTTGGGGGAGGAGGGTGCAGAAAGGGCAGTTGGAGATCAGTGCACACCTGCCAACTATTAGAATCTGTTTTTCACTTTGATGTTTTTCTTCACCTGAGAGTCATTGGGATGGAAATCCATCAACTTGAGCAGAGAGATTAAGACCCCACCAGAATCTATTACTCAAACAGTTCCCAGCTGAGTTTTCTTTGATTGGGCCCAGCCCAAAAGTTTCATATTAATCTTAAATTATACACAAAGAAGGTTGTCTACCACAGGGTTGAGTCTGGGCCCCATGTGAGCTGCATCGGGCCAGCTAGGCAAACCGAGGGGGAGACGCCAGATCTATTCGGTTTCAAGTAGGAGGTAGAGTATGGCACCAACTGACTGAACAGTACTTACCCAAATTCTCCACATAGTGGGCTTTGATGCTTGCCATCCTATTGGGATTATTCGAGGTAGAATGAAGGAAGAAACCCTCTGTCAGACTCTGCATTACTTCAGAATCCATCTTCTCAGTTCTTTCCCTGACGGGGTTCACTCTCCCAGCAGGGCAGTAAATTCACCATAGGATGGATGGACAGATTGGAAGATGTACCAACAAGTCAGACGGAGGTTTGGTTTGCAATTTGCATTCTTCATGCTCCTTTATGGGTGCACGGGGTGTGGGTCTTAGGCACACATCGGCACGCTTCATGCCCACAGATGGTGACCGGCAGCCTTTGTCTTGCTTGGAAAGCAAAAAGCTGTCCCTCCTCCCTCCTCCCTCCTCGTCCTCTCCACCCTGGTGTGGCTTCATGTTTGAAGCCCTGGTACAGGTGCCATCTGGTTTCCATTGTCACTCTGGAACCAGTTTCCTCAAACCTTGCTTTCTCATTAGGTCGACTATTTTTTTTAAGTGCATACTTATGCCTTCTTCTCTCCATACCTTGGTGCTTTCAACCAAAAATGAAAGGCAGGGAATGTTTTCCTGTGGTTGATTTAGAAGGTGTGAAGGGCCAGATGTTTTGGTAAATTTGAACACGTTTCGCCTTCATGCCCTCCATCTCCCGGAGCAGCTGGGGGTCTGAAGTTCATTTCCCTCACTTGATGGCTGGGCTCGCGGGATGGGGGGCTTCTGGGGCTGGGCTGGGAGACTGCGTGCACATGGGCCCCATGGTCACCACTGGAGAGCCCGGGGGTGCTCTGGCAGTGTTTCTGGCCACACGATAACTTCAAGGGGACTCTAGGAAGGTTGAAAAATCAAATCTTTTTTGGAGGCAGGGCTCGTGTTGGGACAGATTTAATCCTTCACTGCTGTAGGAATTATGGCCAACATATGATATAGGAACGTGTGGCCATCGCATGGCCAGTGGGTGCAGTGTGAAAGATCGGCACCTCAGTGCAGTCCTGCCCTCCCTCCAAAACCATCCCGCCCACCTTCATCTGAATCTCTCTAGTGGGTGCCATTTCATTCAACACATTCATTCAGCTGATTGGCTTTAAGCACAAGCTTTGCCTAGATCCCTCTGGTTACTGCGTTATACACACCTTCATGTCAAGGAGGTTGGGTCATTGTTACCTTTGGCTCCACGCTTTAGATACCAAATAATGGAATTGAAATCTTATTAGGTGTGCCCGTTTTTTTAAAAGTCCAGCAGTAAATATGCTACCTGTTGAAAAACCAGTTTCATAACCATTAACCATAACACTTTCCCCTTTTTTCCAGATGCTTTTAGTATTTTTATTTTCTCTCTTTTTTCCCCTGCATCCTTTTTGTGGATGGTAAAGAACTGATCAGACCCCTTTAGATTATTATTGTATTCTTAATTATTTCTTCAAGACTGGCATCCCATGTTTACCTCAAGTGTAAGCTAATAATAAAATGTGGATTCCTTATTTTTATGGTAGAAATTATTAGTGTGAGTAATGTGTGTTCACTGTAGAAAATTTGAAAAATCCAGGGAAGTATAAGAGAAAATAATCATCAGCCTAAACCCCATCATATGACAACATATTTTTATTTCTTTCTTTTTGCATATAACAAGATGCATAAGTCATCTTACAAAATTGGAATTATGCTGCATGTATACAGTATTATACCTCAGCCCTTACATCTTTAAGTATTTTTCAGTACTTTTTAAAATGGAAGTCCTTTTTCTACTCTCCAGCTCTGCTCTCCAGAAACAAATCACTGTTGTTTAGATGATCTCCTTTTGGTTTTTTTTTTCCTATGCTTATACTGATAGAAATATGTGTGCCTGTGTGTACACATACATACTGTTCACTTAAGAAATCTTCATAGACACATGCTGTGTTTTCGGCTTGCTTTTCTCATATAACTGTTTATCCTGAAAATCATTTCAGGTTATTACATACTGATCTAGCTCACTCTTTTTAGTGGCTACATAGATTTCCATTTACTGACCAGGTCCTCACTGATGTACATTTATGTTACCTGCAGTTTTGATCTTACAGACAGTGAGGCGTAGGGAACACCTGTGTTCATACATCTCTCTACACTTGAGCTGTTCCAAGAAGTGGGCCTGCTGGGTTCCAGGGTGTCATGCCTGTAGATAGAGTACTTTCTAATGGCCCTTCAGAAAGAAAACCCTGTCAGAATATTATTCACATTGTTAAGAACATTTTAAATACTATTAAGTTTTAAGTATTTTAACTATTTTAAACATTTCAAGTTTTATTAAGAACATTTCATCTCCTCCCTATATTAGGTGATGCTCAAACCCCCGCATGGTGACCGACACTACGTTATTTTTTTGTTTTCATCAGATTGGCAAATTTGTTCCAATGTGGGTCTCTTTAATTGTTAGATAGGGTGAACGTTTTTTCATGCATTTATTGGCTGTTTGAATTTTTTCCTTTTAATATTTTATTTATTTATTTATTTATTTTTGGCTGCGTTGGGTCATTGTTGCTGTGCGCGGGCTTTCTCTAGTTGCGGCGAGCGGGAGCTACTCTTCGTTGCGGTGCACGGGCTTCTCATTGCGGTGGCTTCTCCTGTTGTGGAGCACGGGCTCTAGGTGCGTGGGCTCAGTAGTTGTGGCTCGCGGGCTGTAGAGTGCAGGCTCAGTAGTTGTGGCGCCAGGGCTTAGTTGCTCCGCGGCATGTGGGATCTTCCTGGACCAGGGCTCAAACCCGTGTCCCCTGCATTGGCAGGCGGATTCTTAACCACTGCGCCACCAGGGAAGCCCGTCCTGAATTTTTAAAGAATATTTATTTATTTTGCTGCGCCGGGTCTTAGTTGTGGCACGTGGGATCTTCGTTGCGGCATGCAGGATCTTTAGTTGCGGCATGTGGGATCTAGTTCCCTGACCAGGGATCTAACCTGGGCCCCTTGCATTGGGAGCGTGGAGTCTTAACTGCTGGACCACCAGCAAAGTCCCTTGGCTGTTTGAATTTCGTTAGTGGCTTTCCTTTTCATAGCCTTTGCCCTGTATTCATTCATTCATTCATTCAGTTCATTCATTCATTTTGGGGGTTTGGTCTTTTTTCTGATTGGTTTGCAAGAGCTCTTGGTTTATCAGGGCCAACGGTCCCTACTGTGCTGTGGATGCTGCAGAAATTTTTCCGAGTCTTTTATTCATCTTTCACTTAGCTTAATGATGTGCTTCAGCCTACAGAAACTTTTTCGTTTGTATGTTGTCCAATCTGCATCTCTGTTTCTTTATCCTTCTAACTCTTCTCTTTTTCCAGGGAGGCTCTCTCTCGCTGCTCATGTTATAAAATAATAACAGTAATAGCTAGCTCCTATACGACACTTATTGCCAAGCAGGTACTGTCATACCTGCTTTACAGGATTAATTGATTTACTCTTCTCTTAACCCACCTGTTTTCAAATGGGGGAACCCGAGGCAGAGGGCGTTACAAGTCACCAGCTAGTGAGTGTTGTTGGAGTGGGTCTTCAAACCCAGGCAGGTGGGCACCACTTGATTGATAGTTTCTTCAATACTTTCTCCCCCTGTTTAAGACTTTAATTTATGAGGAATGTATTTTGTATATGGTACATTGTAGGACTCTGTTTTTGTGTGTTGTGTGATTTAGGACCATGTTTTCTTTCAAATTGGATGGTTCGTTGTCCAACAGATTCTTAAATAGCCATTCTTTCCTTGCTGATGTGAAAAGCCCTGTGTATCATCCCTGGTCTGTAGATCTTACAGAGCACCTCCCGAATACTTCGCAGATTTGGGTCAGTCCACGCATATTTCTGGAGTATTGCTTGTCGAAAGCACTGAGACACAAGAAGAGGGAACACACAGGCGGTTCTCTTTTCCAGGCATGTAAAGCCCTGTGGATGAGATTTCTTCCTCTCTCCTTTTCCTCTTCCTCTCTGGTGCATTCCCCAGGGTGAAATTTCTTGGATTAATTACCTTCATCTCAAATACACCGGGATGAGAGAGTCTCCAGGAGAAAAGGGGGCTTGAAAGAGGGACCAAATTTTTTATTGTTTCTTAATGGAGACTGTGGGTCTCACCTTTTTTTCCTTTTTTTTTTTTTTTTTTTTTTTTATAAATAAGACAGAGAACAAATACTGAAAGTCTGAGAATTGCCTTTTTCTGAAGTTCTTACTCAGATAGCATGGGGATAGTGTGGCTGTGTCTGCTTATTTCCAGGAGCAGCTGTTTTCAGCTACTGGTGACAAGTCTCCTTTTGGATTCCAGGGAAGGTGTGCCGTGGCCCCGACTCAGGCTGAGGAGCGGGGTCGTCTAATTTCAGAAAATCCAGTAACTACCGCTTTGTCGAAATACTTGAAACCCTCCCACGTCCACTCTCCCCCGCCCCACAAATCCTTGAGCTCAAAGCCCTAGGCCTTCTTGGGAAAGAAGAATCTCCAACTATCCATCCCCTCCAGCCCAGCCCCGTGGAGAGGAATAAGCCATACTACTTGTGGAGTTCTTTGCACGAATGCCACCTGCTGTCTTAGGGTGGTCTGTAACCCTAAGAATTTTGCTGCAAGTATTCCATTGCCTCCACATTCCAGAATAATCCTGTGTGTTACAGTTTCCCCAGGTAAACCCCGTCTGGAGGAAAGTGGTGCCAGCTAGCAGGGGGCAAAGACCTAAACCCAATTTTGAGTCCTTTCAACTTGCTCAGGACTTGGACTAAAAGGACAAATTTGCATACATTTAGTCCCAACAGGTGTTTCTGGTTTTTTGTTTTGAAAGGGAAATTGTAAGGGAACAATTAAGCATTGTCAGGAACGTTGTCAGAAGGCAAGAGTTTTTAAAGAATTACATAATACACCTGAACCATAGTCTTTATTCCTTTTTCAACATAACTTGAAACTCTAAATGCTATTTAAGTGTAGGGTGGGAAAGGCTGTTGCTATGAAAACCCTTTCGGTAGCACTGAGTCATTTAATACTTTAATATTTAATAAAATTAGGTTTCCAGCACTTTTTTTTTTTTTTTAAAGCAGCCAGGTTGTAGGGTGAACGTTAAAAATGTTAAAGACAAAAAAAAGTCTGTTGCTCACAGAGATGTTGGAGGTTATTGAAACCAGCAACATCAGGCTGGTGACCCTGAGGAGCGTTGAAAAGACCACAGCAGGGACCTCGGGGTCAAGTTGCCAAATGTAGCAAATAAAAATGTGAAATACCCAGTCAAATGTAAATTTCAGACAGACAACAAATAATTTTTTGTTATAAGTATGCACCATAAAATATAATTATATTTACTTATCTGAAATTCACATTTACCTGGGCATCCTGTGTTTTCTCTGGTAACTCTTCCTCTGGATGATGAAGAAATTCTTTCCTAGTGTCCTACCAACTGGCCCGGTGGGAGCGTAAAGAGAGATAAGTGGCTTCCTTGTTGGTAAAGCCTCTGTTTTTTTTTTAAATGGGTCCCAACAAAAGAGGAAAATTACAAAGGCCTGTAGTGATGATTTCCAATTTTTGTTATTTATAGAAAACTCATATCAGATTTTCACATTTTGTACATTAAATAAAGTGCTTTTCCTATAATGAAATCTGAAATTTTCTCCAGAGCTACTTGTTAAGATCTGCTTTTCAGTAATTTTTTCATTATTTCCTTTTATTTGAAGTGCTTTCATGTTGCACAGCGAGACGGACGGCAGGATGCCCAGTTCAATTCGTTGCAGTCTTGCCAGAGGCTTCCACTGTCCTTGCTCACGCTTGACTCCTTGGGCCTCTTTCTGCATTGTTATTTGTATGTGAGTGGTAGAAATTCACAGCCCTTGAGCATCGGCTGTTGTACTTGTGCCCTCCCACAGGCAGGACTCTCCGAGGAGACGCTGAAAGTGGGTTTGAATCGGGACTAATCATCAAGAATGATTAAGGAACCTTCTCTAGGGTCTGTATCCTCATTTTGTAAGAGGCAAACTAGTTAGAAGGTTAGAAATGTTTATCTACCGATAGTATTTGATTTGTAACATGTTAATTAGCAGGGCAGGTTCCCAGTCCCAGGACGAGGGCCTCCAAAGCATATCTGGTCTCTTAGGTCAACAGTTTTAACCACCATTTCGTTTGCTGGGTCAGCCTGTGTGTTGGAATGGCGGGGAGAATTTCTCGTGTCCTTGCTGTCTCTGTTGAGTCTTTCTCTTTCTCTCTCTGACCACAGGCTCCTTCTTGAGGATTGTTGGGCCCTTGTAGCCGCTTCTGAGCCAACCTCTGGACTTCCCTGGGTGACGTATCACACCAGGTTGTCCTTCTTTTCCTACAGAAGACAGGGCCCTGTGGCCCCTGGTTCTGGGATGGGAGTGTCCCTGCACCTGTCACCCTGATTTGCTCTCCTGCTGCTGGTTTGGACCCCAGCACTTAGGACACCATTCCCTGGTTTTGTCTATGGGACACCAATAAATGGGGAGGGGATTTCTCCCTCTGGGTCAAAAACATTTATTGAGTCTGATTTTGTGCTGAGCCCTGAAGTAGGATTTTTGACTCAGGCTAATAAATCTTGTAACATGTTATTTAAAAACCTCTTTTGTGTAGGGAGCTCATAGTGAGTGGCACACGCTGGGTGTGTGTTTTACCTCCAGCGTCCGTGCTCTGGGATGGGGACCCCAGCCCCTGCATCTGTCTGTTTGCCTTTCACGTTGCTCTTGCTTCTGAATCTTCGTCCTTTTGGAAGAGTGCCCAGGGAGATATGCCCAGGTGTAGTTCTGAGTTAGGAGAAAATCACTTTCCAAAAACCTGGGGCACACAAGTCGTACCTGTGTGGGGCTGGAACTTTTTTCTGGTCTACCCTTACTTCCTTTCTCTCTTCTTCCAGCCAAAAAGCTGGAAGGATCCCACAACCAAGCACAGCCTTGCTGATACCTGCCCTCCTGTGACAAGTAGGGAGGACAGAATCCTGAGTGACCTCAAGGCTTTTCCAGCAGGATTCTGTCCCCCTTAACTGTTGGAGGAGCACCGGTGTCCCCAGGCCGGGGGTTGGTCTTGTGGTCTTGCGCACATATGTGGATTGTACTCAGTTCCTTTTTTTGGCTTTTATGTTGATGTATCTTAGGGCCTTTGGGACAGTGGGAACAGTCATATCGGGATTTGGTGTTTGCTCCCGGGTTCCCTTTGGCCCTTAGGAGGGAGGGCTGGGTCACTGCGGAGAACCTGCCGATGAGATGTGGATGTCGGAGCTCCTGGAGATCTAGGAGAGGCTTTGATTTTATTTACGGCAGAGGCTGGCCTGGTGGCATGACCCCGTCTCTCTTTGGAACATGTTTTGCTGATTTAAACTAGGACTCATTTGAGTTCCTGACTCCTTGTGAACCTTTGACTGTCGTGGGCCACGAAGGTTCTCTGAGCAGCATCATGTGTTTCTCCTGCACTCCGCGTATGTGTTGGGGGGATAAAGGGTCACCCCAAATGGTCACCCCCGTGCCAGGGTGGTTTTCAGGGTGATCTGCCCGCCTCTGCTGGGCCTTCCCGTTTCTGGGTCTCCCTTCTCCCACCAGCTCTCTCGCTTTCTGAAATCATTAAAAGGTAGATGGAGCCTGGGGAGCATTCCTAGGTTCTTCCAGGCAGCCGGGCCAGGAGGCGCGCGTCCCGGGACCGTGATGTCCTCAGTGTCCTAGACGTGAGTCAGTGAGTGCGACCCTGCAGCCGGCTGTGCTTTAGGAAGCGCTGTGGGGAGCGATTTGGCTGGAGGCATCTGCTTGTGTGTGTTTCTTTCACTTCTGGTTTTCAGATTAGGATCCAAGCATTTTTCATTATTATTATTTTTTTGTCCAGTCTGGGTTTCTGTTAGTGATGGCCACAGCTGCCAGCGTGGGAAGACCAAACCATTTCTCCAGGGACAAGAGTTCTGTAAAGTCAAGTCCAGTCTCGTCGTGTCCAACTTTGAATCCGTATCCCACCTCTCCATCTCCATCATCTTGCTGCGATCGTTTGCATTTCTGGGCCTTCGCCACTTTGAGTTTATCCAGAGTTCAGGCTCGGGGCATCTGTGGGTTTGTTCTGAGGTGGCGAGTTCTTGAGTCATTCTTCCTCTCTGACTTTTTCCTCTCCGATGTTCTAGCACCCAGAGGACCCCAAAAGTCACCGAGACACTCCTTCTGCATTCTCAGTGCCTCCCACAAACACTGTCACATGCTTTTCTGCCTTGCCTAGTCTACTCTTTATTCCTCTTGGTACATGGCATTTGGAATAAAATCTCACCTGGGGAGGTCTCAGACAGCAGCGACAAAGCCCAGCTCCACTGAGGGGAGACTAATTACACAGCTAATTAATCCAACAGATGTCACTGTAAATGCTCGTTTCTTTGTAATTTGGATCTACATCACTGAGATAGGCTTTGGGCCCCACTGGAAATGTCCTTTTTATCAGACTTTAAGGAATAGCATATTTCCGGCCTCGCCTTTATGCTCTTGTGACACATCCCTGGTTTTCCAGAAAGCTCTCCCCCACTACTGCAGCCACAGATGGTGTCTCTGCCCTGAGTGCATGTCACACCGTTTGCCACCAGGCTTGTCTCTTGTCTCATGTTGTTAGTTTGTTTCTCCAACTGGTTTGTAAACCTCTTCAGAATGTCAGCTGCCTTAACCAGTGTTTATCTCTCGAGAATGCACCACGACACAAGACAAGCAGACACCCAGAGATGGTCACCAGTTTCTTTCCCTTTGCTTCCTTGTCTTTCCTGCAAGCAAGTTTGTTTGTGATGAATGCAGCTGAAGAGTGTTTGAAAGGGACCATTTTGATATCAGATGGTGAAGAAGCATAGAACACCTGTGATTTGGTTAGTGAAATCGAAAAACTCACAGACGGAACAACCAAAGGGTTCTTGGAGGTGGGGGAGGGGTGTCAGGAAGCAGGAGGGAGGTGGTGATTTTGTTCCCTCCCTGCTCAGTGATGTGACTGGAACAGACAAGATGCAAGGCTCTGCTTTCTGCAGGCGGCCTGGGGGCGCTGTGCGCCATCGCTGGTGGTCCTGGGCCGCAGGCCGGCAGCCTGTGCCTGCAGAAGCTGACTAGCTCCTAGTGGAGTATTGCCCCCCGCCCAAGGCCGTGATGACTGAGTTCTGTTTGCTAACGTCCCCTTGACCTCCCTTGGTCATGCCCGCCTGTGAGTGAAGTCACAGTGTCCCCTCCTGGCTTCCGTGACACCAGTCTTCTGGTTTGTCTCGTCCCTCTCTGGCCCGTCTCCTTGGTCCCCTTGCTGGCTTCTCTTCTGTTATTTACAGTAAATGCTAGAGTCCCCAGGGCTTGGCTCAGGCCCTCTTCTTTTTTCTGTTTGTAATTCTCCCTAAGTGTCATGCTCAGCTTTTAAACAACATCTCCCTTCTGGTGACACTGGAATCACGGTCTCGAAGCCTGGGCTCTCCTTCTATCTGCCTCTGTACTGAGCCCTTCCGGTGAATGTCTGATAGTTGACTCCTCAGACTTAGCATGGCCTGAAGAGAAGTCTTGCTGACCATGTAACTCCCAAGCCCCTTTCTCCCCTGGGCTCCCTTGGTCAGGGCCATGCCAGTCTACCATTTGTTCAAGCCTGACAGCCGGGGGTTATCGTGGCCACCTCCTTCTTTCACTCCCCTGTAGCCAAATCATCACTACGTCCTGCTGACCCCACCTTCAAAATATGTTTCCACCACCTTCCCCGTTGTCTCTCACTGTGTCAGCTCTGTCCTGGCCGCTACTCTTGCCCCTTACAATCCACTCCCCATGCAGTGATTTCATGAAGAGGAAAATCAGGTCATGTCACTCCCCTGCAAAGACCCAACAATGGCTTTCCATCCCACCTAAAATAGAAGCCAACCTTTCTACCCTGGCTAACAAACCTCCTTGTGACCTGGGCTCCACCCGCCATACCAGCCTCATCTTATAACACCCCCTCCCCTTCCCATGACACTTCAGCCACACTGGCCTTCTCACTGTTCCTTCAGCGGGCCAAGCTGGTGCCTCCTGCTGGGCCTTTGCACTTGGGGTTCCACTGCCTGGAATGTGCTTCCTTGACCTCGACATCCAGCTCTAGTCCTCAGAGAGGCTTCCCCTGACCACCCACTCTCAACTAGTGACTGAGAGTAGCTCCATCTGAGTTTACTTCTCTGCGTTGACAGTTACTATCTATTTTTCTTATTCATTCATTTATTTATTTGTCTACCAAAAGATCGCCTACCTCGGTTGTCTTACTAATGGCTATATCCCTGGCATTTAGAACAGTGTCTGACACCAGCTCAGAAAATACTCATTGAATGACAGAAGTACTAGCAGAACGTGCCCATGGTTTCTCCTCTGCCCTAGGATCTAGTATAGCAGTGTAGTCTGAACACTTGGCTTTACATAATTGAGAGTCCAAAAGCACGTGTCAGAGTAAACTGGATGTCATGTGTGGACCAGAGCTTTCCAGAGCTGTTTATAACCATGTTACTTACCATCAATTTTGTGCAGCTTTTTTCTGTATTGACCCACTGGGAAACAGTCCTGGGACTATTGTGCAGCTTGTGTCCAAGTATTTTGAAAATTCCCACATGCAGCTGGCCTTGGCTCTGTGTCCCCAAATTCTACCAGCCAGAATCACACCTCTTTTCACTCAGCAGTCATAGAGATTGATGTTGAGGTAGAAAAAGTGGTGGCACTTTCCTCCTACTTCATATTATAGTCTATTTTTATAGTGGTCTTTTTCCTCTACTCAATTACAAGACCCTTTATAGCAGGATTTGTTTATTCTTATCCAACTTTGTATCCTTCCCAGTTCTGCAGGTATTAGATAGTCAGTCAGTCAGTGTCAATTGAAGATTTGATACCAAAGACAAAAATCTAAAATATAGAAACTTAAAGATTAGGCTCAGTCCTGAAAAGGCTGCTCCTTCTGTTTCCTTAGAATCTGCTCTGTTCACTGTCCAACTCTTTGTGTCTAAATGATGCTGGTTAGCCCCATATCTGGTTTTCCCCAGGAGAACCACGTGGCAGAATGTATTCCCAGTAAGAGAGGAACTCCAGTCTCCTTCTCTCCTCCTGCCCCACGTTCAAGCTGCACATCTTTGAACACCTTTAAGGAGCAGGATAACGTACTGGCTTCTTTAGGGCTGTGGTCTTAAACTTTGTAAACTTTGTTGACTAGAATACAAAAAGAGATGCATTTTAATTGGTGACCCAGCACATACATATAGAGAGATATTTTATATATATAGCTGAAACAAAAGTTTTACAAAATAATTTTATCCTTACTACATGTGCTGCATTCTGATACTTTCTTTTCTATCCTATTCCTTTTTTTTTTTTTTTTTAACACAAATGCTGGTTGTATTCATGGCATGGATTTTATGATTCACTAATGCAATGACTCTCTACCCAGGGAGGAGAGGCCTGCCTGGCCCAACCCTCAGAGATTCTGATTTCGTAGACTGGGGGTTTCTAATAGCTCCAGGTTCAGAACCACTGCACTGAAGGATCAGGAACTGCAGTTTGAAAAACATTGTCATGCAGGACACAAAGAAGAGTTGATCGGTGCTGGCAGATGTGTACACCAAAGTTATCCAAGTCTGGAAGGAGTTAGAGGGAGAGAGAAATCACAGCCAATTGGTTAGATCAGAACAGACCTCCTGGAAGGAGGGAAGCTGGAGTTTGTTTGGGCAAGCTTTGAAGAGGGAATGATCACATAGACGGGCAAGCTGGACAGAGGACAAAGGCAGATTCATCTCTTCTACATACTAAACCCGAGGCCGTAATTCTAAACTGATTTTTGTAACTAGTCCTTCCTTTCATGCAGTGTGGTGGTCACTATAACTTCCCCCCCAAAAAATCAGTGTGAGCCAAACATTTCCTACTAGTAACACACTGGAATTGGGGCCTCTTCAGTATTGTATTAGTAAGGAAGTCTGCTCAAATAATCTGTTAAAATAATAAAAAATATTTTTAAAAAGTACCGCATAAACAAATATTGAACTATAGTTAACACCATGCGTGCTAAAGTATTTGCGGGGGCCGGGGGGGGCAGGTGTAAAGTGTATTTGTCTGCAGTTGACTTTGAAATGCATCAAAAATGGAAGCTTCATTGATAAATGGATAAAAGGATATTATATTTATAAATATATAGAGCAAACTAATATATATATACACATATATATGTACATATACATATACAAACTAATATATATACACATATACAAACTAATGTGTGTGTGTGTGTATATATATATATATGTATATATATATATATACAGCAGAGTATTAGTTTTAGCATCTGGGTGATAAGTGTCTAGTATATGATTTTTCTTCAACTCTTCTCTATTACTGAAAATTTTCATAATACAACATGAGTGTAGAATACTAAAACCTGGTGGTTAAGTGGTATTTCTCCTCTGAAGTCCACACGTGGAGGCTGCAGGTTCACTGTGAGGTCTCTTCTCCACCCGCACTGTCCTCCCCTCTGCCCTCCCACGCAGATGTTCTGTTGTGTCCCTGAAGGTAGGGCGCAGGTATTTCTCTCTTTTTCAGGCAAGCGCATATATTTCGCTGGAGGCAGAAACCCTCCCAACTGAGAGGTCTCAAACCACTGCGGGAGAGGCAGTGGGAATTGAACAGGCTCTTGGTCATTCCAGAAGTTTCAGATGCTCACTAGATGCCAGGCGCTAGAAAACTTCCAGATAGGCTGCCCACGTGTCTGAGGGGAAAGCCAGGTAGCTCTTGGGGTTTTAAAGAGAGAGGGGCTCCCTGGTGTCAGGCTGCCTGGGTTTGAATCTTAGCTCCTGCCCTTCACAGATGTGTGGCTTCGGACGTGAAACTTAATCCCTCTGTGTTCTTCCACTGTGAAACGGGCTCCTGAAACGACCTGCCTGGTCGGACTGTTGAGCGAGTTAAACGTGATCCTACGTGGGACGTGCCTGCAGTGTAGTCGGCACACGGCACAAAACAATTTGCTCTTCTCTAACAGTGCCACTTTCCGGCGTTAGATTTTCCGTTGTCTTATGTAGACCACATAATTGAAGTTATTTTATAATTTGGTTTTCATTAGTTTTGAACTTGGCATGCTTTTTGTTTGGGGGACAGAAAGGCTGGTGGGGTTTTTTGGTTTGCAGGAGGGAGAAAGAATTTCCCTTGAGAGATGTGACCAATGTGTAGTGAAGACTTTGGGCAAGTAATTTAACCTCGGTCAGTCAGCTGTGGTCCCATCGGAAGAATGAGGGGCTGGGAGGGACCACTGAGTTCCCTTTCAACACTAAGAGTGTGTGTCTGCAGGATTTTTTTTTTTTTTTTTTAAAGGAATACATCAGTCTCTTCTGTGTAATGCAGCGAGAAGTGATCTAGTGAAGTACTTAGGAAAGTTAGAAAGTGATCCAAGTCCAGCTTTATTTTGGCTACTCCTTCTTCGACTCCTTCTCTGAGACGTGCCTAACAGGTCTTCAGCTGGGAGAGGAAAGAGCAGTGAAGTTACTTTTACCGACATAATTTTATAATGTTGTCCTGCCTAACCTGGGGGACCTTGGGGACTTCAGAATTTGATTTTTTTAAATAGGCCTACCCCGCAAGCCCCAATACACCCATATTTCCCTTGCGTGACCAAAACTAGGTGCAAGTAAGAACTGAGGCTTGGAAACTGGTTCAGAGTACACGGCACACTCAGAACTGTAGTCTCTGTTTTTCCCCTTCCCTTATATACATTATTTTCTGATTAAAGCTAATGCAGATTCACTCTAAAGAAATTATAATCCAGAAATGCACAGCATGGAGGGCAAAGATTGAAAAGTGAAGGTTACATTCTAGTTAAATGGGAATGTATTTGGCCTTGGCGTCTCTTTAATGTCTTGTATTTGTGCCTGTTTACATTTTGTAACCTTGGCAATACCACAGACTATCGTAAAGGGGGAACAGCCTCTGAACACAAATGAAGTATTAGCCAGAGCTGCAAAGCTGCCTTACCCACCTTGCCTAAGTGAGTTCATTTATGTTGAAAACCACAGTGTTGGTGGCACGGATGGCTTAACATTGCCTTAGGACTCTTCTTTCAGTGTTTACATTTGTGTCCCTGCTTGCGGCTGTACCACCCCAGCCTCCATTCACTGTAGCGAACACCTGCAGTCAAGTACATAAAACGTTTCCATGGCAACTGTTTGTTATCCATTAATTTACAATATTCCAAAATTTTTCTTCAGCTGAAACTTTTTTTTCCTTTAAACTGTGCATTCCTCCTCTTCCTTTATTTGTACATTGGAAGTTAATCTCCAAGTTATGGATGTTTTCTCTCTACCCTACCTCTTTTGAAAGCTGATTTTTTTTTTTTTTTTTTTTGGTTTTATGAACTAAATGGCTAAACTTGGGATCTCTGATTACAGCTGAGTCAGTAAGTGGGAAGAGAGGCCTCCCTCCTTGATTTGAAAGAAACAAGACTTAATGTGAAACAATCTTTAACATCTGAAACGATGTGCAAAGTATGTGCAACAGAAAAATCTCACCAAGCTCATTGCCTGCCTGATGATTAGATGAGCATGAGCGGATCTGGCAAGTATACTTGGGAAACAGAGCAGCTTTTTGTCATTTGAATGGTGAATTTAATGGCTACTCTTGAGGACTGCGTTTGGGCAATGTACGTTTCACGCTGGTGTCCAGAGGCCTGTAAGGAATGTATCCACGGCTGACGTTTGGGAACACCTACGAAATGAAATGCAAATCAACGGCAGTAACATGCTAAGGTTGCAAATTTGGACACAAATGAGGAAATGCAAAAGGAAGTTTTGCATAGCAACACTCACTTCACATGTGATTATTACTACTAACTATGATATTCTAATACGCAGGATGTGGGGCATCATTATGCCACACAATTATTACTCCTTGGGTGAAATTTTATATTTTATAACTATCGTATGAGAGTCTTTTGCATTTCTTACACACTCGGATGTAGGTAATGATTCTGTCATTTATCTTCAGTATAATCATAACCTTCCTTATTTTGGAAACGTACAGGCATGATCTTTGTTTTCTTCCCTAGTAGGTTTTATGGGTATTTCTAAATGTTATCGACTCTGAGCAGTTTTTCCCAGTTGACAGTGGCAGGTGAAGGCAAACGCTAGTTTGGTTTTGTTGCTGGACAGCTTGAATTACTGTTGTCTTCCTAGCTATTTCAGTTTTGAAGCGTGTCCTGGTCATTTTGGGCGTTAGGACTTTTGCTCCTTGTGTCCTGGTCCTTTTGGGTGTTAGGACTTATGTTGGCTTCCAGATATACTTTGGACTGAGAAAGCCTGTCTGTAAGAGTAGATCAGACAGAGTTCATTACCCTCCCCGCACCCCCCCCCCCCCCCGCAATTTAAAAAATAAATTTACTTTTGTTTTCCTTTGTTTTCCTCCAATTCTAAATAGTTTGGCAAAGATTTTTAAGAAGAACCTTACAGAGACCACTCCTCTCTCATGGAATAATATGAAGAGTGGACAGGAAGCTGTGTCTGTAAGGGGAGTAGGTGTGAAGTATGTTATAGAATATATATGTGTATAGATGTGTATTTTAAGTGACGCTTCCTTTTCCTCTTCTCCCCCTCTTCATGCTGGGGGTCTCAGAGCCCAGCACATCCCTGTGACTGCAGTTGATTCAGCATAATTGATGCGGTCTCATTTCCCACAGCTGATGAGGATTATATCAGCTCGGTTTAACAGTCTCATTTTCTGCTCCCAGTGCACACTTGTTTTAATGTGTTTCAGCTAATGAGGTAGAAGAGAGAACAAGGTGTCACTGTTTATACACAGACAGTGAGCTTGTGTGGAGAGCCCTGCTGCAGCCCACGTGGCCCTGGGTGTCCTCAGGGGCGGGTCCCACAGAGCAAAGCCACCTTTTGGGAACATGTTTTTTTTGTGGCTAAAGATAATGATCATTAGCCCTAAGCTTCGCCAGATAGTCTTCTTACTACTTCTCTCTTCTCGGTGTGTCTCTCGTGTGTCATGATGAGAAGTTAAAAGTTGTCTCAGAGCTCAGGGTGCAGTCGAGGGCACTGATCAAAACCCACGCCCCCGCCAGAAAGCTTCGTTAAACTCCAAGTTCCATCCCCCAGCCCCAGGCCCCTAGGTGGACCCTTCCCCACTAACGGTCAGTTCATTGGAAGTAACTCAAGTGAGACGGTTTTCAGAAGTCCAAGAGCAACCATACCTGTGAGTGGGGAACGCTGAGAGTCTGAAATAGGCACTAAGAATTTGTATTTTATGAGCTATGGGTCAGAACAGTGTTATTGGTAGGGATGGTGGAAGAGGTGGAAGAAACTTCCAGGGTGATTTTCTATGAGCGGGGGTCTGGTCTGGGTCATGACTTGGCTGTTGCTTCTTCGGGAGGTGGGGCGCGCCGGAGGTTGGAGGCTGGTGTAATCGAGGTACAGATGCTGCCGCCCTCCTTCCCTCCCTCCCTCCCTCACCCCTTTCTTCAAGCTGCTTGGTGAGCAGGTTGCTGCCTCAGGGCAGCCAGGAAACCGAGGCTGGTGGGCCTTTTGCACGCATTCAGATCTCCAGCTTCTGGACACGTGGGAGATAAAGGGGGTGTGAAGGGGGCGGGGGCACAGCAGAGGGGACCTTTCCCTCTTTGGGACCACCCTGAGCCCCTTTGTGGAAGGACACACTCTCGTGCCTCCGACGCCCTCTCCTGCCATGTTTCACTGAAGTCCTTTCCTTTCCCTCTCTCTGTCTCTCTCTCAACGTGGAGCGCCCTAAATGGTTAAACCTGTCCCCTGGCCTTGGCGTGGTGCCAGCCCCATGGGGTGCTGCATCGGCTGGAGGCCCCCAGCACATCCCGGCTTCCCGAAGGCACAGCAGCCGTGGGTTTCAGCAGGAATTAAACAATTACTAAGTCTTAGTCCTCCCCACCTTCCGTGGATTGACTCTATAAATTGTCAGCCTGTTGACATTTTAATGCGAATTATGTCATGTGGTATCCCCTTTGATTTCGACATGCCTCAGTTTGTAAATACATGAGCCACTGAAAGGCTTGTGGTTAGTGTACACTCCGGAGGCCTCGGGGTTTTTGGTGGGGGAGAGAGCGCGGCGGAGCGCGCAGTGCTGGGAGTGTGCCTGGCGTGGGAAGCCTTTCACAGCTACCCCGGGCGGCTTGGAGGGCAGGCGGGCTGTGCACGGGCCCTGCTGGGAGCCCCAGCGCCATGCTGCTGGCCTTCCGGGGCACCAGGAAGGCCAGCACTGCCTGTGGTACCAAATCACAGGGTATTTTTATCACACGCATGGATGGCTGAGCGTCTCCCCAAGGTTCCCGTGCAGCTCCGCTCCGCCTTTTGTGAAGCGTGTCACCTCACCCCACCCCCAGCACCTGGAGAAGAACTGACTCATTCTAGATAAGAGAGCAAGCCAGGAGGGCAAGGGAGCGTTACCCGCAGCAGGTGTTTCCCTGGAGAAATGATTCCAGCAGGCTTTTTAAGGAAATGATTGATGGAGGTTGAGAAGTTGAGGAAGAAGAAAGGTGTAGAGTAAGGATGATTAAGATGTAGAGAGGAAAGAGGAAGACTCGCCATTTGTGCGGGAAAGGAATGGAAGATTCTGAATGTTCAGCTCCCAGAAGTGAAGCTAAGGGAAGAAATATTGAAGTAGATTTTAAGAGGCAGTTTTCCACTGAGAACAGTCCAGAAACCCTGTGCTAGGACTCTGCTCCAGCTCACTGTTCTTAACACCCTATTTTCCAGCTTCTGATCTCTCCTTATTTCCTTTAAAATTAATAAGCCCGGAGGCGCTGACTTCTTGGCGATGCCTTGTCTGTAGAATGTCAGTGCTCAGAAAAGTTAGAATTAGCCATTTTGAGATTGGATGTGTTGTGCCTGGAGGTGGTTGGCCGGGATGACATCATCGATAGACCCTAAGGATGGACCAGAAGTAGGAACGCTGGTTTCTGCTTTGTCCACAAGAGGCATGAAATCATTCCTCCTCCGAATCCAGCAACTGCTGGGCCTGCTGCCTGTGTTGCATTTTGGCTGACTTACAAATATGTCATGGGATCTTTAATGGCCATGGGTGGTCGGGACCTATTTCCCACGTGCTGAGTAATTCCAGTTTCATGTGTGAATAATGCCCATATTAAAAGCACTTTGAGCTACACATAATCTGAAAAGGAAGAAAGGACCCAAATTCCTGTTGATCACAGACCCTTGCAGCTCATTGATTTCTCCAGTAACTTCCATGAGGGCTGGGAAAAGTTTTTTTTTTTTTTGATGGATTCTAGATCTTAATTCATTTTTCAAAAGTTGTAACACAAACAAGTGTTTGGAAAGTAGGGTTGCTGCCGAGATCCCTTCTTTTGCCGCCTCCATGGATTTATCTGGCTTTTATTACTTGGGGAAGGAAGTGAGTAAGAGAGTGGGATGGAGTGAGAGAGACAGGAAGAGGGAGTGCGCGCGTGTGTGTGTGTGTGTGTGTGTGTGTATGAGACAGAGAGAGAGAGAGAGAGAAAGAGACTGCTTAGAAGCACTGTTTAGTTGGTTATCATGAGAAATTATACTTGGTCCCTGTCCAACATCTAGTTAGAGTTTAGCTGTAAGAGTATATGTGAAATAAAATGACAAGACATTATAAGCAGCATGGCCCATAAGAACATTACTCCTTGCTAATCAAAAAGTTCCAATTGATGTTTTTTTCCAAATTAAAAAAAAAACAACAACAGAACAGCGGCTTCCAGCCTTTAAAATGAGCCCTGTGCTTTGTGAAAAAATCATAAAATGTTGCTTGCAACAGGTACATAGGTCTTGGTTACCTGCCTCCTCTATATTAGTCAACTGTTTATATGGTAACAGTTGGAAACATACTTTCAGACACGAATTTAGGGCCCTTTTCAATAACCTGACATGTATTCTGTAGCTTGCTTGGGAGTGGGAGCCTGTGCGTCTTTTCATTTCATTCTTGTCTTCCAGAAGATGTAAAACTTGTGATCCCTGCCTGCCCTTGGCTGGTGCCCATTCCAGCCCCCTAGAAAATTGGTCTGGGATGGATTGGGCCACAAGGTGACAGTTGGTTTCTCAGCCTGTAAATGAGACGAATCCTGGGTGATGGTAGAATTGCAGGTGAGGGTATCAGTGAATTTGCTTTTGCTCCTTTCTTCCTTCTTCCTCAGTCTTAGTTCTTCAAAAATCAAGGCAACTCAAGGTGTTGCGGAAGGTAATAGAAGGACCCAGGAAGCGGGTAAGAGTTGTGGGCTGTATTTTGGCACAGGTGGGGACTGGCATCCTGAGAACCTCCATCCTTCACCAGCGCTGTGTGTCCTCGACATTGCACTGTGGTTGGAGCTGTTCAGTCTGACCTGCGACATGCTCGTACCCCATGAAATTTTCTGACACCCCTGGGCTCTAGAACTCTCTTGCCCTATACAGAGTTAGGGGCCCCGAGAGTCCTTTTTTTAAATACTTTATTTATTTATTTTCTTTTATTTATTTATTTCCTTTTGGCTGCGTCGGGTCTTAGTTGCAGCATGCGGGATCTTCGTTGAGGCATGCGGGATCTTTCGTTGTGGTGCGCGGGTTCTTTGTTGCAGCGCGGGGGCTCGTCTCTAGTTGTGGTGCGCGGGTTCCAGAGCACGTGGGCTCTGTAGTTTGCGGCACGCAGGCTCTCTCGTTGAGGCGTGCGAGCTCAGCAGTTGTGGCTCGCGGGCTTAGTTGCCTCGCAGCATGTGAGATCTTAGTTCCCTGACCAGGGCTTGAACCCGTGTCCCCTGCATTGGAAGGTGGATTCTTTAACACTGGACCGCCAGGGAAGTCCCCCGAGATTCTTTTTTTGGCCTTTTTTTTTTTTTTAAAGTCTAGCTAGCTAGCTGAAGGAATAATTGATGAGTAAAAATGCACGGGACTCGCAGTGACCAAGCTGAACTCGGAGCTGCACTGATGGTGGCCGAGGCTTGCTCAGAAGGAAGAAGCCGGCCAGCCGCTGGGCAGCCGGGGAAAATGGGCAGCGACTGACCCATTTCTATAGCACAGCCATGGCTTTGTGTTCACTCCACATTCCAGCTTGTCCCGGCCCCACAGGTTATTTGCATAGCACACAAACAGCGGATTGTACAATGCATACAGGTATCGCCGGCATTGGCAATGGACCACAAACATGAATGGGGTCTGTGTGTCCCTGTTGTAAGACCTTCCCAAACCACCCCCGCTACTTCCTGGACAGAGTTCAGACCTGCTGGGGGGGGGGGGGGAGGGCGGTACCCGACCCATCTGCGATCTCACTTCTGAAAATGCATTTATAGAAAGGGTTGGAGGAGATGGGATTAAAATCCTGCAGGAAAGAAGTACCCCAAGGAAGAAAGCCCAGGAGGTTAGTTTAATAAGAAGAGAAAAAAAAGAGGGACGTTCGAGGGAGGCGGGGGATGAATGAGAGAGTGAATGAGCAGGGTTTCTGACAATTAACTAATTCTCCTTGCTCTAACCCATGACAGAATTAATCACACATTAACACACTGACAGCAAAATTGATGTCATATGCAAATTAATAGTGCAGGCTTGGCATTCAACAGCCTGTTGGCTTTTTAAGGCTGGCATTGTAGTTACACCCTCTGGCTGCAGCCCACAGGCTGCTGCATCGGTGCCCACCCCACCCCCCAGTCTGCCTGAGAATACCCAGTGCGACTTTGGTGGAACCGAAGCGACATCCCTTCCGCTGACTTGAAACAACTTATGGCAAAACCCATCAGCCGTTGCGACTGTTTGCTTCTCATGGAGCGAGAAGAGTCAGGAATGAAACAAGTGTTGGTTAGGAGCTCTTTGGTTCTTACCTCCACCGTAGTTTTCCCAGCAGTGACTACCCTTGGAGGAAAGCAGAGGTAATTTTCTTGAAACACTCCTAGGAAGCTACTGTCGTGTTGCTTTGGAGATGCCTTCATACGAGACACCTTGGGTTGGAGAGTTGAGTTTAGAGCCCGGTCAAATCTAACGTCATTCTGTCAACAGTTTTTTGTTATGAGCTGCAAAGTGAAGATCGTCTTGTGTGGCTTCCAAGAGGTTTAACCTATTGAAACCAACTCTAAAAGAGAAAATGGGAGCCTCTTGATGTTACAAAATAAATAACCAACCAGAAGAAGGAACAGTCTGTTTCAGAACATTCTGATGGCTGAGCTTGAGTGCCCGGGGCAAGTGGGATCCAGCCCTGTTAGCGCTGATGACTAACCCACTTGTGAATTCGCCATCTGGGATAATTATTATTTTGACACTTAATGAGTAATAGCATCACGAAGCAGGCGTTATATGGAACCTAAAGACATGATCCTGCCTGGGAGGCATTCCGGAAAGGACGAGGCAATTCAAACTAGGATAAAAACGGTCAACTGTTCATGTTGATTTCGAATGAGTATTGGCATTTTCTTAGCGGTGCTGATTTCCTTAGGTTTTTCATTAGCTCCCACTTCATCTGCTACCAGGGAGAAGGGACTTGAGATTGATGAGGTCAGGACAGGGATCTGGGCAGCAGTGTTGCTGGCTGTGGGATAGTGGTAATTCCTGGGTGTGCTGGTGCTTCTTTGCATCGCGTGTCTAAAACAGCCCGAGACTGACTTCCCGGCCTAAATCAGGGCCATAGAAACGGGGACCCTAGAAAAATCACTGACATAATACTTGATTTTATAAATGAAGTGAGGAGTTTGCCTGTATCAAGGATACAGTATATCCCTTCTATCCCTGATACCCAGATGGATGGACAGATGGATGGATAGATAATGGATGCCAGTTACGTATATGTATGTAACATATAAATAGATATACATATAAATACACGCACATATGTGTATATATTTGCTGTAATTTTTATGTATGATACAGTGCCTTAGATACTCCTAATTTCATCCGTCCTTACAGTGTCTTTACCATAGATGGGCTTAATACTCATACCTAAGGGACTTGGTATGGAGAGAGCAGGAAGCTAGACTGGGGAGTGGGATTCTGGTTTGTTCCTAGCTCTGGCACGTACCAGCCTCGGACCCTGCCCGGGTACCTTAATAGCATCTGTAAAATGGACCTGTTTGCCTCCCAGAGTTACTAGGATTGGATATTCTGGTAGATGTGAAGGAGTTCCAGAAACAGTACAGCACATAGCAATTGAAAGCAAATTTCTTATGATTAATATCTGATCACACAAGATAATTTCATAGATGAAAACCAGGTAATGGAAAAGCACCTGGAGTAACAGTGTGCTACGGCCATATGTGCCATAAAATGTGCTCGGCTGCACCCATGCTTATCTGGCACTAGCTTTTACTCCAGTCCCTTTGTTGAAGGTGACGACCCGATGGACCTCCTTGCTGTGACATCCAGGGCTGGCCTAGATGTTGGCCCTTTCCTATACGTGCTGTAGAGTTAGGGTAAGTCCTCGTGTCAGTCATCACTCCTCCCACTTGGCTTTCGTTGGCATAATGGGTTAAGTAGAATGTGGTGAACTTAGGCTGATAGAGAAGGAACGGTTGACAGTGCACAAAGGGAAGGTCCTTTGTCTGGAACAGGTGGGCCCGAGCTGGTGCCATGGTTGGGAGATGAGGGGGACCTAAGCCTATTTAGCAGAGGGTGATGCCAGATGGAGCGGGCTTGTCAAATTAACTGCAGAGGGAAGAATTGGGGTGCAAAGAGAAGAGTCAAGACGTGGGTGCCTTGGATATCACTGCCTGGGATTAAAGTTCTGAGGACAATGGGGTGTGCCCTTCTGGTTATCACATCCCTGAAACGTGGAAAGGAAGTCTGCTGTTTCTATCCCACGGTGGCAGGGTGTGAGGTCGCCGGTGTGAATGTGTTCTGCAGATGCTGCAGGGCCAAGGAGAAGGAAGTGAGACCTCCTCCGGAGCTGGTACCCCAAATGCCTTTCGGTGGAGCTTGGTTTGGGGGCTAGTTGCCAGGGGCCCTGGGTCCTGCCACGCCTAACTGGGAGCTGGGCCTGCTTCAGTTTTGCATCTGTGCCTGTGGCCATTTAAATTTTTCCCTGGATGCTGCCTGCTGCCTGCAAGGGTTGCTAGGAAACCGGCAGAGGCCTGTCTTCTTCCTTAGGGCAAGGCCCTACCAGCTTCCCGGGGCCTGGAACCGGCATGAATCACAAGCACACAAGAGCCAATCCAGATACACTGGCCTCTCTCTGCCTTGGCCCTTTTCTTCAAGACGCCTTGCCTCCTTCTGGCACATGGTGGCCATTTGCAGCATGGTAGCATTCAGGGGAAGCCAGGCCACGTCAGCTGTCTCTGTCTTGCCTGTCACCTTGGTATTCAGATGCCTTGATCGGGGGTGGGGGTAATCCTAAATCCAAACGACAGTGAGGTTCCCTCTGATGATTTTTCTAAGGCCTTTCTCAGGTCACACCTGAGCAGCCCAAACCCCCTCAGCTCTCTGTCCCCCTCTGTCTACTGCCCCATGGTCTCTTGGAAGAGCCCCCTGTATCTCCTGCTTCTCCAGCAATGCCTCGTGCCTTCTGAAGGAAAGAGAAGCTGGATGCATTTGGGCCATGGAGTCCTGGAGGGAAGTAACCGGTCTCATTTCTGTTATGGGCTCGTCCAAGTCCCTAGAAGCCGCATCTCCTGGAGGCTCTGCTGGTTGTTGCCCTGTTACCTGCCTGTGTCGGAGCCCGGTGCTGGGTGTGGGGGGAAGGAGGAGAGGGCCGGGTATGGACTTCAGAACTGGGCTCTGGAGTTAAGAGGCAAAGAATGCCCGTGCGTTCTGCAAGGAGGTTTTCTTCTGATCTTTGTTGGATTGCTTTAAAACTTAAGAAAGTTGTCTTCTTCCATTTGGAGAAACTGCTCTGCAGGTTCCACACAGACTGGCAGTTTTCCCCCTAAATGTTTATCATCTTCCTAATTGTGAGGGAATCCAGGGGCCAGTGTGTCCTGTTGGTGAGCCTGTAGTTTAGTGTGATTTTCTGCCGATGTGTATCCAAATGTAAAGTGGCCTTAGTCTCTTATGAGGCACTCCGACTTATGGTTGTTGATATGTTTGAAATGCTCCTCATTACAGCATTGTTTAATTCAAGGTTTCTTTTCTTTTCTTTTTTTTTTAAGTTGGTAAACTGGTCATTTGGACTGCATAAAATCATTACTGCAAGTTCTTGCTGTGCATTACTATGCAGCTGTTAAAAAAGATGGTGCATATGTATCTTTTAGTTGGAAAAATGGTCTCAACATAGTATAAAAATGTTACATATATAGATTATTCCATTTATGTGAAATTGTGATGTATTCTGCATATAGATTAGAGATGGTCAAGATGGATATTGGCCAGAAGTGTTCATCTTAGTGACAGAATTTGGTGATTTTTACTTCTTTTGTTTCTTTCAATATTGCCTTAAAAAAAAAAGATATTTCTTAAAAACCTATTAACGATTTCACCTTTCCAAGGGTTTCTGAACCTGATTGTGCATCAGAATAGGCTGGTGAATCCTTTAAAGTACAGTTTCTGGAGTTTTGCCTATGAGTTTGACCTGAGTCTGGGCTGGGGAAATACAAGGGATCTATGTTTCTGACAAGCTCCTGGTCCTTGAAGGGCATTTAGGAAGTACTGACCCTGATGAAGGAATATCCTCTAGAAATACCTCTAACCAGTAGTCATCGAGTTCTCTTGAGTGTTTCCACTTTCTTTACCTACAGGAGTCTAGGGGCACCCCTAATTGTTAGAATTCTTTCTGTTGAGATACTGTCTACTTTGTTGCCTGCAAGGGTAGAGACAGTTGTTTCTTGTTCCACTCCCAAAAGAGCATCTTCCTGCTGATGTTATTCATTGTAGAACGTAAGTGATACTGTGTGCATTTCGTAACAGGCTGCTTTAAACTTTGCCATGTGTGCTTTTTTGATACCCCTAAATATTTCTCTGTCACTTGATTTTTCGTAGCTGCGCGGGGCAACCTGGCAGGAAGGTGCTGTAGTTTCTATTTAGCTTTGTGCTCCCACCTCTTTTTGTCACTTGTCCCTGTGTGTGTCCCTTTTCCATTCAACTGAGTGCACATCTCTGGTGTTTCTAATTTTTCCCATGAAACGGTTTCCAAGGTCCTTATCATCCCTGTCACCTGCCTCTGACGTGTTTGCCTGTGGATGCGTCTCCTGGGTGACGATGCTTATTGTGGGATATGGTCTTCTTGGTTGAACCTCACTGGTTGGTTACAGAGTCTTTTCTCCTTCCTTGATATAGACACCGAATCATTAACTTTCTGTTCTTTTATTAAGAAACCAAATCAAACCCTTGGCTTCTGTGGAACGTGTGGTCCCCTGAAATGAGCAGGGTTTTTGTTTTCATGGAGTTGACAATTAAACCAGGCCTCTCTGCCCCCTGAACCTGAGGACAGGACTTGACATTTATTGCTGTTTTCCTTCATCCTGTTGATTGTGTTGTCTCAGTGCTGGCCGCCGTCCCACGTGTATAATATCTGGAAATGTGACTGTAAAGTTGTCCTCTCTTTCTGTGTATACATATTTTTTCGTTTATTTATTTTTATTTTTTATTTTTGAGTTCAAAAGTATTTCTTGTCTATTGTTTTTTTTAAAAAAAAAACTTCTAGAAATGCAGAGAAGCACAGAAGAGAAAATCATCCCTAATCTCACCACCCAAAGATGGTTTTAATTTTAAACATTTTGGCATATGTAATTTTAGCCTTTTCTGTACAGATGGGATATTATTATTTTTTAGAATTTGAACGGTGCTATATCTTGTAACTGGCTTTTAACTTTACGATGTTTGATTTTTTTTTTGATGTCACTAAATATGTTTATACCGCATGATAATAACTGCACAGTGCACCACTGTATGAAGATGCCGTGATTTATTTAGCTGTCCCTCCACTTAGCATTCATGTTGTTTCCAATATTTTACTATTATAAATAATATTTTGGTAAATATATCATGTAAATAAACAAATTAGAAGAGCTCTTTCTGTATAAAAACTGCTAAACGTGTGTTTGTTCACTGTTACAGTTTCATCCGTCCATTTATCATTATCTTTTACTGTTTATGTGTTTTGAGATTCCCAAGTTACAAATTTTTATGTAGTGAAGTCTTTTCATTTCTGCTTCCTTCCCCTTTGTTAAGCTTAGAAATCCCTTTCCCCTGCCAAGATCGTGTTCACTTATGTTCGCTGTTAGTTCTTCTATGGTTTCATGTTTTGACACTAAACTCCATAATCCATCTGGAGTTTATTTTGGTATATGTTGTGAGGCAAGGATCCCGCCATGTTTATTTTTTTCTCAATTAGTTATCCTGCCCAGCCCCACTTACTAAGCAACCCACTCATCCTTTCCTGCAGCGCTTACACATGCCACCATATCACACACTAAATTCTTATTTGGATCCGTTCCTACACTTTTCTCTTGTTTCATTAATTTGCCTTCACTTGGGCCCATACAGGACTGTTTTAATTACTTTAGTTTCGTACTGCCTAGTATTAAAGTATTATGATTCTCATCAGTCATCTTTTTAAAGTGTTTTAAATTTCACCTGTTCATTGTTCTCTTATGACTTTTAGACTCATGGTTGTGGGGTTCTTTTTGATAGGCAGGACTTCTGTCTCTATTCGCACCTTACTGGAACTGTTAGACAAGAGAGGTCCAGTGAGATTGTTGTGATCTCCTGTAGACATTTTCCTCCAGGTGGACTTTCATTCAGGATCAGTGTCCTTTCAGCCACATTCATGTCCTTTCAGTATGGTAAGAGGCACCCTACCATACTAGAATCAGATCCTCCTGTTTCCCGATTATTCACAAGGATATCATGAGAGACAAAATCAGATGCCATTAATCTCTAATAATCTGCTGACCAACCAGTTCAGTATTAGTAATAAGAGCAGTAGTGGTATTATTTGGGGGGGAAATAAAGGGGAGAGTTAAGGAAAGAAAGATATTAGCCTCTTGTTCTGCACTTGGTGAACGTATGTTTATTTTTCTAATTTTTTAATTTTTTTAAATTTATTTTTTAACTTTTTATCTTATATTGGAGTATAGCCGATTAACAATGTTGTGATAGTTTCAGGTGCACAGCACAGCGACTCAGCTGTACATATACATGTGTCCGTTCTCCCCCCAGACTCCCCTCCCATCCAGGCTGCCACGTAACATTGAGCAGAGTTCCCTGTGCTGTACAGTAGGTCCTTGTTGGTTATCCTTTTTAAATATAGCAGTGTGTACATGTCAGTCCCAAACTCCCTAACTATCCCTTCCCTCCACCCTTCCCCCACCAGTAACCAAAAGATCATTCTCTAAGTCCGTGAGTCCATTTCTGTTTTGTAAATACAGTTGAACGTATGTTTACTTCTAGCGATTCATTACTTTTCTAGGCACTTACAAATATCTGCTTAAGTGATTTTAGGTTTTTGCCACACATCATGCTCCAGTCTATAAGTTTCAGGCTTTGGTGCCATGAAAAATTGGGAAATGTGCCCCTCTTGAATATTATTTTATTGTTTCTGACTGAGGTAAAACCTTGAAATGCATGAGAAGGAATACATTGAAATGTTACTCAGTTACCTCTAGGATGGTTGGTGATGAATGTTTTTTTTCTTTTTTGAACAGCCCTGAGAACCATGCCTGGCACATAGTAAGCATTCAGATATCCGCTGTTAACAGCACTCCTCTGCATTTGTGTTATTAATTTATTTATTTGGTTGCACCAGGTCTCAGTTGCAGCAGGCGGGCTCCTTAGTTGCAGCTCGCCAGCTCCTTAGTTGCGGCACACGGGCTCCTTAGTTGTGGCACGTGGGATCTAGTTCCCTGACCAGGGGCGGAACCCAGGCCCCCTGCATTGGAAGCGTGGAGTCGTATCCACTGCGCCACCAGGGAAGTCCCAGCACTCTCCTCTGCATTTAATAAAATATGTCTATGCGCTTTTAAAATGCACACTGAGACTCCGTCTTGAGAGAAGGTGTTTCTGTTTTCCTCTTAAGACCTAGCTCGATGGATGTGTTTAAACAGAGGCCGACCGCGCTGATCTGGGAAACTTACACGGAGACAAGCACCAAAGGCTGTACCTTCTGTTCCCTGTTCTGTAATTCTCGGTATTGACAGAAGACCTGCTGTCTGCCCACTTGTGAGGTGGGATCGGGGTGGTGTTAGAATTGACATAGTTCTGTATTAGTGGCATTTTAAAGGCAAATTTTTGCAGGTGAAACAATTGGAGAACAGTACAAGCAAGAGTTAATGGAGGAGAAATGAACGGGATATTTAGAGAAGACAGTGGTGTGGAGCGGACATCCAGGAAAGGGACATTTATTGCTCCCCGCGTGCTTCTTCGTCGTTTTTCTCTGTGGCGAAAGATAATGGTAAAGATCAGTGTGGGAACTGAGTAATGTGGGCTACTGGGGAAGGCGGCAGCTGTCCACACGTTCCTGGTTCCTTTCTTGTTTTTTCTAGAAACAGCTCATTTCCTTGTTTCTTTTTGATGTCAGTATATCAAAGAGTTAATGGTTGGGATTAAACAAGCCCACGTTGCAGATCGGGCAGGTCATGGGCCAAGTGTCTTCCCCCGTCTGGGTGGTTGGTCTCTTTCTGTCTTATATCCTCTCTCTCCCCAGCCAGACAGACTTGTTCCAGCCTTGACCTCTGTGCTCTGTTGCTGACTCCAGAAGTGTCTTCTGAGGGTGTTACAGTGAACCCTCAGAAGCATAGGAATAGTCATTGTTATTGGGGGGGAGATTCCCAAGCTGGTCTCTGTGACACATGGGCTGGGATATCAGTAAGCATTGTGGTCCATGGATTTTGAGCGTCTTCTATGCCTGTGGACGGAGAGGTCCTTTGACAAGCTCAGGTGTCCTGTATTCCCTGCCTCTCTCTAAAGGTAAAGGAGGACTCTCTTCTGTTGAAACCCTGCCCCCACCCCCCGCCCCAGAGCATCTTGGTTTTGTTGGGACTACTTAGCCCGGCAGTGTTGATCCTAGGAATGCCACTGTGGGTGTGCTTCTCTCCAGAGAAGCCTCTGTCCCATTTGGGTCTTTTTTTTTTTTTTTTAATTCATTCATTCATTCATTCATTCATTCATTTATTTTTGGCTCCATTGGGTCTTCGTTGCTGCGTGCGGGCTTTCTCTAGTTGCGGCGAGCGGGGGCTATTCTTTGTTGCGGTGTGCGTGCTTCTCATCGCGATGGCTTCTCTTATTGCGGAACACAGGCTCTAGGCATGCGGGCTTCAGTAGTTGTGGCGCACAGGCTCTGTAGTTGTGGTGCACGGGCTTAGTTGCTCTGCAGCATCTGGGGTCTTCCCGGACCAGGGCTTGAACCCATGTCCCCTGCATTGGGAGGTGGATTCTTAACCACTACACCACCAGGGAAGTCCCCATTTGGGTCTTGACATCTTGCCCCAAGTCACTCTTCTCCATGAATTACACTTTGCTGCTGCATTTGACTGTCCTGAAATTTTGGAGTTGTATACTGAGAAGCAGGATCACAGAGAGCTCTCTAGACAGCATGATGTCTAGAGCCAGGAGGCCAGAGTTCGAATCCTGCCCCACCATTTACTAACTGTGTTAACACGAGCAAGCGATTGACCCTCTTTGTGCCACGTTTCCCCACTTGTAGTTTGGAGTCGATCAGTATAATGTTGCAGCCTCACTTTCATCAGGCTGTTCCGAGGATTAAATGAGTTAATATATCTAAGTGGGCAGGACACTGCCTGGCATGGAGTGAGGGCTCTGCAGTTGTGGGCATTTGTTCATCTGTGTTGTTGAGAATCCACGTATTGAAAACAAAGACAACAACTCTGACCTTGTAGACAGACATCTTCCTTAGATACTTCTGTTTGCACAAAGAGAAGATTATCTCTTTTAAGGGATATTTTAATCTTATTTAACAGCATAGTAACCGGAAGGTGGCACTTCATTCCCCTCCTCTTGACTGTGGGCTGGACTTAGTGACTCACTTCTGGTGAATCAAGTATGGAAAGGGAAAGAAAGTAACTTGCCAGTGGAGGAGCCTGGCAGGATCACCTCCTCTGAGTGATGAAGGTTAACCTGACCAGTGATTAGTCATGTTGATGTCATGCCCTCCCCTGCCCCCCCCTGCCCCCGCCATGCGATGCAGTAACCTCAATCAAATCTTGAGAAAACATCTGACAAATCAAAATTGAGGGATGCTCTACAGACACCTGACCAGCACTCTTCAAAAGTGACCAGGTCACCAAAGACGAAGGAACTGGCACGGATTGGAGATTAACATCTAAACTCTGTGTGGGATCCTGCTTTGGAACCTGGCACAGAAAAAGGACGTGAGTGGAAAAACGACGTCAATACATAAAGTCTATTCTTCAGTAACAGTGTTGTACCAACGTCTATTTCTTGGTTTTGACAAACGTCCCGGATGTTAAGACGGCAGATGTTAACAGCAGGGGAAGCCGGGTGCGGACACGTGGGAACTCTGTACTATCCTGCTCTTCTGTCCATCTAAAATTATTTCAAACTAAGAAGTTTTTTTAAAAAACCAAACAAAAACAACTAAATAACGCATCATACGTGTTTGTTTGAAAAATGAATCATCGGTTTTAAAGAATGTGAAGTTAAAGTGGAAGGCCCTTCCCCGCCTCCTGTTCTCTGTGGCCACGCCTCTCAAGGGCAGCAACTGTGAACAGTTGGTGTTCCTCCCAGACCTCCTTCTAAGGGCACATAAACGTTTGTATTAAACATCGTAAAAAGCCTTCTTTTACTCCTATTCTGCTTGTATGCCTTAGACGTTTTCCAAACGTTTTCATTTTAGTACATCAATTTTCCAGATTCCTTTTTGGACACATTTTGGCTCTTCCATAAGACTTATTTAAAGCAGTGTTTGTTTAGCCAGCGCTTAATTTTATTTTCCACTCAGACTTCTAACCCACCCAGGTCCCTTTTATATTGCCTCTGCCCTTGCCCGTCTTACGAAAGCCTCCCAAATTAGCATCATCGGAGAATTTAATTAACTTGCTGTTTACTAACCCTCTCCTTTCAAGATAATTAATGAGGATGTGAAGTGACACTGGGTCCGACACCGCTCCCGGTGGCACCTACCCGGGCGGGCCCCGTGGGGTGGCCATCTCCCTCTTGTTTACCTTTAGCTGCGTGGCCACACTAGGTGCAGGTACAGATGGCAAATGTTTGCTCAAAACCAGGCTTTCCTGCCTCACCTTTTATCCACCCGTTTTTCTGCCTTGTTAATTAAACAAAGCCTCATTTTACTTAGAATGGAATGCTTATTTTTGTGTGTGTTATTCCCTAGACAAGAGTCTACATTACTGGGCTTGAAATTAACTAGCTGAGAGAGTCAAGTATTACAGTTCCCTTTTGTTTCTGTGAAGGTGCCAGCATAGCATCTCCCTGCCCCCAACTTTCTCTTTAATCCAGGAAGGAAGAGGTTATTCTCCACCTAGAATTCAGTGCTGTCCCTGGAACCTTCCAAGACGTTGGAAGTGTTCTATATGTTCTCTCACGTGGCAGCCACTAGCCACGTGTGGCTATGAGCACTTGAAACGTGGCCTGCGTGGCTGAGGAACGGAACTTTAAATTTTATTGAAATTAATTCAGATGGGTGTCATCACAAGCGGCTAATGGCTACCATATTGGACCACCACTCTTTGATCTGCCTGGGCTTATCTGTGGCAGATCTGAAATTCCTGGCAGTTTCTGTAGCCTCCCAAGCAGCTTTCTTCTCTGACGGAGAAGGTAAACTGATTTCTCCATCACATTCGGCAAGCTGTGATTAGGAAGGTAAGTTTTCCGAGGGAAAAAGATGTTACTTTCTAAATCCACATGTAAATGACTTGGATTATCCGTGTCACTGAGCGCTTCATTCATGCAGTTAATTGAGAATTGACAGTGTCCTTTTCCCTCAATTACTTCCTGATAGTTCCATGTGTTACAATGGGAGGAACATGGAGCTGTTTTCAAATAGCTATGTTAATGTCCTCATTAATTTTACCTTTTCCTACCAATTAACAAATATTAACTCCTGTGGCAGAACTAAGTTGGCTTCCCTCACGAAGCCACATTCATCCTGAACACCCTTATCGCCCGAGCGCGCTGTAGCTCAGCTTTTCGCCTTCGGTTTTGTGGTCTGCCGCTCCAGCAGAGGCGCTGGTTTTCAGGGGGATCTTTGCACTGGGTTATTCACAGTATAGCACAGTGTGGCGTCACCAACGCCAATCCAGGATGAGACGACCCGGGGTCGACTTGCACGGCCCCCACTCACAAGCCCCATTCTCTTTTACACATGGCACAGCCCAGTGGAGACCAACCCAGGTGCCCACGGGGGCTGCGCAGGCATCATACATGGGTGCTAGTGCTGCTTGGACAGCACCTGCCCCATCTTATCCAGATAACTGTAAAACAGAGTCTGAAAATCTCAGTTGCATGGGAAAGTCACAGATTTTAAAGTGTTAGTCATGAATCAAGAATTTTTTAAAACTCCAAGAATTTTGCAGCTCATACCCACAGTCTCCCCAGTTGCTGCCAGTTTGTCATCTTCGGCGTAACTCTCTCCTCTGTCCACGAGACAGTGAAGAAAGGCATCTGTATCCCCTTAATTTCACAAGGTAGTTGTGAGAATCAGTTGAAATAATGAAGGACCAAACCCTTTGAAGTCTCTATAAGGCTACATAAACATAGATGGTGTTATTGAGAGAATGTTTAAATATTTTATTTCTCTAAATCCAGACTTCTTGATCACTCATTGTTGGATGTCAGAATCATTGCTGGCATTCTCCTTTTAAGAGATGCTTAGGAAAGAGAAGCGTGGTGTGCAGGATGATACACAGGAACGATCATGACCTGATTTTTCACCTTTTCGTTTTGCTCCCTGGCTCTTTAAACATGGATTATTTTCATCTGCTAGAGGGCACAGAGGACACCTGCATTTTTATTGTCATTAGCAATTCCGTCATTAGTTTGGTTAAAAGTTGAATCAGTTACAGGTATTGTTTAGTTCTGAATAAATGTATAACCTTAACTCTCACTCATGCGGCATTGTTCACGGTGGTTGTAGACTGAGATGTGGAACTTGAGAACGGGTACCGCCAACTACAGAGCACATTTACACGCAAGTTCTTACGTTCAAATGCCTGAAAACAAGGATGAAGCTTAACTGTTCTGGAGTGATTTCATAATTCTGAGTTAAATGGTACTTGAATTACTACTGACCTTCAGTTTGAAACAGTTTACTTTTATAACAAGTTTGCATGTCTGGCTCTTACTGAGTTTTGACAAGTTGGAAGGAACTTATTTTGCTTAACAAAGTGTGTGTGTGTGTGTGTGTGTGTGTGTGTGTGTGTGTGTGTGTGTTCGTTCTCCCCTCTTCACTGATATTCTGAATGATTGGGTAAATTTTTCTCAAAGTTTTACATCAGGGCTTAGCACATGGCTACTAGATGGAAAAAATCCCGCCAGTTATTTGTTTTTATAAATAAAGTTTTATTGGAACACAGTCCATCATTGCTTTTGTGCTCTGGTGGCAGGGTTAGGCAGTGGTGACAGACCAGATGGCCCTCAGCCTAAAATATTTACTGTCCAGATATTTAGAGAAAAAGTTGGCTGACAGCTGGTCTAGATGATAGAAATATGTCTTTTAAGAGGTTGTATTTTTATGAATTCTGGGGAAATTGTGGACTAAGAAATTATTCTCGCCCCAATCCACCCTTAAAAATGCAGTTGTCAGCTCTGTCGGCTCTGGTGTATTTCTGTGATCTTAAGAAGTTGCTTATCAGGATGCAATGACCCTGGTTTCATGGTAACTAAACCTGCATCAGCTTCCTGCTAATGTACTGCTAGTCATTTTATTCAGTAGACTGAGTAGCTTTCAGTGTTTCTATGGGAAGGACACTGCTCATTAACGGATATGTTCAGCCTTCAGTTTAGCTAAAATCTGAATGCTTTCTCAACCTGAAACAGTGGGCATTATTCTAAATGTTAAGTAATATAGCTCTCCACAAAGACAGAGTGCTTCCCAGGCATTACAAGCTGTGCGCCATCGTCATTCCTCACCGAAATGCTGTGAAGTAGGTTCTTCGTGTTGCCATCCAGATTTTATCACTGAAGCGGGAAAGGGTGACTCGCTGAAGGTCACATAATAACAAAGCCCACTGGCAATTCGTGTCATCTCGTGAGTCATGTTGGCGCTGGGGAATGCAGCTGACACCAGTGGGACTCACACCCGGGGCTAGCCAGTCCTCCTAACCGGTTTCTCCCCGGCAGAACCGATGATTTCATTAGCGAGGTAAGTGAACGGGTGATCCAGTAATTAATTCGTCGTTGTCTAGACTTAGGACCCCAGTGAAATCAGATGGTGGGGAAGGCTTGCTGAGTCTTCAGGTGCCCCCTCCAACCGATGCTCATCACCCAACGTTTTTTCTTTTAATTCTGCCTGACCGTTTATGAAGTACACTCACATTGATTTACTCTCTGGATCCTCACGGCCCCGCATCGTGTGGCAACCTTATTCCACGTTACACTTGAGGAGGGGGCGCAGTGTCAGAGCCCCCTCTCCCTCGCATGGCTCCCAACTCCCAAGCCTGTGTTCTCGCTGCGGGATGACCTGACTGCTTGGCACGCGGTACGGGGCGCACAGTCCCTGCCTTCGGGGGCCTTCCAGTCTCGTGGGGGAATATGCCACGTACGTAAAGCTGATGACCGTCGCTCAGGGTTTCAGACGTGCCGTGAGATGGAGGCTTTGAGTTCAGAGGAGAAAGAATCACCGTGGACAGAAATAGGGGCGGAGATGTGACGCTCAGAAAGGGAAGTAGGATCTGGCTGAGCTGTGAGGGAAGTGTGCACGGGAGGGAGTGGCGTGACCCAGTATCGCACACGCACGTGCGCACACGCACACAGACACGCACACGCGCCCGAGAAGCCACTGAGGGACTGAGTCAGTAGACAGCCGAGCTGGCTGGAGATGGGTGTGGTGCAGCAGAGGAGAGGGTGAGAAGATGCCCTGGTGGAGGACCTTTCTCACCTACAGAGAACGATGGAAACAACGTTTAGAGAAGATTTGTAATCTCTCTCATTGTTGTGAAGGAAACAGGAAGCAGGAACGTGGATAGACAAACGGGAAATGAATGAGTCCAAAGGTGGAAGAAAGACCGCTGTAAAAATATGTGTCACCAGAAACCGGACTGGCTGTTGGTTCCTCTGGCCTCATGTTATTATAGAGTAATCTGGAAAGGTCATTGAAAAATTTGTATTTTAATACTCTCAGCCTTTAAAGCACCTGCTAAAAAGAATATCTATAGTCTGTATGAATACAGAGTAGCTTCCTGGATTTGAGATTCCACAAAGATGCCACCTAACAAATTGAGGTGTGAATGAGTGGCCGTATCCTAATACTGTGGCCCCAGGAGGCAACCGCAGGCCGGTTTGTGTCCAGATGTCAGCGTGCCCCCGTCACACAGTCCCTACTAACATGCGCAGTGCGTGCCAGAGCATCGTGGTGCCCCAAGGCTGGCAGGATCTCAGCCATCCTCTCCCTAGTCCTGCCTTTCTCCAGCATCCTCTAGACCCGCCTTAAACCCCATCATGCTGCTCAAAGAAATTTCCCCAGTTTCCAGTTTTATAGATGCGGTTTTCTGAAACTTGGATTTCACTGAGGAAGATCCCTCACGGTTCTCCAGCAGGTTTTGTAAACCATCAATCTGTCCAGGATGAAACTGTGCCTCCAGCAGGTCTTCTACTGTGGGTCCTTCCCACCTCACAATGGTTCTTGGACCTGCTGGACCAGAGTGAGCTTGGATGAAAATGGGGAAAGGATGTGTTGGTCAATGTGGGCTGGTTGATGAAAACCCTCCGTGTATTTCACCATTTAAAAATACGATTAAAAAAATATATCTCACTGATGGCCCTCACAGCCACATTCTGTTGGGAGGTTGAGAGCAGAACTGGGAGATGGTATCCCTGGACCAAGGGTTCAGGGTCTTGGAAGACCCTGGGGAGGGTCTGTCGTAAGTGGGACCAGCCAGTCAGAAGGCTGGCGAGCCCAGAGCTTGGGCATAAACCGGAAGGGGAGCGGGGCACAGCTGGGTGTTCAGCTTCTGAGCCCGTGTGGAGAATGGTTCCTTCCTCGCAGGTCCCAGAACTTGAAAATTGATGAAAGTGTAAGACGTAACCAGTTCCTTGGGGTCCAGATAGCAGCAGTTCTCAGCATATAGGAGGACAGGAAACTCGGGAAGAACATAAAGATGTATGTGTGTGTGTGTTTGTTTAAAAAAAAAAAAAAAGTCCTAATCCTGATTCTTCAAATCTGGAGACAGTCCAGCTGCTCTGCCGTGCATCCCGGGGGTGTCACTCGGCCGCCTCCTTCCAGATGTCCGAGCACTGTCACGTCACTCCGTTGTCTCTCGTAGGATCTTATGTTTAGAGCCACACTATGTACTCAGTTGTTTTTATCTACGGAGGCGCGGTGGACACTTGTGAGCTCGTCCTCGGAGTTCTCGTGGCCGAGTTACTCCCCCTGCGAGGCATCTGCCCTGTGTGCTCTCCACCCGCGTCTTCTGTGATCGTAGGTGTTCTAGCTGTTTCTCAGTGTCTCCAAGTCTTGCAGCTATTTGTCAGTTTAGTAGTCAAAGAACTCTCGTAAAAGAGGATAGCGATGTTCAACCCATGTAAATACAGCAAGGGGTGTAGACGAAATGGAGGCTAGAACGACAGTGACCGACTAAGCTGGCCTCTGGCTGGGAGACACTTGGCTGATTTGGAGGGACGACGGCCCTTTTGTGATCCGTATACTGAAATAACGAAGTCGCTAAATACAGCCATTTATAGTCATTATCTCCTGCCAAAAACCCTTATTTAAACGAGCGGCGTATATTAGCAAACGTATTTATTCCCTCAGCCCCAGCGTCCCATCTGGGTCATCAAGGACTGCAGAGCCCCGTGTGGAAGTCCAGGGAAGCATTTCCTGAAAAGAATGACTCACGGTGGGCTTGGGTGGGATCACCTGTGCTCTGCCATCCCAGAGGCGAGGAGACGGGGTGCTGGCTCAGGGGTGATGGGGAAAGACTTCAGGCCGAGGCGCTATCTGCCTCCTCCGGTGGCTGTGCAGCCTTTTAGCAGGTGGAGAGGGTGTTGGGGAGAGTTTCCAGGCAGGAGAGGCGCCGAGACCAGAAAGACGAGGGTTGGTGGTTGAGGTGGCAACTGCCAGCCGTCTAGTTGTATGTGGGGCATGGCGTGGAGTGGAGGGTTGAAATCTGAGGAGGAAGGGGATTGGACTTGCTTAGCTAGGTCTTGAGTGGCCAGCTGAAGACTGAGAGCAGCAGTGGGGCATTAGAGGAGATTGTTTAGACTTTCAGCCGGCCATCGCTCAGTACCTGCTGTGGGTTGGGAGCTCTGCCCAGAACCGAGATAGAAAGTTGTCCCCACCTGTGAGGTGCTGTCGACAGTATGGCGGAGGAGCAGGGGGCGGTTTGAACCACAGTGAGATGAGTACAGTGTGGACCCTGCTCCTGGCGGTTTGCCGGCCCAGAGGAGGGAGAGGTGGAGCTGGGAGCTGGGAAGGGCTTCGGAGAAGGAGTGGCCTGGGAGCTGGGACTTTGCACAAGGGAGGGATCTGATGTCTCTAGCTGTATATTTATTTTCTTTTATTCTGCTCATCCCCATACCTTTAAAAAGACTGTTACTCTCATTTTACTTCATTCACATTATGCAACTGTTAACTTTTGAAATTCAGTAGTGTGACCCACTCCGTGATCTTTTCCAACTAATAAAATAGAGTTTTCAGATGGGTCTCATTCCTTTGGTTTCATTATTCCCAGAGGTCTTGCATTCTGGAGCAGATGGGTGGTGGGCCCTGATGCAAACCTCAGGGAAAATAGAGGTTTTATAGATATATCTTGGGCACTGAACTGTTTCTGATCCAGAAAGGACCAACTTGCTAACTTACTCATCCTCTAAGACGGTGGTTGTCAAATGAGCTTGCGTCGGAAGTGTCAAATGAGCTCGGCCTGCACCCTCGAGGCTCCCGTAGACCTGGACAGGGTCTGAAGGGTTCCTAGGAAGTGCTGACGCTGTTGGTCCAGGGCCCACACTTTGGGAACCCCTGCTCTGTCTAAGCCATGCAGCCACTGGGAAAAGGCACTGCTGTATTCTTGGTGGAATGTTCCTTTACATGGCCCTTTCTTAAGGACTTCCCCAGTGGGCTGTCTTCCTAGCCAGTCACAGCAGGAACAAGGGTGCAGACACACAGTGCCCTCCAAGGGAGAAAAGATGGCTCTCCAGACTCCCCAGGAGCCCTCCAGGTTATCCTTGTGGGAATTCAAACTCCTGCAGAGCCTGTGTGAATTGCAAAGATGCTGGGACAGGTGAAGTGGGATTCTAGACTCTTTTTTTTTAATTAATTTTTTAATCTTTGGATGCATTGGGTCTTCGTTGCTGTGCACAGGCTTTCTCTAGTTGTGGCGAGCAGGGGCTACTCTTCGTTGAGGAGCACGGGCTTCTCACTGCGGCGGCTTCTCTTGTTGCGGAGCATGGGCTCTAGGTGGGTGGGCTCAGTAGTTGTGGCTTGCGGGCTCCAGAGCTCAGGCTCAGTAGTTGTGGTACACGGGCTTAGTTGCTCCGCGGCATGTGGGATCTTCCCAGGCCAGGGCTCGAACCCGTGTCCCCTGCATTGGCAGGCGGATTCTTAACCTCCGCGCCACCAGGGAAGCCCTGGGATTCTAGACTCTTGACTTTCCTCCTCCTTGTCTGTGAGGGCTCACCCATTCTCAGGAACAAAACTCGATCTCAAAAGCAGACATCACCTGTGAAGAGTAGCAGATTTGTTCTTGTCCGGCTTCAGTCCGTGGCCCCCCATTGTGGCTGTCAGAAACCAAGATTCAGCCTGGTCTCCCTTCTCTCCTTCTGTGAGAGGCCCCTCTTGTAGTCTGGAAACGGGGTGGGGGGGATGAGGGCCCTAATAGTGACAGCCCACGGGAAACCAGCAGACACCCAGAGATCCCCCAGCTCAACGGGTGCTCCCGTGCTTTGAGCTCACACCCATTGGAATGATTAATTGATGTCCTCCACTCTGCTGGACAATTAAGGAAAGCAGGAGAAGGAGGGAAAAGTCTTCAGTTGGACCTAATTTGGCACCATATTGTTTTCTGTTAATCTATTTTGTTTTCTGTCCGTCTGTCCCCGGGGACGGGTGCCTTGCTGCTTGCTGAAGCATGCATAACTAATGTCCTCATTAAGGGCTGATCTGTTTATCAGGGCCATGCGAGGAAGCCAGCCTGCCAAACCTAGGTGCAAGCAGGGAGCTGTTACCTCCCTCTGGGCCTTAGCCCCACCTCATTAAGCTGGTCCCGGCTATTGATTGGGAGCCTGTGTTTGGAAGAGTCTTACTTACTCCATGCATTATCTTGACAGATTGATCAGACCTGATTGAGAACCTCTTAAAGGAACGAACAGCTGTAATGGGAAAGTTGGACTCTGTCATCCGTTAGGATGATTCTGGGAGCAAGAAGAACAAGTCTGACATCTTGGAGCAATTGTATTTACAATTAACATGGCTGAAAACGATTGCCTCTATTGATCCCCCCTTCCTGCAATTACAGCCCCATTGTTTACATTCCAGCACTTCAGTTATAAAAAGGAAATTCAATAATTATTGCATTATTTAAAGTTAAAGTGCCACAGAGTTTGCTGGCTACGCTTGCTGGTTGATTTAACGTTCAGTAAAATCCATGCTGAGCTCTCCATCTTGAGGCCGAACAGTATCGGCTTTTAATGAGACTTAAAAAGGGGGGGAAGGAGAGCAAAACCTAGTGTACAGGGTGTTTGTCTGGGTTATTTATGGGGGGGGGGGGGAGTGGAAACCTGAAAGCAGGGCAGAGAAACTAGCCGTGTCATCTTTCGCAAAACTGTGTCCCCTCTCACCACGTGGCCGTCCACTCTGCAGCCAGCCATCTCCTGGTCTCTCGGCTCCACTTCCTCAAAGAAGCATTTTTCTCTTTCTACTCTCTCGGTCCCTTGTCCCCCTCCCACAAGTGTAACTTATCTTCCTCAACCTTCAACAAAATCCAGATAATTTAAGGAGAAAGGGTGAAATGTCTTAGCAGCCAGAATGAGCGACATCAAAGGCATTTGTTTAGAGGGAATTTTTCTCTCGTGCCTGGTCACTTTCCCATTTTCTGTTTCAAGGGAAGAAATGAAATAAAAATTAAGCCCCTCTTACGAGGAAGACATCAGCCCTGTGCGTGCCCACTGCCCCCTGCCCATCTCATGCTGGCGGCCCGTGTTCTTCTCTCATAATGAAGGTGATGAGGGTATTTGAGCTGGAGCTTGAGCTCGTGGGAGCTCAAGAGAAACCTCCAGGTTGGAGCCCCAAGTTCATGCTCTCAGCAGCAGCAGCGAGAAAGTTCAAGAGCATGGGGGGAATTTTAAAGACCATTTTATTTTGCTCATATTTGGTGGAAGCTCTCCCGTGGGCCCGGTTCCAGCGAGACATCTGGATAGGTGCGCTCAGCAGGGTGCAGGGCTCGCAGGGAAAAAGTGATGCCTCATGCCTCGCCATCAAGAGTCACGCCTTCAGCCACGGCCCCACGAAATTTTAGACTGCAGGTGTGAAAGGGGAGAGGAAGATGAATAGAGCCAGTTCCGACTTCTATGAAGTATCTGGGGCAGGCCAGTAGCAGGCAGCTGCTTCCGAGTGACTTTTTCATTAAAGGGGTAAATTCTCGTGTGCAGGCGTTGCATGATGTATCGAGTGCAGTTTGCTAGAATCTGAAATACTCTTTGGGAAAAGGCGGGCAGTTCGGAAGTGTTAGGCCTTGGAAATTTTCCTTTGTACGGGGGAATGTCTCCATGTATTCTGACTTAGGTCTCTGTTCTGTGGCAGTTGCTGTCCAAAGCAGCTGTTCTCAGAGTGTGATCCCAGACCAGGGGCGTCAGCATTCCGCCAGGAAGATTGTTAGAAGTGCAAATTCTCCATCCTTACCCCAGACCCGGTGAATCAGAAACCCCTGGGGTGGGCCCGACACTCTCCGCCACCACCAGGTGCTTCTGATGCACGCTCCAGTTAGAGGACCGCTGAGCTGGAACACATCTGCATCATTAACCACCAAGCCCATGGCGGCGTACCTGCCAATCAGAGGTGAGGAAGCAAAATCTGGTCTCAAGGTAGAGAGATGATGCCTGTGCCAGATATTCAGGTAGTCCTTCACACCTTCTGAGTGATCTTCACATTTGTTTGCTCATGTGGGTTTTTAAAATTGCCTCCAAGGAAGACAGGGCAAGTATAAACATCTGTATTTTACAGATGAAGTAACGCACCTGTTTTGACCACCAGACAAGTATATTTGTCCTGCTGTGTTGACTGTCATGGGGTTGGAGATACAAATAAGCAAATCCTTCAGAGCGGATTTGGGGAATCGGCGCCATGTCTGCAGCCTTTTCAGCAAAGTTCTCCTTTCCTGGTTCTCACCTGGGATGTTGGCAGATGTGATAAAAGAGCAAGGGTTCTGATTTTCATTATATTGACACCTCACGGGCAGAGAGATCCAGAGAGAACAGATGGGGTTCTGTGGCAAGGACATGGACCTGGGGTGTGATCCTGGCTCTGCCTGCACCAGCTGCACGACTTGGGCAAGGGACTTAAAAATTAAGCACCTCTTGTAAGGAAGAAGTCGGTCCCGTGTGTGTGCAATTTCCCCTCTATTTTATAATTTCTGTGCATCGCAGTTTCTTTATTGTCAACGAGGGATTCTTCTTTGGCCCTGGGGGGTGGTTTGGGGGGGGTGGTTCCCAGGGAGGGGGCAGAATAGATTGGTCATAAGGAGGGAAATGTCAAATAGGTAAATTCAGTAGACATTCATTTCTATTCCTAATCCCCAAAGCTTAACTAGTTTGAAAGATAATGATAGTAATAATAATAGCCTTGTTGATTCTGAAGGCAAGCCGTACATCGGGCACTGTATTACGCACTTCGTGTGAGTTATCCCGTTGACCTCTCCCAGTGGTGCTATGAGGAGCTTCTGCTGTTGTTCCAACATTGCAGATGAGGCAACTGAGGCCCACCCCGTGTGTGTAGTTTGCTGAAGGGAGCACAGAGGGAGGGTTTTCCCTGGCCTGCCTTAATCCAGAGTTCACCTTAAACCACCGTTATGACTACAGTGTGACATGGAGTTGAATGAGGACCAGCTTGAGTAGCATGTATATGGCAGCCTTTGTTTTGTGTGGGGACTTGCACCTGTGAGAGCTGGAAAGTAGCGTAAGGGAAGAAGCACATCTTAATGAACTCACTGTTACCAGTGCCCTTAGTGAAGGGCTGATCTTCAGATCCAGGGAGCTTTGGGTAGTTCCTGGAGGATAGTCAGTTTGATGTTAGCCTTGTGGGACCTGCTTGATTGTTTTCCCCACCACATACCTCCGTTGGCTTCCGAGCTTATGTAGATGCCCATTTGCCCGTCGTGGAAACTAGCCCTTATTTTGCTTGAGACCTCAGGCTCCGATGGGCCCTTTCCTTAGGGAGGACTCTTACACACCTTATCAGCTTCCTCTCTGTGTCTAGTTATGCCACAGTCCTTTCTGGAGTTTTCCCAACAGAGGGAAATGAAATCTGTTAGGGATGGCATCAACATTCCACGAGAGTCCATGCTTGTATTTTTCTAGAAAAGATTTCAAAGCCAAGGCCGATACAACCTATAGATTGCAGATTTATGCTTATTTTTTCCCTAGAATTTACTATACTTCTCTCAAGGAACATTCATCTTGAGACTTTTGAATGAGGAAATATCATTCATGCAAGCGAAGAGATGCAGGGCTAGAAAGTCTTGACTCTGGCCTTGGAGCTCGGATGCTGAGAGCGAACAGTCATGGCTTGTTCCAGGGCGTGAGGAGACTGGCCTAGAAACTGGAAAATAGGTCAGAGCAACGCAAATGGATTGATCTAAGGGAATATTTTTACTTCCTTTCACGTTCCCTTGTAAATGGTGGTTGGGGCTTATATCTTACGCTGTCTGCTGGGCTCCTGCAGTGAAATAGGACTAAATTAACAGGTGCCGAGGATGAGGGCATGAGTGGGTGAAAAGCCAACATGAAACAGAGAATACGTATATATTTAGGTTGACCTTCCGGAAGCTTTCCTAAGAATGCGACATTAAATTTGGAACTGTAACACAACCCCTGATTAAAAAAATTAACCACCCCCATTCTGGATTGCATTACACCTGAAACAATTTCTTTTTTAGGCATTCAAAGTGAATACCCGGGTCTGGAGAGTCCCGTGTTCCAGAACGTACCCCGTGGTCATTGCGGTGTAGCTGGGCAGCCGTGGGCCTGACCTCCAGGCCTGGGTTCCTGTCCTGTTTCTTCCATGCTCTGTGGGACCCTGGGGGCGAGGAGTCACATGACTTCTTGGAGCTTTGGGTTTCTCCAAGGACAGGAGCCAAACGCTGCCCATGTCAGGGTGTCATGAGAAAATTAAATGTGTGAAGGTGCTTCCTCAGCAGTAAATGCCATGCATGGGTATGATGGTGAATTAACACCTGCTTCCTTCCTCCTTATTTCATCTTACTGGGTAATTAGCAGCTTCTCTCTGGACCCTCATCTTCCTGTTCCTTCTCACTGGAAGTGTTGGTGAGACTTTCATAGTCCTCACCCCAAGCCCCGGGCTTGCTGTGGTTAACAGTTTTTTCCCTCCAGAGGCCTGATGCAACAGCAGCCTGTTGCGTTGGGGACCTCTGTTTTATGGATTGAGAGGCTCTTCTCCCTGCCTGTGCCGGGTTGCACTTCCGAGCTCCACAGGCGTGTCGGGCCTTTTTGAACGCCCGCCGTGGGGCTTCCTCTCTGTGATGCGGGAGGTGTCTGGTCTGCCGCTTGCCCGGAGGGCTGCCTGGGAGCTGCTTTACCCCGTCAGGGAGCTTCGCTGTTTGCTTTGCCCTCCGAGTACAGTTGCGTTGTATCCATGGGAGGATGTGGTGAGCGGGGTGGGCGTTCGTGTGTTCATTGTAACAGTTATTATTCCCCGAGGAACCTTCGTTTGTGAGTCGTGTGTTTTCATTTGTGAGTGTGCGTGTGTGTGTGTGTGTGTGTCAGAGTGTACTTTGTCCATTTCTCCTTTAAAGGGGAGGCTTTGACAAAACCTGATCAATATTTTGCATTCCATGCATGAAGAACCAGATGTTAGAAGTTTCCTATTGTTGGGGAGGAGGAGGGAGCCAGGGCCCCTCCAGATTTATAGAAATCGATGTCCTCTGACAGAACTTGGTTAGTTTTCCTGGGAAACAAGTAACAGGAACACATTTTTTTGATTTTCACGATGAATTATTTTCTAACAAGAGCCCTCTTTTCGTCTCTTGGACTTTCATTCGTTGGCCAGGGTGGACGAGCCCAACATGTTAATGGGGTGGAATCCCACAAATAACGCGGGCTGGCTCCTTTCCTTTCTTTTTTAATTATTAATTTGCTTTTTGCACTCGGCCTCACGTGCCAGGCCTATTATTCAAGGCACCTCTTGTTGTATTGAGGTCTTTTCTCTTCCAAGTTCTTCCCTCGGAACCAGACCCAGAAGGGAAGACGTGGGACATTGGATGTTTCCGTGTCAGGCGCACAGGAGTGTCGCCTGCCAGCTAAACCAGGACAGAACGAGCGTTTTAAATTATAAATGCTCCGACAGGATCGGCCAGATGGACAGGAAAGGGTCCCTGACCAGTGTGAGGGAGCCCCGCTTGCTCATTTCCAGCACAGGTGCTGCCCACCTAGTGTGTGTGAATCCAGTTGCTGCTCGATTGCTGTGAGGACAGTCTGTTTTCTGCCGCACGGTGGTCAGTTGGAGAAGTTGGAGTTTGTTGGGCTCTTTCTCCGTTTCCATTTATGAGTCACACTGGATACTTATTCCCTTCTTGTGGGTCCTTGTACTTCTCTGAGCTTTCAGGAAGTAAATCCTCTTGCCACGTGTAGAAGTTCCTTTCGGTGGAAACAACAGTACACTTGCAGTTCATATAACCCAGTGTTTTGCAGGCACTTTAAAAAACAGCCAGTGAGATTGGGGGAAAACAAGGAAACCCTAGGCGGTTCAGGGTTCAGGGTTATAGGAGAGGCTGGCTGAACCGAGTGAGTTTGGTTGGACCTCGGTTGCCACTCTTCTTTAGCTGGGTAGGTCTCCCTTTCTTGATTTACTAGTTGGTCCTGCTTCTTCATTATTCATTGGTGGGTAGATGTTGATTTTTCTTGAGTGAGCCAGTGATTTTCACCGGTCCAGCTGGAGGGTGTATTCTCACAATGGTATTCACACTAAAGGGGTGCCCTCCTTATATCCCTTGGCCTGTCTGCCAAGTCACCACCATCACTGCCTTATTACCTGCAGGGTCATGCCCTAGGGTAGGGCATAGTCTCTGTGTGTGTGTGTGTGTGTGTGTGTGTGTGTATATGTGTTTACATAGTGTCTCATGTGTTGTAGATGCTTAGAATTGAACCAAAACCAAACCCTGCTTGATGGGCTCAGTGGCCAGTTTTCTTTGGGTCCACGTGTAGCACACTAACCACAGTTGAAGTTATTGTTCTATTTTCTTTTTTCAACTGCACACCTGACCCGATAGAGGTGAGCAGTTAAGAATCTTGAGCACAGAGTAAAGAAATAAATGGAAAAAGCCAAACAAGACCTGGGTCCTCCTTCCCAAGGATGGGCAGCCTTTGTGAGGGGGAGAGTGTTGGGGGAGTCCAGTGTCTGCGTGGGAGAAGAATTTCCTGCCTGCAGAGGAGAGCAAGAACTCTGAAAGGAGGCAGGCAGCTCCTCCACTGAGTGTTCCACTGGGATTTGTGCCTTGGTGGATTCTCCATATATTACAGTGAATTTAATTAAATACATTGTGATCCCAATTGAGGGTATTCTAACTAGCTGGGACAGGAACAAATCATTCTCCCTCTTTTCTCCAGATGAAAACATCTACTCTCTTCTGCAGGGAAAGCTTGTCCTTGGCTGACTGGCTTGCCCCGTGGAGTCCTCATCGGCCTCTGCAGCCCCATCCCCTCCTGCTGCGTCTTATTAGGCAGGTTCCAAGGGTGGAATTCTGGGGATGGGCCAGGGCATCTTGGGAAGGAGAGGGTGCCTGGCCAACAAGGTCAGGGCATTGACCCACTCAAGGCCTCGGAAATGACCAGATGGTGTGGAGTAGGTCACAGAAGTCAGGACCCAGGACCCTGCTGCTCGCTTTGGGCCCCCGTTTGCTGGAGATTGGACAGCCTGAGAATTACCGAGCTTACAAGATGTGGTGAGAACAGGAGCTGTCACATGCAGGTAGACCTCAAGAGACTCCAGTTGTGAGTGGAAGTTTGGGTTGGGTATAACCTTTATAAGCAGGTGTTTCCTAGGATGGAGAAATAGTTTATTCTGGATTTTTGTGTGTATGTCTTGAAGAATGAACTTGGAGTGCAAAAGCAAGCTTGGAATTTTGAATTATGCTTCTGTGCAAGTCTCTAAGAGAGGACCCTAAAATGTTCCCTGCACCGGGATCAGTGGGAAAGGCCGTGGCTCTGTTTTCCGCATTTCCTTTTATTCTTTTCTCTACCATTTGTAGCATGTAACCATTTCCCTTCCAAAATGGTTCTCACGTGGCAGACAGAAGAATTCCTGGTGGCAGTAGAGACTGCCGCTGACCACCATGAGTCAGGTGTAGTGGTTTGGGGACATCATCCTTATACAGTTATTTTTTAAACAGGAGTCCCCAGTATCATGTTTATTTTAGTTCAGGATTTATACAGCCCTGTCACCCAGGAACCCATGGATTTGAGGACAAAATACATCTGACATCTGACAACTCCCATCCAACACTTTTTGGCCATGTTATTCTCTCTTCTGGCTCAGAGACTGGAAACCCCAGCTGTTTGGAAAAGAACCCTCACATCCATATTAAAATTTTATGTTTAAGATTCAGAGCTTTAGTGCAAGGAAGTCCTGTTTCATGGGAAAGTAATGAGAATTTGGGGTTAGGGCATTAATGGTACTTGCTCTGATTTCATAGTTCATGATACCACCAAAATCCCTCGACAGAGCTTACTGCTTTAGATGCCATGGGTATTTTCCCTGTTATCTTTCATTCAGTCAGTTTTTGTTGAAACTTTAATAAATGTCATTCTTTTGGTCTTAGTGATCCAAGACAGCAGTTTCTGGCTCCTGTACAAGTTTCCTGTTCCTCAATCCCAAGCCAAACTCTTGCTCCCAGGAATATCCTGGTGCAGTTTTTGACTTTCGGGGGTCCCTGTGGAGAAGTCGGGGAGAAGGAGCATGGACGAGCGCATCATTTTCCTTTCCACCTAGCCCCTCAGACTCTCCTTCTCCCCAGGGTTGCAGCCTCCAGAAAACGTTGCTTTGGTGCTTTCCATACTCCTGAAATCCTCTGTGAGGAGCCTTATGTCAGAGGCAGCAAACTGAAGATAAACGATTAAAAAAAAAATCAGCTCAAATTTATTTCAAGAAAAGTAGCTTTATATTTTCAGTTGTTATAATTTGACAGTTAACACTGAGCTTGCTAGTTCTTCAAACTCCTTCTGGTTGTGATTGTTCTAGGACAGCTAGTACGGGGCCGGGGCAGGGAGGGAGGATATTGCTTTGTTCCAAGGCTCTGCACTTGAGTGTGTTTAAATCACCCATTTCGAGGACAGAAGGGATTGTTCTCTCTTGGTACCACTGAAGCCCTTCACTCTGTTATCTGCAAGTTGGCCCCAGAGCAAAAGTTATTATAGTAGTGTAGTTTTTCTACAGCACTCTATTGTTGCATTCGTATTTCCTCTTCCAACGAGGGCCAAACGTGCTTCTGGAATGTTCACACTTTTTCCGTGAACATAGGATGTGTGCATGTGAGCACGTGAGCTTCAGAGCCATGTCATCCAATAGGAAGTGCTGCTAGGGCCACTCTGGTATTTTCAGTATTAGGCAGAGTGCAGGACATTCTGACTGCTGTGCTTTCTGAGTGTCTCACCATACAGTGTGGACAAGAAAGATATCCAAGCAGGACCAGAAACAGTTATCAGGCGTGGGCATCAAATAGAGCAAGTATGGTCAGAAATGAGAGGGGCCGAACAAAGACGTCCCGAGGCATTTATCGTGTACTGTGTGTGGTCCCTTGGGCCAGGCTCTGGGGGCTAGAGGTGGGGATGAGGGTGAGGAGAAAGAGGGACGGACAAGTGGAAACATGAGCCCATAAAATACATTATCTGAACTTCCTCCTCCAAAAGGATGCTGGGGGATGTGAGACCCAGCTTCTAGTTCTCTCTCCCACTGACTAGCTGGGTTACCTTGGGTCAACCACTTAAACTTTTTGGAATTGTTTCTCCTGCTTTATGTGCACCCAATAGAAAAGTTCCCTCTTCCCCTAAAATGAACCATTTGAAATGGAGAAGGCGGCCTTCCTATACCAGGAGCGTGTCAGTTCCCTAATTGCTAATAAAAAGGGTCCATAGCTTTCAGCTATATTCTCAAAGAGGCCCCGAAGGGATGTGAACATTGTGCTTGGATAATCTTTAAGCCTTCTCCTAAATGCAGAAGTCTGGGGTCGGCTAACTGTTTCCATGGCCTCCACTGTCTTGTGCATCAGACTTTATTCCTGTGTGTGCCTGCTTCCTGCCAGCTCTGGGGCTTCTGTGTTCTGAAATCAGAGTACTGTGTTGACACAGACACAACACAGAGTGTAATTTTGACCATCTGAGCACTAAGCCAAATGACCTTGAGATGTTGACAGGGAAACTAGTCTGGAGAAATTTATTTTTCTGTCTTTTTTTTTTTTAATCCAGGGGAAAACCTAATTTTGGGTTCTCCGAATAGTCTGTAGCTCTAAATACAAAAACTTGAGTCATCTTTCTTGTGAAATAGCCAAACAGCAGCTTTGGCTCTGTGTTACTGACCTAAGATTCTATACAGGTAAGGTGACTATGTGGACCATCCCCTAAAACAGGGGCTGGTCACTTTTTCCGTAAAGGGCCAGATAATAAGATTTTAGGCTTTGCAGGCCAAACAGTCTCTATTTTTTTTTTTAATTTGTTTATTTATTTATCTATGGCTGTGTTGGGTCTTCGTTTCTGTGCGAGGGCTTTCTCTAGTTGCGGCGAGCGGGGGCCACTCTTCATCGCGGTGCGCGGGCCTCTCACCGTCGCGGCCTCTCTTGTTGCGGAGCACGGGCTCCAGACGCGCAGGCTCAGTAGTTGTGGCTCACGGGCCCAGTTGCTCCGCGGCATGTGGGATCTTCCCAGACCAGGGCTCGAACCCGTGTCCCCTGCATTGGCAGGCAGACTCCCAACCGCTGCGCCACCAGGGAAGCCCCGAACAGTCTCTGTTGCAACTCTGGAACTCTGGTGTTTAGAGAGCAGCCATAGACCACACACAAATTAACAGATGTGGCTGTGTTCCCATAAAACCCTATTTACAGAAATAAGCAGCAGGGTGGATTTGGCCTTTGGGCCATAGCTTGCCGACCCCTGTTCTAAATAAAGCAGGACACTCTGGAGAGTGGAAGGAGGAACCTTTAATTATTGTGCCAGGAAGACCAGTTTTATACTGGGAGGGTCGGATCTGTCAGCGTTTTCAGCACGCTGACGCGTGTGAGGGAGACGGGAACGAGAGCCAGCTTGGTACCGGTGAAGCCCTTCACTCTGTTATCTGCAAGTTGGCCCCAGAGCTGCTGGGGAAGGACCTGCTGGGAAAACCAAGCAACCCCCATGAGGGGTCCTTGGGCTGCTGCCAGGGCATGGTGGGCTGGGAGTGGCTAACCCGAGGCGTGTCCCTCTTCTTCACCCCTGTAGCACCTGCAGCAGCACGAGAGCGGCGTGGAGGGCGAGAGCTGCTACTACCACTGCGTCCTGTGCAAGTACTCCACCAAGGCCAAGCTCAACCTCATCCAGCACGTGCGCTCCATGAAGCATCAGCGCGGCGAGAGCCTGCGCAAGCTGCAGCGGCTGCAGAAGGGCCTTCCGGAGGAGGACGAGGACCTGGGGCAGATCTTCACCATCCGGAGGTGCCCCTCCACCGACCCCGGTGAGTGGTCTCGCGGGCATGGGAGGCCTGGGGCCGCCCGGGCAGTGGCCTCCTGAGGGCTGCGGCTTGGTGCAGCTGGCCCTCACGTCCGTTACCAGCCTCACAGGTGACCGCTGTGTTCTGAAGGGGACACGCAGGGATTGTTGCTTTTCCCATTTTTTAAAGGAACTTAGCACCACACTTTTCTTCAGATGTCACAAGCCGCTGCCCAGGGAGCAAGCCAACAGACGATGTTTTGTCCCCTCTCCCCACATTCTTCTGAGGTGCGCTCTAGATTCAGTGTTTTGGTTCAGATCGACATAAAGCAAACGCTAAACGATGTCTTGCTCAGTGTTGAGAATGGGCAGTGTGTGACCTCGAGTCTGGTCTGTAAGAATGAACTTCAGAGAAGATCGAAACATGTGTTTGTTATAAACATTGTGATTGTATTTGAGAGCGACCCAGTTGTTCCCGGCTCAGTGCTGGCTGTTACTTCACAAAGAGGGGGGAGACCTTCCAGGGGAGCTCACCCCACACTTCCACCTCCACCGTGTCCTCTCACCCGCCGTCCCCTTCTTCCTTCCCTGTGTGAGTCGCACTCCCACCGGGACCTCACTCGGTAGAATCTCCCCTCTCTCTTATTTTTTCACCCTTCCAGTCCCTTTCTCTCTGGTTGGGAACACAGGACAGTCACCTGTCTCTTTAAAAACCATTTATGGTTAAAGCCCTCCCTTAATCCTGTGTTCCACTCTCTCTCCAACAGCATCTTCAGATTCTTGAAAGAACACTCTGTGTTGGTCCATCTCCTGTTCACACGTCAGCCTGTCATAGCCCGTTTCCTCTCGTCATCAAACCATCCTTGAGAAGGTCACCACTGACTTCGGATTTTCCGAGCCCAGTGGCTACGTGCTGAGCCTTTTTCTTTCTGTGGTCTTTGAAATTGCTGCCCATTCCCTTCTGGAAGCGCCCTTCCCTGGACGTGTTTCTCTCTTGTCCTCCTGCTGCTCTGGACTATCCTCCACGCCACCCCCCAAGCCCCCGCCCCACACCCCGGCTCGTGGTCCTCAGGCTGCCCTACGTGCCGTCATCACCCAGGCACTAGGCCTGGCCCTCGGCTCCCAGCCTCTTGAAACTTTGTCTCCTGGTGTTGGCACGTGCCCTTCACACAGCTTCCTGGACCTCTCATGGGTGCCACCTCATACACGCTGGGCTCACAACTTCCCCTGCAGACCTCTTTCTCCTTCCGAGGGCATGCTGTCGAATGACCTAGCCGGGCTGCAGACTCAGGCCTTTTGGTCTCTCCATTGCCTACCGCATCCTCTCAGCCTCTCACATGTCGTGGCCATGTGGGGACTTTAATCCTAATGTTGTCATTCACATTTTTATGAAGTTTTTAAAGGCAAAAAGTTATATAAACCTTACTGTGAAAAATGGCATAGCCCCTGCCAGTCCCATTCCCCAGAGCACCGCCTTTCAAGTTTAATTGTTCCTTTTGTTACTTATTTCCATATTTCTTAACGAGCTTCTACTACTATTTCTTGATCAAAAAAATTTTTTTTTGGTAAGTTGTACACATTATCTATTGGCTTTCTACTCCAGAAGATGGGGATTTTACTAGTATGCCATTGTGCAAGCTCACACACTCATACCACTCACACACATACCCCCCATAATCCATATGCACTCTCTCTTACACATACACACACAGACACGGTACCCACACACCCCGGCGCCCTACACACTCAATCTTCCCCTCCCTTCATCTTCCATTATGATTAATAATTTGGGGGCATATTAATATTCAGTGTTTTTATTATTCTGACTCTATAAATATTAATCACAACTGAGCCATGTAGAGTTTTATAATTTCATTTACCTTCTTGTACAACTTTTTTGTTTTCCCTGGTTTTCTAGGTACCTATGATTAATTCATAGCTAACTCTCTGCCAGAGTAGATATTTTCTCATCTCCAAAGGCTCTGCTGTATCAGTTTATCTGTTAGCTTTGTTTCCTCCTGGAGACATCCCTCCCGAGCCCTCATGGACCCCTCTGCCCATGGCTCTTGTCTCCATCACCTGGCTGTAGCTTTGCTCCCTTTTTCCGTATAAATGAAACCGGATTCTCCAGTGATGGAATATACCAAAATTCGAGAATGCTTCCCCCCTGCTAGAGTAGGATTATCACAGAGGAGGGGCCAGTCCTCCCGGCAGTCAGTCTGAATTGTTGCTTAGGGAAAGTACTGTGTGGGTACCAGGATGATTTTTGTCACCTCCAGGTCACTGCAAGACTGACTGTGCCTTCCCATGTGTATTGTAAATGCCTCTTTTGGTTAAAGTTCAGTCTTAATCTCTGGGGCTTGTGCTTCGTGTCTGACCCCATGGCTCTGCGTGTGAGCCAGGGACGGGGCCCAGCACCCACAGACATGCCAGTGCCATCCAGCTGTGGGAATCCCTGCTCCCCACTGGGGCATTTTGTCCTGTTTGAGCCTGCCATTCCCTATTATTCTGCTATTAAGTCATTTCACAGGATTCTCCTTCCTCTGCCAATATACTCAGACCTATTTATTTCAGGGTTTAAAATTCTTTTTTTCTTTTTTTTTGTGAGCTCTGCATACATCATTGTTTCAATCTTCCGCTAAAAGCTGGTCCCTTTCGCCCCTCAATTCTTTCTTTCAGTCTGCTCAGAATTCCCTTTTTATTAATGAGGTGCCCCAAACTAAATAGTGTACAGCTGCCATTTCACCCGGGGTCTATGGACTGGAACAGACAGTTCCCTGTTTTATAATGTAATACTCCTATTTATGCAGTCGCTCTGGAATTGCTTTCTTACACCATTGCCTTCTGGGTTTCTCTCATTTAATGCGTATTAGGGTTTTTTTTTTTTTCCTCCTCCCGAAGTGTATGAGCAACTTTAGTCTAGATGATAGACTTCCTTTCTGTATTTCAAAATCCTTTTGTATTGTCTTTGGCCTGGAGTCATGTTTTTGCTCTCCACCCACCTCCCTCCCAACCCTGCACCCCTCCCACTCGTACGCTCTAGCTACGTTTATTTATACTCTTTACTAATGACAAAAGGGACAAATTATTAGATAATACTCATATTGGCATTAACAGTAACTCGGTTCTGTTTTAGAAACTCCTTTAAGATAACTCATCTTAAAATATATCCTTTTCCCTCCTGCCGGGAATTGACTGTTAAAAACTTCTTGGAAGAATGTCTTCAAGAAAAGGGACATTGTGGGCCTAGTAGAATTAATACATTGAAGGTCATCAGCTTCAAGTTTTGTAAACACAGACTTTATAAAATACAGGCATACCTCCTTTCACTGTGCTCCACATACTTCATTCTTTTACAAATAGAAGGTTTGTGGCCGCCCTGCATGGAGCAAGTCTGTGGGCCCCGTTCTTCCAACAGCACTTGCTCACTTTGTGTCTCTGTGTCACATTTTGGTAATTCTCGCAATATTTTAAACCTTCCACCAGCAAAAAATATTACGACCCCCTGAAGGCTCAGATGATGGTTAACATTTTCTAGCAATAAAGTATTTTTTAATTAAGGTATGTACATTTTTTAGACATAATGCTGTTGAACACTTAATAGACTACAGTATAGTGTAAATGTAACTTTTATACACCCTGAGAAACCACAAAATTCGTGTGACTCGCTTTATTGTAATACTCGATTTATCACAATGCTCTAGAGCCGAACCTGCAATATCTCTGAGATATGCCTGTATTCCCAGTTTTCTCCTCTGGAACGTAAGGATTGGGACACTAATCTTCAGCTGGAAACATCATTCACATAGCATAGGGCGGCCTCAGGGAATCTTTGGGCACCTTTCGGGAGCCCTGCCTATTCTGACTCTAAGCTGCGTACAAACGGTGGCGCTGTCTAGGGTTTTCGTTCCTGGTATTCTGTCATTGTCTGGTTAAACGATGGTGTTCTCTCTCCTTTCCTTCCTTTTCTTTCCTCCTCTCTTGTCCACATACAAGAAAGTTTTACACAAAAGCCATGAGAAATAACTTCCTTTCCTCCTGTCAGCCCAGGACCTCAGACCCTAGTCTCCTGTCGCCTTCTGCAGGGGGCAGGGCTTCCCTTGCTGAGGCTGATGGAGTGGACTCCGCCGTGGATTCTTCCCAGTGGGTGACAGAAATATCACTTCTTCAAATCTTACTTGTTAACTTAAGCCCACGTGTTTTCCAATCAGTCAGGCTGACCACGTAGCCTGCCAACCCACATGGAAGTGTGGAGAAGGAGAAATTGTGAAGGTCTCCTCTGCCCTTCAGAACTTTGTGGCAGTGGCCGGGATTTACACCCACCACAGGCCTTGTAACCCCTTGAGAGGCCTCATGACCAGACGTAAAGCATCTAGGTCCTGCCCTGCTGCACCAAAGGACTGAGTCTTGGTTGCTGACCGTGGGCTAATAAGTAGTCCACCCTCCCCTACACGGTCCTGCTTGTGGTCAAGCTTCACCCTTGCATCAGTGGGCAGCCTGAGTCCTGTATTATGTTGTCTTTAACCGAGGGTGATGGTCTTTGTCCATGCTACAAACACACATGTGCACACGCACACGCGCGTGCACACACACACACGGCCTTCCCATTAAAAAAAAAAAGTCTTGGAATTATACATCTCAGAGAAAAGAAAGTAACCAAACTAGATGAGGTTCACTGCATCCCAACATTTTTAGTGTGTGACCTGGTCTTTCCATTTGTGGCTTGAGTGTATTTTCTGCAAGAGCAAGTGTTCTCCTGACTTTGTTGGGACTTGGCTTTTCTGTTTCATCCCCACACACAGATAAAGGAAGAGAAAGCCTGTTGTTGTGGCCACACCCTGGGTTATATCTCCCAGTTGCTGGCTTCGGCTGTTTGCTTCCCCTTAGTTGACCAGAAGCTCTTGCAAGATGGAAAGCTCTCGTAGGTGAATCGTGTGTAGGATCAGCTTCCCTGTTTGCTTATTAAGAAGGCATTTCTGGCTCCCGGGTGAAACTGTAGTTAATTTCACTCTATCAGTGCCCTGGGCTTCCAGAAGACAAGAGGTGCTTTGTGTTTCTGTTCTCAGCCTTCCTCTCCTTTTCCTCCTCCTGTTTCTCTTACCCTCGCCTTAACTCCTTCTTTCACGGAGACGTCGACCTCCGAACATTGCACGGAAGTAATTTAATGATTCTTCATTGAGCACCTACTATGTGCAAGACTTTGAGTTGGGGGCACAGCTGCTGCTCTCCTCTCAGCTTTTGATGTGGATACACTGCATAATATGCCAGCCCAGGCATCCGGGGCAACTGGACGGTGGCTCAGTTTACAGAGAGCGCGCTCATTCAGAGTTTAGGGGAATATTTTGCTTGGAGCGGAAGACGGCGGCCTCCTTCACTGACACATCTTTGGCGCTCAAGGTAGTGAATTCCTGGGGTCAGGGAGGCAGACACAGCTGGCCAGGTGATGATGTGGTTTTGGTGACAGCCTTTACTGGAACACTCACCGGCTTCACTTGATGGGTTATTTTTTTGAACCAACTTCCAGGGAGTTCTGCTTAACTCGTACAGTTTAAGAGAATAAGAAAATGTACTGTTTTCCACTTTCTCATTTGTTTTTGTTTTGATTTTTCAAAATTGGCATAAGGCTGCCTTCTGAATATGAAAGGCATTTTTTTTTTTTTTTTGGAAATGGCTAAATTATATGCAATTTCACTGTAATTTTTCTTATAGCACTAAAATATGTTGTGGCCGGTTCTGCAGTTCTGAAGCACTGTTTTCATAAAACCAGAACAGTTATGCTCTTTCCTTTTTCCTTCTATGTGTCTTGTCCATGGGGTTTGGGAAAAAGTAGGGGTAAAGTATTTCTAACTAGAAAAGTTAAATGTAAAAAGAACGTCAGAACAAATCGGGGTGACTGAAAATTTAAGCACTCATGGAGGAGTAGAGAAAGTATGACTTGATCTGTTTTACATCCATTCCCTGATGAAGGACTGTTTGGACAAAGATTGTGAATTTCAGTGTGCTTTTTTAGAAAGCTGCTTTTCAGTGCAGGGATAAAGAGACATCATTATGTAGCGACATGGAAAGAGAATATAATATTGTTAAATGAAAAATGGAGTTTACAGAATAGCATATAGTTTGACTCTAATTTTTTTTAAAGCTTTTAAACTAACCATTCTAAGCATAGTTTGTAATTGGCATTTCTGGCTGTTTCATGGGTGGGATCTAATAGAGTGTCAGGCACATGGCAAGAGCTCAAATAGTGGTGGAGCTCATTGACAGAGGTATTAGCAAAATTGCTCACAAGAAACCAAGGGGTGAACCTTGGTTGTCTTTTGTTCATGGAGATAGTTTTCCGTTTGCCAATATAAAGTATACGTAGTTTGATTACTGTCTGATTTGCTTGCATTTTGCATCTACATGAAGAGGACAGGAGTACTTCTTAGGGTGTGTACTGTCTTGTTTTTCTGTTGGAACAGATGTTCCTGATTTGCCTTAATTAGTCCTCTAACAATCTACAAAGGTCAGCGCCAATTGCCTGTTCATTTACATTTGTAATTGTGATGGCTTCTGATTACATATTCCTTGTCTTTAGTCCTTCCTCTAAGTATATGCTAGTGTGTCCTCCCCTCCTCCCACCACATATGTGTGCATGTGCAGGCGTGCATGTGCACATACACACACAGACACCCACACCCCAGGCCAGTGTAGAAGCTAAGGCTCTGTCTCTTCATACAACACAGCTTTGTAGTGATGGCACTGTCTTCCCTGGAGCGTCAGAGTCTGTTATGAAGAGGCATCTTGGAGAGGCTGTTGCTTCTAAGCTAGGAATATAATGAAGCCAGAGTCAGGGAAATTACGTGGATACCAGGCAAGAAGTCCAAGAGCCATTATCTAGGAGCTTTCTTGAACTGGGTAATTAAGGGCAATTAAAGTCTTCTGCTTGCTCTCTGCAAAGTATGCTAATGATCTGGTGTGTTGGAAGGTGGACATGGGCAGAGTGCTGGTTCACTGCTGTCCCGTGCTCCTGGTCTAGAGGGGTCCCTCTGGAGACGATGTGACATCACCAGGATAGTCCTTGGGCAGTGGGTTCAGGGTCTACGACCTCCCACCTACTCTGTTTCCCCTCTGTCTTCGCCAGAAGAGATGAGCATCTGTACCAAGACATTCCACCTTCTAGAAATTATCTGAGATCTGGCTGCAGTAACCTGAGTTGCAATGATTATCATTTATTCGCCCTTTGATATTCTGGATCCACCATTTCCTAGTTGCTTTATTTTTATGGCAGGGTCAAAGCTGTCGAGGTTTTTGGGTTTTATTTCAGTATATAGCACTGGAGCATACGTTGCCTATATATTGGGCTGTATGTATGGCTAGACATTGCCTGCCCGGTTAGCCCTGTCCTCAGCTGGGGGCTCTAGTTGTCTTGCGTGCTGTCCCCTTGGGTAGGTAGTGGTGTGTGCCCTTATCGCCACCCTGCCCTGCCCACTCTGAGAGGTAGCAACACTGGCTGCTCCCTTCCAGGGAGGGTGATACCAAGGGGCAGGGCAAAAAGATAAAAGAAAAAAAGGCGCCTGCTGATGGTAACTGGAATTAGGAGAGACTGGGGGTCCTTTTGGAGGGGGGGTATTGAGGGTGAGCGTTAGGGGTCTCCTGTTTAGGGTTGTGAGCATGTCAGAGAGCCCAGAAACACAGGGATCCCCAAGGGAGACAGAGAATGTCGTGACACACCAAGTATCACTTCAGTGAAACTTTTCTGCCAAGTCACCTTTGAAAGGGGTATCCAAGGAGCCTGAAAGTTTGCAGCTTGACAGATGAACAGGGCTAGCTAGCCCGTGAGTCGGTGTTTGCGCTGGGTTGGGGTTAGGGTTGTGCACCTGGACTTCCTGTGGGTTGGGGATGGCGGTAGCGGGATGGAGCGGTCACCATCTACTGTCCTCCACCACGTGGGCAGATCCTCGTCCCAGCCGCTGCACTTCACACCTCCTGTGCTGCCCAAATGTAATTTTTCAAGAGAAAGGAAGATTTGTACCTGTTTTGCCTTTAGGAATGTCTAAAGAATCCATTTCTTGGGCTAGTTATATTAAACTTGTTCCTGACCTTGGTAGGGGGCCAGGGAAGTAGAACATGCATCTGTCTCTTTGCTTACAGAAATAGCTCAAAGCCTTCTTCTCAGAGTTATAGATGTTAAGGAAAGAAGCCCCTTCAAACTGTGACCCAATTAGGAGAATTAGAGTCCCACATGATTTTTTCAAACGTTGACTAGCAGCGGAAGGTTTTCTGGCCTCCCAAATCAGCACAAGCGCTGTCCAGAGTCCCCTGGTGGTTGGGTTTCTGGCCCCCTTGAGAGCAGCATGGAGGCTCCCCGAGATTCTCTGTCTGCCCGCTCTGCGCGGCAGCCGCAAGCCCCCCCGTGGCTGTTTAAGCTTAAATTAATTAGGGTTAAATAAAAATTTAAAGTGCAGTCTCTCTTGCCATACTAGCCAAATTTCAAGTGCTTCTTAGTCACATGTGGTTCATGGCTACCTTGGTGGACAGAACAGATTTCTGGAACAGTTCAGAAGGTTCTGACGGACAGCGCTGGCCGGCTGTGAGGGCGCATGAGACACTTACCCTGGCCCTGGGTTCCTCGCTGGGATCCTGCAGGTCCAGGCTGGGTCTGGGCTGTACTTTCCATAAAACTCTTTGGCTTCCGTTTTAAAGAATATGGTGCCTACCTGCCACCTGCTTTCTGCCAGGCTGTGTAGGCTGTATTCTTGATTGCTTTCCCATTTCTCTTTTTGCTTTTTTTTTTCCCCCCTCAGTTTTTCTCAGTATGGGAGAAATATGTTTTCAAATAGACATTTACTTTTGGTTTTGCCACTTTAGCCTAATCCATTAGCAGTTCTGAGGGAGTTCGGAAGGACTTTGTAAAGATGTATCCTTCAGAGTGGTTGTTAAAGGGCTTTTTATAGTTTTATACCTCAAGACTATATCTTGAGACCTTTTGTGTGTTTGTTAATAAAAAGAGCTATTTATTGCTTTTAAAAGATCCCTGACTTCTGCTCTAATTAGAATATTAAAAATTGGACAGTATGTGATTTTTCTTGGAAAAAGCCTGTCTGTTGTTTTAACTCAGTTTTATCCAGATCTGTTGTCCTCTCATGAAGACACAAAAAGAATCTATGTGCTTTTCTCTCACCATTTTCCTCGGTTTAAAATCCTCTGCTTAGGACAGAGTTTGTCCTTTCAGACTGCCTTAGTTTGCTTAGAGCTGCCATAACAAAACACCGTAGGCCGAGTGCCTTAAACAACAGAACTTAATTTACTCACCGTTCTGGAGGCTGGAAGTCCAAGGTGTTGGCAGGTGTTGTTTCTCCTGAGGCCACTTTCCTTGGCATACAGACGGCTGCTTCTCTTCTTCCATGGCCTTTGCTCTGTGCTCAGCCCTGTGTCTCTCTGTACGTCATAATCTCCTCTTCTTATAAGGACATCAGTCGGGGTGAGCCCTAATCCAATCTAACACTCACTTTTAACTTAATCACGGCCTTAAAGTTGTTTCTCCAAACACAGTCACATCTGAGGTGTTGGGGGTTAGAGCTTCAACGTATGAATTTGGGGAACACATTTCAGGCCGTAACGTTGACTATCTGACATCTGAGGCCAGTGTCTTGTTTCTTTTTCTGTGGTCCTTTTGGATGTGGAAGGAGGGCGGGAGGTGGAGCTGGGCGCAGAGGCGGAGGGCGGTGGAGAGACCCTGGACGCAGCCCTCCTGCAGCATTGTCAGTACCTGCTGGTCCCTCCGTAGCTTCCTGCTCCCGGCGCTTGGTCCTCGAGGAGGGCCTTGGCCTGTGAAGAAACAGAGCAAGCTTCTTGGCCGGGGACTCCAGAGGAGTCCCCTCGTTAGGTCAGGAAAGGGGTCAGAGCACTGTGCCCACTGAGCTCGTTGAACCAGGAGTCTTTTCTCACCTGTCCTGGCACAGCCTCTGCTCAAACCTTCCACTGATGAGCCCCAAGGACACAGCCAGCCCCAGGCAGGGATAGTCTCGTGCCTGTGAAACTTGGCAGTCTGCGCCTCGGGACAGCTTGCGCTTGTCGAGGGTTCTCCGGTAGGCTGTCACGTGTGAGGCTCTTGTGGGAGGATCTGTAGCAGTAGTGACTCCTCCCTGTCACCCACGGGTGCTTTCAAGGACAAGCACGGCTCCCTTGTGGATTTGTGCATGGTGTTCAGTGGCCCTGTTTGGGTTTTGTCCTGGCTGGAGTAAGTGCCCACCCCCGCCCCCTAGACCTTGCCACCTTCTGTGACCTGCTTTGGTAGAGAATTCTATATGGTGTCTGTTGGCTGGGCTTCCATCCAAAGCATTTTTTCGGCTGCCGGAAGTACGTGCAGGACTCTGACTCCACGTGGTTTTTACCTTATCTGTGTCAGATCCTCCAGGGTGAAGGCCCCAGTGTGTGAGTTTTCACCCGTTTCATTTAGGGCCCACCCCTCACACGTGTCCATAGGGCAGGTGCATCCTCTTCCCCAGCCCTCCTCTTTCCCAGATGCGGATCTGGGGTGCAGGTTTCACGGCCGACCTCCAGAAGGGCCTTCTTCTGCAAGAGTGTAAAGCAAGGCACGTTCACTGCTTCTCAGCCATCATAGGTCTCAAGTCTCCAGGTTCCCACTGTTCCAGACTGTTTGTGCTCAGTGCCACGTGTGACTGGTAGCTGCCGTATTAGACGGTGCAGACAGAGGAAAGCATGTCCTTCGGGAGCTTCTCACGGATGGTGCTGCTGTAGACGGAGGCTCAGGGCAGCGCTCTTCCCGGTGTGTCTTGCCTCCTTCCTGTGGGCTGACGAACTCAGCCAAGGGACAAGCAGCGCTTTGCCCCAGGGACAGGGTTCTTCATATCCAGAAAGGAGTATAATCCACTGCCGGATCCTCTCAGGGTAGAAATGAAGAAACCCGTCAGACAGGTGAGAGAAGGGGCAGCAGTTATTTGTGACTCTCCAGCCAGCAGAGCGTAAGCCTCGGTTTTCTCCGAGAACTGGAAATGGTGTGCGTGGTTTTCCTAATATTCAAAACCCTTTTGTGATTTTCTTGTGTGAGTCAATCCAAGAAGGACTGAGGAACCACACAGAATGGAAGGGGCAGCCCTACCCTGGTGGGCTTGGGCGGGAGTCTGTACGGAGTGGTTCCCGGCCCGTCCCCGGGAACTGTGTGAGGCGCTTAAGAGATGAGGGTGCGGCCGGCCATCGGCCATGCGAGCGTGTGTCCGCCCCAGACATTTTCATGCTGATTTCGTAGTAGATGTGAGCTGGAATTTGGGTTGGTGGGTCTTGAATTATTAACAAAGCAATGAAGTCTGTGTAGGCAGTTAAATTCAGAACAAAATCAAAATTGGGGCCGTGATTTTTGAAAAAAGGAGGGAAAGAAGGTATAAGGAGGATGGGCAAGTGCTGAAGAGTTTGGAAATGAAGAGGTGAAGATGAGGCACAAGTAGGGGGAAGACAGTGTCTGACTTGCCTTGCTTCTTTTAGAAGAGAACCACGGCAGGGGAAGCAGTGACTGGTTTGAGGCCAGAAGTGGAGCTCTTTAATCCTGCACGCATGGGCGTGCCCTTAGTGTGGCCACACACGCTCTAGGCTCTGGGAAAGCCGCCCGCAGGGAGAGAATGCAAAGTCTGGACTTTTCCCTCTAGTAAGGGGGAGACAGACACCAGATAAACAAGTAGAGGATGTCAGGTGTGCAAGGTGCTATAAATATAGAGCCAGGCGGGGCAGGGTGTTATATAAGGCGCTCCGGAAAGGTCTCTGGGGAGGTGACATCGGAGCTGAGTGGGAGCAGCCCTGGCAGAGGGCCCAGCAAGTGCACAGCCCCTCGGCTGGTTGGAGGAGCAGCGGGGAAGGCGGGCAGAGGGCTGGCGAGCCAGGAGCTGTGGTCCAAGCAGCCCGGTCCTGTGGACCCTGGCAGGATGCAGGGGGATTTGGAATTTGCTCCCATCAAGATGGGAAAGGTCAAAGCAGGGGAGTGGCAGTGCGACTTCCACTGTTCAGGTTACCATGGAAACTTGACTTGCAAGTCCACTGTTGTACAGATGTGAGCTGTCTCCCTCCCCGTCACCCCCAAGTAAAGGAGCCCCTCAGGCAGGGAGGAGAGGGGGCACCACAGGGTGCAGTCTCTGCAGGCTGCTTGTGAGCCAGGATGACCGCAAGGAGAAGGGACTACGTTGACCTTGAACTGCTTAGAAGCCACTTTCTGGGATCAGCGTAGCTCTTTGGAGTTCTCTGGTTTAGCCCAGGGGTCAGCGGTTTTTTCATAAAACAAAATCCATTTCTGGTGAGTCATCACACAAGTGTGAAGCACAGGACAGACTCGTGTCCTGTAGACTCGAGGAAGGGCTGTCTCTACTGCAGCGTAAACACCGTATGTGAGGAAGGAGAAACTGGCTCTGGGCAGGGTACGTGTCAGGATGACTAGAGCGAAGTAATAACCTTCCGTCTCCTCCTGCCCTCCACCTTCTGAGGGGCGTTCACATTCCACACAGCATCTTGGTGTGTCAGAGGGTGATGTGTATTTCCTGGACAAGAATTCCATTTCACTACTTAGTATCGTAATCCAGAAAGTGCTCAGTGCCCTAACACCTGTGTTCTCTTTTTTTTTTTTTTTTAATTATTAGCACCTTTTAATTATTATTTATTTATTTATTTATTTTTGGCTGTGTTGGGTCTTCGTTTCTGTGCGAGGGCTTTCTCTAGTTGCGGCGAGCGGGGGCCACTCTTCGTCGCGGTGCGCGGGCCTCTCACTGTCGCGGCCTCTCTTGTTGCGGAGCACAGGCTCCAGACGCGCGGGCTCAGTAGTTGTGGCTCACGGGCCTAGTCGCTCCGCGGCATGTGGGATCTTCCCAGACCAGGTCTCGAACCCGTGTCCCCTGCATCAGCAGGCAGATTCTCAACCACTGCGCCACCAGGGAAGCCCCACCTGTGTTCTCTTGGTGTCCCTGGTGCTGCGTGTCCAGAGGTCATTATCCCGTTCTGGGAGGCTGATGACCTCGCTCTGACTTGCCTGTCTAGCCAGCCTTTGACAGACAGGCCTGATCTAATTCTGCAGCCATTTTTTCTCTCTGTGGACATGTGTCCAGACCCCAGGCAGATCTGAAGACTCCCTTAGAACACATAAGACCAGGAAGATTTGTGCCCTACTCTACTGTTTTCTCTGGGCTTTGCTTTAATCAGGAATGCAGACTGGGGTGTGTGTGTATGCGTGTGTGTATTTCCAGTAGATGGTGTGCAGGTGCAGGGCCTTCATTCCCTTCTGTGAGTCAGTATTACACGGCTAAGTAAATTTAAAATGGGAAATAGTGATTCTTTTTCAGTAACGGGGGTCACTCCTCCCCGCTCGCGGCCCTGGTCCCTTTGGGATTGTCAGGCTCGCATTGAAAGGGCCCTGGAGGGAAGGATGTTGGTATATATCATGGATATTTGGAAAGAATGTTTCAGCTACACCTGGTTGCCGTGTGTGAGGACAGATCTAATTTATTTAAAAAATTTGGCCACAGGCAGCCTTTTCTGTCTGTTTCTTTGGGGCAGGGAGGTGGGGACCGGGATTGGAGAGCAGCAGCAGGCTATGGTTTGCATTTGTTTTCTTCCAGATTTGACCAGCCAGCAGAAGAGAGATTATCTCTAACGGATATGAAAGGTTTAATCATTTTAATTTTGTTTTTATTAAAGTTTATCATAACTTTTTCCCCCAACGTGCCCTGGTAGAACAGAGGGGAGAGAAGAGGAGGTAATATAAATATACACAAACCCCCAAGCACTTGGTTAATAAACTCTCTAAGGGGAGGGCCCACGTGGGGAGGAAGTGGCTGCATGGCTGGGGACAGTGGTCTGACCGGGGCATGCCGTGACAACCCTGAAACGTGGCCGGCATCTCCTAAGCTTCCCGGCCCCTCCAGCAGACACTTGCCATGGGGAGCTCTTGGTGTTCATTAAAGAGAGAGAGAGGAAGCTTCAACTCTTGTCTTACTCTATCATGGTTCTCAAACGGTCTGGATCCCCAAGCCATTTCTAGCTATAAAGAAGCCTAAATTTATAGAGAATAATAGAATTTGCTTAGATTCTTCTACCCCTTATCATAACAATGAAATGTGTGAACCTGGATATTCTGAAGGCTTACTTTAGGTCAAAATCCCTGAGGTGTTGTGTATGTTTTATGAAACAGCAAAGTTGGGATAAAAATAGTCTTTAGTTTTTGGGGTAGGAAAACTGTCCTGTGCATGATGGTGAAACAGAGCAGGTAGGATCCTAGAGGAACGGGACTGTTGGCTCAGTTTCCGTTTAGGGCAGTAAAAGAAGCTTGTTTCAAAGTGAATTGTCCCAAATCACCTGGGTGTGGACTGGAGTCCCCCCTGGCCTCAGCTCAGTCTTCCCTCTCGTCCGTGGCTGGAAAACCCCATGGAGGCATGACTGTTTGGAATCCCATCACCTACACCAGGTGGGATGTCGCATGGCCTGGGAATGATGACATTGTGTTCACACCTGTGTTCTCATCGAGGCTGGAAATTGGACTTGCGCACTTCAGCCATTTTTTAAAGCAGTGGGATGAAAGCATTGTCATCTCCTTAAACGTGACTTAAGCAGGTAGCTCACTTAACCTTAATACGTACCAGTCTTGAAATTCTGGGATACGTTGAGGTTTTACAGTACTTTCTCTGCCATTGTTGGGTGGGGGGGTTCATCAGTAGAGAAGCAGCTTTCCTAGTGGCGGCTGAGACTCCAGTTCCTCGAATCAAGCAGAAACTGCACTGAGGAGGGTTCGACCCAGCCGCTAGCGTGAGTGAATGACTTGGCCCCTGGCAGGCTGTGTGGGCGGTCGCATGCTCCATACAGGTTCCCTTGGGGTCTGGGGGCTTCCATGAGGAGCTGTGTTGGGTGGAAGGCTTCCCAAACCAAGTCTGTCTTCTGAGAAGGAAAGCCAGAGCCAGAGGCTGTCCCAGGTTTGCAGGCATCTGTTGTGCCCAGCAGGCTATGTCCAGGCAGGAGAGTATACCAGTGACAGCGCAGCAGCCTGTCACTTTGGAATTGTCTTATGAGAGTGACTTGAACCAGTGAGGGGCAGCTTTCTTGGTCACTGTCAGCTGGGGTTGTGTGAACAGTAGAAATGCGCAAACGCAGGCCCATGTCATTCCCTGCAGGCTCTTACCCACAGTTTAGGCAGCCCTCCATGAGAGGAGGAGAGACCTGGCTATTCCACAGAATTTCTAGTTTGTATATGAGGTCTTAGTCCCATATTTTCAAAGCTGTGTAGACTATGAAGACAGTAGAAGGTGGGGAAGCAAAAATACATCTCTTCTTTTATCTCACAGCATTCAGCTGTGAGTTGCAGAGGCACCCCAAGAGTGCTTACATGAATTAGGGGCTTCATTTTCCCTCACGTAAGCAGACTTGGGAGGAGAGCAGTCGAGTGCAGGAGTGAAGGCCGCACAGGGTCAGCAGGGACCCAGCTTCCTTCCATCTTCCCACACAGCTGTCCTCGTCGTCTCAGGGTGGCCGCTGCATCCGTGCTCTGGGCGGGAGGAAGCGGGAAGGGGAAAGCACAGGTACCACCTGAATTCGCTTCCTCAGAGAGCTTTCCCCAAAGCATCACCCAGTTACTTCCTCCTGCATCTCATTGGCTGGAACTGGTCACATGACACTCTCTGGGCACAGAAGAAACTGGGAGATGCAGAGTTTAACTGGGGGTATTGCCGCCCCGAGTAAAATGAGTGCTCTGTCACAAGGAAGAGCAGTTATTAGGAAGGCAGATAGGAGCCTCTGCCACACATCTTTTAAAAGATAAGGAGGGGATTAAGTCAACTGTGTTACGAAAATGTGGTGGAAATCTGGGTAGCCATTAAGAATAATGTTCTTAGTTAATATTTAAGGATATCGAAGAAAGTTCAATAGACAGGGAAGCAAGACCCAAAATCATATATAATTGTCCTAGTTTCCTTTAAAGTATATATAAATATATTGAGATGTTATCACTGATTATGGGCGATTTTTACTTCCTTCACACTTTTTGTATTTTCAAGATTTTCAACAGTAGGCACTTATTGCTTTTATGATCAGGGGAAAAAAAGGCAAACCTTAAGTGTAAGGAATAGAGAACTTGGTAATTACTATCTTGTATATGAAATATACTTGATGGAAAAAATAAAATGAGTAATAAAGGGGAAAATCTATAAACCTGTAGTGATAATGGAATGATGATGAGTAACTGTAGTGCTATGGATTCATCAAGAACAAATCCCATCACGCTAATAAGATAAAAGGAAATAATGTATGCCAGTTCTCATTGCAAAGGGAAGTTGTATTGTGCAAATGCAAACTTATATTCTGGAGGCTTTAAATGTACTTCAGAAACATTCACCATCCTCTCCAAGCATCGTTTCAAGGTGACTCAGGGGCCGTTCTTTCCCCCATTTTTACTCTGGAAATACTGGGGCGTGTTGAGCTTTGCAGTTGTTTAAGCCCCTGTTAGTGTAAACACTAGTTTCTGTGGAAAAGTATGAAAGAATAGGAGAAATGACCCCTGCCTATTGTCTTTCGGGAGGATTTCACACACACACACACACACACACACACACGCACGCACGATTAACACAGTTCAGGATGATCCGTGGTAATCACTAGATCGTAGGGCAGGGCAATTGAAGATCCTGGGCCTTCTGAGGTGTGAGGAATTCTTGGGTTGAACGACTAGGGAAGCTCCAAGAAGCAAGCGAACCTGTTCCTGGTAGAGTAAGATTCTCGGCGTTCTGGGCGAGTTCAGGAGTTTGGTCGGGGGCCAGGGAGCAGGCCATTCAGCCAGACAAAGGACCCTGGGCAAGGACCACGAGCTGTAGACCCATTTCCTTCCATCATTTGTATCTGACTTCCTCCACTCTCCCCTCCACCACGCCAGTCTGCCCCTTTGAGAGGCAGGTAGGATTGCAAGTGTGAATATCATCGGTGTATTAAAAACAAATACATCAAAACTGTCTTTTCCATAACCTCCTTATCAAATTCTGAGCCTAAAGAGAAATGTTTACATGTGTTGAACCCTGACTAAAAGAAAGACTAATGAGCAGGGATAATATATTGATTTCTGGGCTGTATGTGTTGAGGGGAACTGCAAATGCTGGTGAAAGTTTTGTTTTTATTTAACATTTTCATTAGTAACTTGAAAACAAATAGTAAATGAAATTTGCATACAATCTAAAATATTTATGCAGTAATGTGTGTAATTGCCAATAGTTAAGAACACAAAAATATATATAATTGGACTAGAGATGTTAGGAATCTTACTGTATTTTATTTTCAATTTGTAGGTTTGTTTGGTCCATGGTTGTTCAGCAGTTAGTTGTGATTTTGGTGTTTTTGTGAGAGGGGGTGAGCTCACGTCCTTCTACTCTGCCATCTTGTCTCTGCCTCTCAATTTGTACTTTTTAAATTTTTTTGTTTTGATGTAATAGCAGACTTACAGAAAAGTAAAGAGTAAAAAGAATTCCCATATATCTTTACCCAGATTCCCCAAATGTTAACATTTTAGCACATTTGCTTTCTCAAGCTCTCTCGCTCTCTCACACACACTTACTGTCTACATACCTATGTAGGATACACACACACACACACACACACACACACACACGGAGGTATACACATTTTTATTTTTTCTGCCCATTTAAGAGTAAATTTCAGACATGGTGCCATTTGATCTCCAAATATGTTAGTGTGTATTTCCTAAGAACAAGGACATTATCTTACATAACCACAGAAAAATGGTCAAAATCAAAAAATTAACATTGATACAAAACTACTAGGTAATCTACAGATCTTCTTCAGATTTTCCCAGTTATACCATTTATATGAAAAAAATCCCAGATCACAAGTTGTATTTGGATGTCCATCTCTTTTAAAGTCCTGTAATCTAGAACAGTTTCTCATTCTTTCCTTTGTCTTTTACAGCCTCAACATATTTGATGAGTATAGGTTAGTTAATTTGTAGAGTGTCCTTCAATTTGAGTATGTCTGATGTTTCCTTATGATTAGAATCAGGCTTTGCATTTTGGTAGAAATTCCCAAAAAGTGATGTTGTTCTTCCTAGTACATTGTATCAGAAGGGACATCGTATTGATATGTCTCTTTATTGGTGATGTCAACTTTGATCAGTTAGATATGGTGACAGATAGTGATTACTTTGTTATGTTAGTGAAGAGTCAGTAGTTATGATGATTAGTTATCCATTGTAAAGTCACTATTTTCCCCTTTGTAACTAATGAGAATCTAGTGGAAGGATACATTGAGTATATTCAATAAGGAATTGAATTTTTAAATGGGGTTATTTGGAAAAATGTATGGTAATAAAAAATCAATAGGTAGAAATATTTGGCAAAAAGAAAGAAGTATAGTCATTAAAGTTGATTTTTAAAGCTTATGTATTATTTACCAGTTTCTAGAGGATTAAGTAATTTGACAGCCCATAATATTGAAAGAGTGAAAAGAATTTTCAAAAGTGCCCCTGATGGTAGAGTGAATGAGGAACACTGAAAGGAACCAAAGAAGTGGTTCTAGTGTAAGAAGGAAGATAAGCGTCAGCTTGGCCAGAGCCTGAAGAGCAGGGTCTTAGGAATGTGAAAGCTGGGACTAGGGTAAATCTGAATTCGTTTCTAATTCCACTATCTTTGGAAAACAAGCACCTCTTGATCTCGTCGGTGTGCTCGGATGTGAGTGGGCCTCTGGTCATGGAAAGCTCCAGCAGGCTGGGTCGGTAGCCGAGTGCAGCGCGCGGAAGGAAACGTGGGCTTCTGGTGGGCATCCTGCCGCGCCGCGTGTCTGGTTGCCTCCTCCGGTCCCGCAGTACTTTACCGTAAGCCCTAGTGAGGGCACTTGATGAGCTTTCCTTTCCTCTCTGCTAAATCGAGTACAGTTCTCCGTGCTTGTTCCTTTCCTCTCCGTCTTCTCCCCTGTCTCTGAGGGGCGCGGGGAGAAGGCCCCTCTGCCCGGGGATGGCTCGGAAGGCACGGCCTCCTTCCTCTTACTGGCTCTGGTGGAGATACGGCCTCCTCATTTTTCTTCTTCTTGCATCAAGTTGTGGTCAGCTGTTTCTCCTGTCCATTCTTAGAATTCCTGCCCCATGCTTACCTGTCTTCCTTTCTGGAGGGGATTATTCCTCCCTTCATCTTCAAGGCTGTACGTGCAGTAGGGCCCTGTCTCCCCGACTCCTTAGGTGAACAGAGGTCTAGTGAGCCCTTGGTGGCGCAAAGGAGACGGAGAGGCCGAAGGGGAACGGGACATGCTCTGTGCCCCAGGGGGCTCGCTGTCTAACAGGAAAAGACTCCTAAAAAGACCACTGACATGGACTCGGCACACTGCTGATGTGCCAGTGTGTAAAGGGCACGGGCCGTTCTCTGTGGCCAGTGTGTGAAGCGTGAGCAGGTGGAGAGGGTGGAAGCAAGTCCCCAGTGGGGCTGGGGTGGCCCGTGTTCTCCAGGAGAAAGGGGGTTTGGACGTCTCTCTCGGAACCGGGAACCGTGAGATGCTTGTACTTAGCAGAGTCATGGGACCTCACCCTGTTTTAGGCAAGCAGTGCTGGCTCCTGGGTGGAAGGCGGAAGGGTTTGAAGGTGAAGCTCACGTGAGGTGACGGGTGAGGATCTGCGCTAATGGAATTGGGGAGGGCGGATGGTGGTACGAGTGAGGTACTCAGTTCTGTTTAGGTGGCTCCGTCTGGGAGACATGGAGAGAAGGCAGCTAAGGATGATTGTATGGTGTCTGGCGTGGGTCCCTAGGTGGGTGCTGGCGCTCTAAGTAGGAGAGCAAATCAAGATGGCGGTGTGGGTAGGAAGGGAAGTTGTCGTTGAAAGCACTTCATCGGCCTCCTCTCCCAGTTTCTTAATGAATATAATGCTTAATCTGTACCACAGAGTCTTACACGTAATTATAATTATGTACTGTTTATTTATCTCATATTGTTCCGAAGAGATTTGACAGCCTTGTCTGGCTGATTATTTCATATCTGCTGACTGTTCACCCCTAAAATTGTAAACCTCTGTGGAGCAGGGACCGTGTCTTCTGCTGCTGGCGTGGCACCCGGTCCAGGATCTGGGCCGCTGGCGAGCAGCTCAGCCAGTGTCCTCTCTCTGGATCCCTCTGGGTCCTGAGGTCAGCTCTGAGCCTGCCCTGCCCCTCACACTTACTCTGCTGCGTCCCCACTGCTGCTGTCTTTTTCCTGCGTCTCTAAACCTTCACCCCCTTGCGATCTTTAGTGAGAACTCGCCAGAAGAACGACCTGAGCAGGTTTGTGCACTGACCGGGGGCACCATCCGAAGAGGAAAGCTGCCACCTTGACAAAAAAGTACTGCCTGGTCATGTACAACATCATTGCTCTTTCGTTTCTGCGAAAGATCGTACTCTCCCTGGGTCCGCTGCTTTTCACCTTGGCTAGAAATTTGACAGGAAATGACTACATGCGCAAAAACAGATGGTCCGTCCAAAACAAATGTGGATTACAGGTTTAATCTGCTGTCAGCACCAAATGGAGGAAGAGCTGAGCTGCCTGCTCACTGGCTCCAAGGGGGCACCAGCTCACAGCAGCGCTACAGCGCTGCTCCTTACGGCCCGCAGAGTGGGGCGTGTTTTGTCTTCCGAAAGGTTTTCCGTGTGTCTCTCCATCCTCTGGATAGAAGGGGGACACACTCGAGAGCCAGTACATGTCTCCCGACTCAGGGTGACCCAGAACGCACCTCTCTCGTTTGATAAAGTGCACCTTTCCTTTGTTCTCTTATCTGGGTGATGCTATTCTCGACTTTCCCCGACCCTGCTTAAGAAGTTCTGGTTTTTCTAAATTTAGTGAAACTACTCAGGGTTATCACATAACATGCTACCCTGCTGTCATTCGCTGTGTCGAGTAGAACTAAGGGTGTGCTTTTCTCAGCAGAGTCACAGATGACAGGTTTCTGGAACATTTAGGGCTGGGGCTAAGGATGCCGACCAGATAGTCTTATGCTGGGTTAGTGAGACTTGACACCAGACCCTCCAAACTAAGGAAAGCAAGACATGCTTACTATTTGTAAAATTGCAATGTGTGTATGAGGGGTTGGGAAATCCCACAGCCTATAAGGATGAGACTTCCCCCTCCCCAAAGACAATGGCGACTCATATTCTGCAGAACTTCCTTCCAGAAAGACTATAGTTTAGGGAATCTGGATACTTAATGTTTGTCCTGTCATCCCCAGGTCATTTTCTGACTTCAGGGAGAGCTGGGCTGCAGGTTGGCGGGGCTGTGCTTGTATCAATGATGGAGACAGGGAGGAGGGGACCAGGGGGGGTTCCACGAAGAAAGGTCGCTCTTGTACACTGAACATTTCCAAGAGCTAAAACCGCTTTGAAGAACCTCTGGGTTAGATTGAAAAAGCCCCGTGAATGTGCTCAGATCTTCTGCTGTGACCCAGCGCCCACCTCCTCTGCTTCTGCATCTCCTCAACTCCAAGGAAACATCTAGGTTCTCTTCCTTTCTCTCGCAGCAAACCTTGGGGGACTTTAGGATCAGACCTGGTTTCGAGACCTTTTTAAAAGTCACATGGTAGTTTAGATCCCGGCTTTTCTGTGCTGGCTGACTTTGGTCAAGTTACATAATCCGGGGATTCTTGACCTTTCCAGGTAATCTGATACACGAAATGGTCCCTCACCCCCCAAAAAATGCATGGATACAAAAAATCCCTTGTGTTTACTTCAGGGACCCCCAATAGCACACCTCTAAAGCATCAGTTCTTTTATCTGTAAAAGGGGCACTCATGCACAATTTGGGGTCTGTCTCAGTAATTCTCATGTGACAATTAAGTGAGAGAAGACACATAAAAGTTTCATCCTTAACATGAAGTCTGGCACAGAGCTGATGCACGTTCTTTCTGTCCCTCATTCACTCTCACTCTCCTCCTCTCTCCCCCAAACGGCTGTGCCTTGGCCTATATAGTACATTTGCCAAGGCAGTAAAGTTAGTCTCATTTCATTTGGGGATCATTTGTTAGGATAGAGCCCTGCCAGATTTTCATTTTTTTCTGTCCACAATGATTTCTTTGTTCCTTTTTTTCTCCCTCCTCTTAGGGCATCTCATGGCCGGAAGTGTCGCATTATCTTTTTTGGTCTGCAGCTTTCACACACCCATTTCTTTCCTGTAGGAGGGGGTTGAGCTCGGAGAAGCTCCGTGTCTGTTTCTTCCACTCACGTTGTTCTGGAGTCATGCAGAATCTTCATGGTGGCGTTTCCTTTACCCTCGAGGGCAGTGGAAGCCCTGCTCCACATTTCATGCTTCAAACAAGCATGAATGGCATAACTATGACCTTGACCCGCAGGGCACACGACTCCACCAAGGGATGGAGATACCGGGGCCATTGGTGGAATTGGGAAGAGCCGGCCCTGGCGGTGGGAACACTCGTTTGTTGTGGGTGGAAGGTGACCCTGACCTCAACTGTAGCGTCTGAATATTTCCAAAAAGCTTGCCGTGTGGATGATCGATGGCTTTCATTCTTGATTCAGAATCTGATTTAGGCCACAGTTGTTGGAACTAGTAGTGCTAATGGACACCACCAATGTGACTCAGTGACACTGGAGCCATTTGCGAGGTCAGTCATCCACCTGACATGATCGGACTTCCCCGTAGGTTGCCTAGTATGCAGTTTGTCACACATTCCTGTCCTCATAGAGGACATACCATTTCAGGGAGTGAAAGACAGAAAACTAGACAGAAACCAGTTACATCTATTCTTGTGCCAAATTTTTAAAACACAAGGACTTTCGCGTTCTTGCATCTTTTGCCCCTTGGTGACTTCACTTTTTTCAGATAGGATTTTTCTCTGATGTGATCTTCCAGTCCCAGACTCTGGTTTGCAGGGAAGCATTTGGGGCTTCCTCACGGGTGTCAGGTTGTTCTCTTGCTTTCATGAGACTGAAATTCCTGAAGTGTAAGGATTCACTGGTGTAAGGAAATGTGTGTGTGGGTAGGGAATGGTCTTGTTTTACAGACTCAGAGGACTAACGTGAGGTCCCACTTGGGACCCGTTCTCTCGTCTGGAGCTGCAGGGCTGCCCGCGCGGCCGTGCTGGCGCTCAGCTACAGTGAGGGGGCCTGTCTGCGTCTGAGGTGCTGCCTGCCCTGGTCCTGGGGCTTACGTTCGCTTTGCTCTGTTACTAATGTGAGTGTTTCCACCACATGCTTGGAGGAAAGACCTAACGTCCCTTTATCTTTGCTGCTATTATTCTTTATAGAGACATTTAAATATGGAGAAGGGGGAGGTGCTGTAGGACAAACAGTCTGTGACAAGACAGCCCTGTAGCTGTAGGGACCAGTAGGTGCCAAGGCACTTCCAGAAGAGCCGTGTGGATGTTCACAGCACAGGGGACGTAGGTGTCTGCCAGCCGGACGTGGGTTTGCGTTGTTTGAATGGGAAAGGGAAGAGCACGGTGTACGCTGGCTAGTTGCTGTTGACCAGGTAAGAAGAAGGTGAAGAAAAGTGGTGAAAGCAGGGTTTGTAACTTGGGAAAACACTGCGAGGCTGTAAAGGCAACTTGAGAGATGTCAGAGGGGCAGCCAGATGTGGGTAAAGATCTGAAAAGTAAGGGTGACTGAGGGTTTAGCCAAAGGCTGTCCTACGGGGGCAGGGAGACCCACAAGGTGGCAGCTCCAAAGGTGACTTAAAAGTTTATAAATTATGAAGGAGGTGGAAAGGGACAAGTTTTTAATATTGATTAAGTGATGAAAAGGGAAAACAAGAGTGAACTTAGCAAGTTTTTTTTTTATAGTTGTTAAATATGTGGATCTGCAACTTCCCACAGGAAAACGGGGACATTCAAACTAGTACCTGATGAATCAGGAAGGGCTGCCCGAGCACCATCCCAGCCCACTCCCTCCGGGGGCCCCGCGCGGACAGGCTCCACGTCTCCCCCCAGCTCTAAACAGAAGGTAGATTTTCTGGCTGGGAATCTGAATCTCTTAAAAATAATGGACAAGGAGCCCAGTATTATTTATCTAAGTAGGGAAGGCTGAGAGGGAGGACTCAGTCTGAAGAGAGGAGGAATGCCGTGCTTCGGCTGCCGGAGAACGGAGTTCTTCCCTTGCCCTGCGAGGGGTCGCAGACATCCGTCACGTGGAAAAGGCGGGCAAGTAAGAACTCTTGGCCCGTCAGAGCCCCCAGGTTTGGGCCTTTGAAATAAGCTTCTCTCCTCCTTGTTTGTGTTGTCATTTGTCACCCATTTCTGTACACCGTCCTCTGAACCTCTTGCCTCGGAGCAGGTACCACCTCTGGGGTTGGGTCCTCCTGACATAAACTCTCCTGACTTCAGGACCATGAACAAGCAGCAGGCAGACAGATGTGTTCTTATGTCCCTGACCAGAAGAGCCATAATCAGACTGTCCCTGACCAGCGTCCTGCGGGTTCTTGTGTGGCCGGGCAACTCTTTGTAGACTGCAGAATGGTGTCGGTAAAGCTCACTCCTGCCCTGGACTCCGCCTGTGTTCTCGTGAAGATGGGGAGCTTCAGCCTGTGGTCTTGTCTGCTGCAGTTCACGTGAAGTTAAAGCTGTATTTTAACTTCCCTCTGTGTCTATATTTCCCTCAATGGGAGACAGAAAAAAGTGGGGCCTTGTTAATGGACCAGCAGATCTCCGAAGATTCCCACCACAACTGAAGAAGGGAAGTTGCAGAAAGACAGCTGAGGTGGTGATGGGCGGTGGGCTTTCGTCTCATGCCTCCATGTGGCCTCACTGAGACGATGATGGTTGTCATGGAAACCCACACCCACAGACAGGCCTTTGCCCCATTTCCACCCACAAGGAATGGAATGCAGAGAACTCTCCTGCCTTCTGGACGTGGAGGGAATGGCTGAGTTGGTGAGAGGGAGAAACAGAGGATTGGTCCAACTGTGTTTATTCATCTGAGTTGGATGTTTCTGGGGAGAGTAAGTCAGCATCATCTTTTTGGTAGAAATGCCTTTCTGTGGATTGCTTTTTTTTTTTTTTTTTTTTTTTTTAAGCAACCTTAAGGTGCAAGTTAGTTCTCTTTTTGGAAACGTGAAGTTATATTGCCTGGTTGGAGGCGGCCAGTCAACACGTGGAGGGCTTGCAGGGGTGCAGGTAGAAGCCAGTGGGGAGAGCGCGTGGGGTAGCCTGGGAATGTCCCCGAGTGGCCAGCCTTGCCTGTCCGCCAGTGAGGTGGCCTCGGGAGCCGAGTGTGAGAAGCAGGCAGAGGCCGAAGCTGAGCTGGGCGTAGCTTTCTAGATTAGCTCCCTGCAACTGCCCTGTTGGGATTGGCCTGGAGCTGAGCAGGAGGCCCGTCCAGCTTTCTGGAAGCGGAGCCAGCCCTGCCTGCCGGTCAGGGACCGTTCTGCCCGTGCCTCTGCCCTGCACCTCGCCCAGGTTGCCGCAGCTGGTGCCCAGACGGGGCAGCGTGGCCACGTCTCGCCTTTCCTCTGCACAAATTGGAAACGACTAACGTTGCCATATTTAGTGCAGCACTGACGGCCACTTGCCTCTAAGGGGTAATCATGCAGGCATAAATTCGGAAAGTTGCTAAGCTATGAGCAGTCTTATGAGCATTAAAAGTGTCCTCTTTGCCAGAAAGGTCATTCATAACTTGGCTACCCTGCTGATGTACAGTCAGTGATATTGATTGATTAATGTATAAAAGCACCAGATCCATTTGCTTCTATGAAAGCGAATAAAGTGCAGTCGACTCTCTCTTTATTTTCACCTCATCCTTTTGTTTGAAGGACATTTTTTTCCCCTTCTCGTTTGGCCGGCTAGGTTTAAGGGGGTTACAGAAAGCCAGTTTCTGCCAAGTAATGTGTTCACAAAGGGAACATTGATTCACATCAGTGTCGCTTGAATTACCCTTAAAGGTTTGCCAAGGAGTTGCTCTTATATTAACCTTCTGTTCGCGGAGGAAGAAATAAATAAATAAGTCATAAAGTGAAGTTCGTTGCTTTGGATTTAGTTTTGGAACTGTTCTAAAATAATTTCTTCCGTGGCTGATTGGGTTGAAGGGCATTGCCCAGAAAGTTCCCTGTTCGTTTTTGAGGTACAGGCTGGGGTGGGAATAAAGGGAAGCGAGCCCACCCCCCTCTGCCTGAGCCCTACTGGGCACCAGATCAGGGAACAGAGGCAGAATTTACTTCCAGGGTAGAGATTAGTTCTGATTGGCTGCCTTGCATTCAGGCTGAAGCGCTGTGGTCCCCTTCCTTGCTGTCCTAGGCAGTTCACACAATCAGGTGATGGAAACAGCAAGAAAGACCCTCCTTTGTCTGGAAGATGAAAGATTCTGGAAGGCGACTTGGCTTCTCAGCTTTGATGGAATGAGTTAGTTACCCAGTCTTGAGGGTCATCCTAAATTTCCGTGTTCTTTACAAACCTAGCAGGGCAGTAGCCTAAAGCTGGGGAAAAAAAACTCCTCAGCTTTTTGTTTTAACCTCAAATTAAGTGTGGTTAGTTACAGTTGTTGTTGTTTTAATTTTTCCATTAGGCAGGCAGTCTGGAGACTTTCCTGTTCTTGAAAAACCAAAATGGTGTTGGTGGATTCTGAAACCCAGAGCGTATTGATTCCCCTGTAATTCGGTGAGCCTTGGGTATTGTATGGGGTAGAGCATTTTGCCAATAATGGGCTCTGTTACTAAGGCTTCTTTCAATGACTTGATGAGAAAGTCCTGGAAGATAGCCCCGCACTGGGCACATCTGAGGACATCCATCAGTGTCAGCTGACTGGCCATCTCGGATTCTTCAGCATCTGGCATGACCATTTTCAGAGCAGGAAGCGTTTCCAAACAGTGTTTCAAGGAGGCTGGGAAGCCAGGGGAAGGTGGAATTCTGGAACATTGGCTGCACTGAGCTCCCGGGGAGGTGCGGTCTGAGGCATGGCCTGCAGGTGCCAGTGTGGAGCTCCCGTATCAGCTGCTCCAGCAGGGAGTGAACACTGGTCAGTCTGCACGTCTGTTCTTCTAAGCCAGGCCCCGTGCACTTGGCGAAATCTCCCTTGCCAGGCCCAAGCTGTTCATTCACAGGACCCGGCAGAAGGTGGCTGCCTTCTTTCTCTCAAGGCTCCTGCAGATGCTGGAAGAACTAGTTTTAGGTTAGTTCGCACAGCTCTTGACCTTGGAGAGTGTTGATGGCTGGGAGCCACAGAGGACTTTTCTCTGGGCTTAGGGAGCATCGACACCTCAGTCTTCCCTGGGAATCTGGGCCCTGGGACCCACATGCACCTTCCTTCTGCCCTGGGCAGCCACGACCCAGTAGTGTAAAAGGGGCGGGCGAAAAAGTAGATTGCTGTTTTTCCCCTCCCAGAAGTGGTTTGGGAGTTTGAAGGTTCCTAAGCCCCTGAGAATCCCTCCTAGTTAGAAGGAGCCTCCCGGTGAGCTAGCTGCACCTGTCCTGTGCTTTGGTGGAGAGGCGCTTCTTCACTTGGGGGCACCGGAAGGCCCCCATGGTGCCCCCCAGACACTTTGAGTGATCTCACCTGTTCAGCCGGGGGTCGTCCAGGCTGCTGATGGCTTGCGGTCCGTCCGCCCAGCTCAGATGCTCGTGTCAGTCTCACCGGCTTCTTCGTTCTAGAGCGAAGCAGGGAACCACAGGCAGACAGGTCCAGGGTCTAGCTTTATAGTCACACGTACACTGTGTCATGAGTTTCTTCCCCTTCATAACAGCCAGAGCTCTAAATGCTTGCTGCCAAGCTAACGCCAAGACACTGGGGAAGTGTTGGCCCATATGGGGAGCCACACTAACTTTATGTAATTGTTTAATTAAAACCTTGGTTTTCTAATTGCAGCCTAAACACAAGTGCCTTTTGTTAATGAAAGGCAACCTCCGTACTTGGTGCTTTTGTGCACAGCGTTTCTTCCCCCCCCCCCCCCCCCCCCGCTTTTTTTTCCAACTTGAAAATCGCCATTTAAGTTCCCACCGTGGGGAGCTGGCAGGTGGCGTTTCTCGGCACTGGGGGAGACGGTCCACAGTTCCTTTTGTCCGTCCTCGTCAGCATCTTATCTCGGCTGTGGTTGCCTTTTTGATTTCATATTGCAGTGAATCAAATTTGAAAGCCCCTTCACCTGCTAGAATAATCAGAAAGCCAGAGAGAAAAACCACCAAGTTTCTGTGGCGTAAGCATTATTTTCCGTATTCCTGGTGCAGGAGTTGAAACAGATACATTTTCATGTTTGCTCTTTAAAGGAGAAACCTTCCCTTGATTTCCAGATGAATCTTGGCACCTTTCCCCCCCTGCTGAGGTGATAGGAGCTGGCTCAGAGGATATACTGAGAAGGAATCCATTTTCTTTCCTCTGTCTCTGCAGAATAAATTAGAATTTGCCTGATTTAATAAAATGGCTTCATCTCCCTGCCGTCTTCGCCATCTCCAGAGTATTCCTTCTGCAGTGGCCTGCTCTTCTATAATGGATCTCAGCGCCGTATCTCCTTATTACAGGGTAGTGGTTTCATATGTAATGCTTTCCCTTGCACTCTCACGCAGGCACCGTGTCACACATGTGTGCACACGCCAGCTTTGGGGGATCCTGATGGCTAAAGATGCAGAAATTTGTCACCAGACCTCATTTTCCCCATTGTCTGGCGTGATGGTTTATAATTGATGTAGAGGTCGGTGCAATTTGTCGTCCGTCTGCCATTAACCCAGCCTCCTGGAGTTGATGTGACCACAATGTAGAATGTATTTTGGGGGGAAGAGAGAGAGGTTGAAGATGGAGGTTTGCAGCGTAAATCTTCTCACTCTGCCCCAGCTCTTTCTCTTTTTAACTGGAACATGTTTATCTCTGTGTGTGGTGGAGTACTTTGCTATCTCCCTGTTGCTCTCAGATGGACTGATGGAAGTTTGTTGTTGGAATTGGGGATGGTTTTTCCGTTTGGACCTCCCCCTACCCCTTAAATTTGTGTTTTAATTTCTATTTCCTAGGTTGATTTTTTTTTTTTTTTCTTTCCTTTCCATTCTGACACTAATTATGCCAGCTGCACTGGGAGCCCTCACTGCTGGGAGGTACCCAGCTAAGTGTTAAGAAGGGTTTTAAAAACAGGCTGAACTCTTTCTTAATGAGGCTCAATCGGGCTCTCCTCCGGGTGGTTTTGTTTTGCTGATCTGTCAGTTTTTCAAGGATTTAATTGCACTTTTTTTCGTATTAGTCTTTGAAATTGGCCTATACAATCTTGCTATAAAATAACATTTTTTTTAAAGCAAAAAGTTAGTAGCTTTTGTTTCCCCCCTTTTATGGTGGCTGGGAATTTTACTTTTTCACTTTCATCTCTCAGGACCATCTTCTGCCAGCCACTCTTGGGACCTAGCAGTAGTGAAGAGCCCAGAATGGAGTGGCAGGAAGGGCCCACAGAGGCCACAGAGCCTGATCTCCAGGCCTCACAGGCAATTTCCGCATTTCTTCGGCTTCTGTCTTTGGGACTTTGATAAATGCAGCTCGGCTTATGTCTCCGCTGCTGGGTCTGCTCTGGGTCAGGGACTGGGAGAGGCACACCGCTGTTTCTTTAGGCCCAGAAGTGACAGATTCCATCCAGCGGTGCCAGGCCAGCTAACCAGCATCTTGAGTCTTCAACCGTGGGAGGTGGAGGAAAGAAAGAGTCCAAAAGACAGAAGGCAGAAGTCTCCAGGCAGGGGAGGGGGAGAGAAGCAAGGCCATAGCCTTTATGCTATTATCTTTATGGCGTAGAAAAACATGCTTGAAGCAATCAGCATGAAATTCTTAATTGCTTCACTTACTTCTGCGCTCCTCATGGGACAGATTGTGCAAATGCCGGAGCTGCCAGGACCCTCATGTTAGCACACTGTCCCTGCTGCACACACTATTTTTAACTAGTGCTTTGTTTTGCAGAGATGCACAGAGCTTTTTCTTTCTTTCTTTCTTTTTTCTTCCCAAGGATGCTAATAAACAGCAGAGGCAATAAAGAGCTGCTCCAGCCACCCTGACAGCAGCTACGCTTCTTAGGCTGCGTGCCTCGCTCTTTCTCCCTGCCACCCTGCCTTCTGCTTCCTCTCTCTGGATTTCTACTTTCCCTCCCATTCGGTCTGAGTTTCCTCGCTCTTTCTCCCTGCCACCCTGCCTTCTGCTTCCTCTCTCTGGATTTCTACTTTCCCTCCCATTCGGTCTGAGTTTTGGCTTTAAAAAAATTTTTTTTTTTTTTAAATTTTTGCTTCTGAATTTATCCTGTGAACAAACCAGTTTCCCTTTCCCCTTTCTGCTCCCCTGAACCTGACTTGCCTCCGTCTGCTCCTCTCTCTTCTGATGTGTATCTTCCTCTTTGAGATTTCCAGTCCCCTCTCATGAGGATGTAAAATCCAAGAACCAGATCTCAGAGATTTCAAAATAAAATAAAAGTAAACTCTGCTTAAAAAACACTTTAGCGGGAAAGCCAGGCTAATTGTAAATCAATGGGTCTTAAAATGCAGCATCGATCTCCAGTTAGAAGTTTGAAGGGGAAAGCAGTAATTACTGCACCAGAAGGTAGTTTTTCCTCTTAGTAAGTTCTGGGCAGAAAGAAGGCTCATTAGGGCAGCACTTTGGAATCTGAGTAATTAGTTTAAAAAGTACTTTTGTGGTGTTATTCCCTTGGCTAGAAATTATTGGAGTCTTCACAGATTTATAGCTCAATTCTGATAAGATTTGATTTATTATTGTGTTTGGTGTGGAAGAACCTTGATACAAAATCACCCAGGTGAAGATTCAGGAAAGTGCGGGTCAGAGTCTTGGGAGCGAAGAGGCTTTTTGAGTAGGGGGCGCTTGATTCTTTCAAGTTTCCGGCTGTTCACTGAGTGTTGAATACGGCCGACTTGGGACCCTAACGTGGGAGCCAGTTAGACCAGTCTTGGCCAACCTTGCCGTCCCTCAGGCGAGCAAGCAGAAACCTTAGTAAAGAGAGGTGATTTTCTTGTCCGAGTGCCTGTTGACATGAAGGTTCAGTGACCAGGTGGGGCATAACACAGCCATCCTCTGTCACCCAAGGCAGGTCTGCTGGAGGGTAAGTTCCATGAGGGCAGGAATGTCTCGTTGTCCAGTTGGATCCACAGTGTCTGGGACTTAGCTGCAAACTAATGGATATGTTTCATGACTTGTCAAATAACTACATGAACAGACAAGTCTTCTTCTCTTAGAGAGAGAGCTCCTAAGCCCTTGTCTTTTGTGGTGGTGGGGGGGGAAACTGCCACGGAAGCTTCTTTCTGGTTAGGTTATCAGCTGCCTCTCTGAGCAGGTCACTCTTGCAGACCAAGCAAATGGCCCTTTCTTAAAGGGACTGGGTTTTTGCTTCCACGGAAGGTCATCAAGAGGTCATTCTGCTCCTTTATGTTTTTATTGCAAAGAAAATACACGACATGAAACAGTACTTTTACGTCAACTATGATCTCACACCGAGGCGTAGCTCGCTCCATTTTGCCGCAGTATCTTTCTCCTGCCAGGGTGGTATGACTAGTGGGTTAAATGTACATCAGAGTGCGTTATCAACTCAGAGCTGTGAGTTTTTAAATTCTTACTAGAAACTTCAAGTTTTCCACGTTCTTTCCCGGAGAGGTTCTCTGAAGTGTGCCCTCCACTGTTGATCTAGTATTATATGTAAGATGGAACAGTGGTTTGTAAACTTTTATTAGTGGAGCCCCCTTTCTTAAAAAATGAAAACTAATTTGAACCCACTAAATAATGTTTTTTTTAAAAAGCTTTGTAACTATAGTTATTTTAGGAGTTTAGATTTGTAATATTTGTGCATCAAAAAAAAAAAAGAATAAACCAGAGCCGATCAACATTTTGATCAAAATTAAGAGTTATGGAAGGTAGTTAAATAGTCTGGACTAAGCTTCTGTTTTGTTTATGTATTTTGTTTTGGTTCCATTATTTTACAAGTCTTCATTCATGTGGAGGAGTAGTTCCAAATGGTAATGGTTTTCAGCAGTGTGCCTGGTAATCTAAATGTCAGAAGTTGTTTTACTCGGAGGTCTACACAAAAACTAGTTAACTTAGCCACACAAGTTAATGCCCTGGCCTCCAGTGTGTTAAATTTTGGCCTATATCACATTTGAGTATGTTTATTATAACAGCGTTTAATAATAACCAGTAGATTTTTTTGATAATGGCCATTCTGGCCAGTGTGAGGTGGTAGTTTTGGTTTGCATTTCTCTAATAATTAGCGATGTTGAGCATCTTTTCATGTGCCTCTTGGCCATCTGTATGTCTTCTTTGGTGAAATGTCTATTTAGGTCTTCTGCCCATTTTTTGATTGGGTTGTTGGTTCTTCTGATATTGAGCAGGGCAGGAGTAGAAACGCAGATGTAGAGAACAGACGTGGACACGGGGTGGGGGAAGGGGAGGGTAGGATGAATTGTGAGACTAGGTTTGACATAAATACACTACCATGTGTAAAAGAGATAGCTAGTGGGAACCTGCTGTATAGCACAGGGAGCTCAGCTCAGTGCTCTGTGATGACCTGAATGGGTGGGATTGGGGGGAGGGGGAGGGAGGTCCACGAGGGAGGGGATATAGGTATACATATAGCTGATTCACTTCACTGTACAGCAGAAACTAACACACCATTGCAAAGCAATTATACTCCAATAAAAAAATAAATAATAACCAGTAGCTTAATAACCAACTTAAAATGGAACTAGATTCAGAATTTGCAGAACCCCTGCAGCATCATGAGGTTCCCCAGAGAACAGTTCAGGCACCATTGCACTACAGGACAGCTACCCTAGAAGTACACTGGGACTCTTGCCATTGGAAGAGCCTAAGGCTGTTCTTGCTGAAAAACATCACCGTGGTGTGGAATGGCTGATGAAGGGCCCCTCGTCTGGGTGTCCCCCTGCCACCTGAATCAGATGACTGCTGCCACGTGGAAGGCAGCCTTCTGTTCCAGGTGGAGAGTGGCTGTGCAGGTGGAAGAGGTCTCGGCCTTCGCTCTGCGGCCTCGTGGCCCCTCCTCTCTCTGCTCTCTGTCAGTCTCCATCCTGAGAGGGTGTCGCCCGGCTGGGGCGTCTCTCTCCGGCCCCTGCCTTGGTCTGTTCAGGACTCGCCTCTGTGCTGTGAATATGGAAGAACTGCTGGTCCACGTGGAAAAATGTCACTTTACGTTTATAAATGAGAGGAAATATTTCTACTGTTTATGCTAGAAGCCCCGAGCCGTGCTTTCAAACTCTGAGAATTATGTCCCTCAGCGTGGCCCCGTTGGCCTCCTGTGCTCTGTCACTGCTCTACCCAGAGCTGCTTTCTTCCTCACCCCCCATCTGCTTTTCACCACTTCTTGTAGCTTGTACCCTCTCTCCTTGAGTTAAATGTTTGTGCTTGCAAAGCTTATTAATAGCACCAGCACCGCTGAGTGGAGTAGTGATTTGCTTCCCCTTTTTAATTTAATTTTGGCTTTCAGAAACAAATCTGGAAGAATATTTCAGGCTGCTCCCTTTTGAGACGAACTCCAGTTAATCCTTTTAAAGCACGTCTTGGGGGGTCAAGTATCCCCCACGTACTCTCCCAAAGCCATAGGCACTTCAGCTCATCCCCTTTGCAGTGGCATACATGCCCCGGTGGTCGCTAGTCATCGGTGGGGTCCAGCTCTAAATCCATGGCTCTGGAACCACCTGACACCCTATCCCTGAGCCTTTTCTAAAACAACCTACCTAAAGACATGTTGCTGCCCAGGGAAATTTTTTTCCCCAGCTGTGACTTGACAATGATCCTAGTGCTGTTCGAAGGATTTATTGAGCACGTTTCAGCAAACATCAGAATGCCACTTGTGTGTGTCAATTTACTGGTGGTGATGGTGGGGCGGCGGCTCCTGTGTGACAAGCCCTTTCCATACGGGAGCTTGGGATTTAAGATGGGCAGGCAGTGATTTCATACAGAGTCCGTCCGTTGGAGGCACTGAGTGAGGTGGATGCCGTCAGGTGTGGTCGGCAGGTGTGATTGTGGACCGGGGGTCTGGGGCGGCTCGCCCAGGTGTGCGGAGGGCGGATGACGGTGGTTTGTGTTTTCAGGCTGGTCCCGTCATCACCTCTCCCAGTGCCTCGTCTAGAAACTTCTCCCGATGCCCGCAGTCCTGCTGTTTGCTGTAACTGTCCGCAGCCCCTCACACCTGTCCTTCTAGCTTATGTATCCTGACAGAGAGCGGCACTCTTGTCACCAGAGAACATGGAAAGGTGATTTTCGAATGAAAGTGGAGGTGGGGGGTAGGTGTGATTTTTGTTTGTTTGTTTGTTGTCTTGATAGTTGAGCCCCAAGTGGCAGAGAGACGACCTGAAGGGGAGTTGAGAACCAGGAACTCTGCGTGAAGGGGCGCCTGGCGTGGCTTTGTCTCCTATCTCTGAGCAGCCCGGGGAGCCAACGGCAGCCGCTGGCCAGGAATTGATTGCATTAATTGATATGCCAATAAGAGAGCTTGTTACATCCGCCATTGGTTAGGAGGCCAGCTAACAAGTCTGCTGATCAATGGCACCAATAAAGATTTCATCCATTAATGAGCAACATGGTAATTAATGTTATCCATAAGCCAGTTAGCCTGGCGAGCTGTCGCGCTGGTTTGCGCTGTGAGTGGCGGCACCGGAAGTGGCCGGGCAGCCACCCCGTTCGGGGTGGAGTGGGGCCTTCAAGTAGGATCGTGGGCTGTGAGAGAGCCTCAGACTCCGGAGGGTTTATTCCGAGTGGAGCAAGGAAGGAGAACCTGGAGCGTGCAGAGCCCTGGCTGAGGAGGCCGGCGGAGTCCTTGCCGGGCCCCAGGCTGGAGCGCAGCTGCGCCCGCCTCGTCCCCCATACCTGCTGGGACGAGAGCGGGACGCACTTTTCTCTTCCAGCCCCTTTGGCTGCAAAGCTTTCCCACGCGAGTCTCTCGGGGCTCCTAGGGGCGTGATGGAATGAATGAGTCCCCGGGTCACTCCGGTCCCAGCTGGGCACGCTCTCCCCAGGGACAGCCCCCATCAGTGGCTCACACGCACTGCCCTGAGCTCCTGGAGGGTGGGCCGTGGCCTCTTCTGGGAACCGTGAACAAGTGGTGAAGTAACTCACATCCCCCCCCACCTTGCCCCAGCCCCCTGCCTCCGTGTTTCGCCGGGAAGAAACATTTTGCTAGAAGAAAGAAAGAAAGGAGAAACAGATGATTTGAAGCCATGCCTTTTTCCTTCCCCCTGGTTTTCTGAAATGACATCAGTGGGTTGTTTGCCAAGCATAACCTGGCAGCCCGGCGGCTCTGCCTGACTGCCTGAGATTTCTGGGGACTGTGCAGCTCGCCAGCTCCAGCCGTGGCTGCGTGCCAAGGTGACGTTCAGTGACTAAGCAGAAACGAGGGAGAGGGAGAGAGGGAGGAAGAAGGTATGTGTGGTTGGGGAGCTGGGGGGGAGAGAGTGGTCCCGGGGCTGGGTGTGGCGTGGGGAGACGTGGAGGCATGTCCGGGTCACCCGATCAAGAGGGCGGGTGTCGGGGACGCTCTGGCAGGCCAGGGAGTGTCCCTGTGGCACCGGGTGGGGGCAGGGAAGGGGGTGTGCAGGGCAGCAGCCGCAGATTCAGCCTGGGTGGTGGCCAAAGGGGTCTGACTTGGGAGGGAACCGAATAAGCCGAAGCAAAGGTGACAGCCCCGAGGGCCTGGAGCTATTGAGAAGGAGGCTTAGAGAAGCTTTTATCAGCATCAGGCCCAATACTCCTCAGCGGAGTTTCCTTTGCATTGTTAGGTATTGACCCTCAGAGACCCCTTGTGGGTTCCCTAATTGAAAATTAATACTAGATCAATGCCATGGGCAATTTGCATATTGATCATAAACAACTTTGAAGGCACCAAGTGTGCGCGGCAGATCAATAGGGCTCCTGAGTAGGCTGCAGAGGGAGCACCTCCTAGTACAATGCACTCCGAGAAAGGTTAATGATTTGGGAAGTTCCTAACTGCTCAGCGCAGGGAACGGCCCCCATAACGCACAGCGTCAGCGAGAGCGATTAGTACGGGGCCCCAGCCGCCTCCCCCCGGCCACCCCCATCCCCAGCAGAGGGGAGGATGGCTGAGCTGGTGTGAGACAAGGGCTGGCCCTGGGTGTTTTTGTAGTTGCCTTTTTTGGTGATGGATGAAGTCTTGGGGCAGTTTATTCTGGGAAGTGCACTGTGAAAGGCCGCAGCCAAGTTAAGGCTCCAGTAATTACTCTGGCCCCTTCCCCAGCACACGGTTCTCCCGGTGACTTGAATGGAATGAAACGAGGACAGGGCAACAGCTCCCTTTACCCAGCCTCCTCCGCAGGCCTCCCATCACTGGGATCCCGAGCTCGTGTCCACTTTAAGCTGTGATGGGTTTGGCCCCGTTCTGCATCCTGTTCCATTCACCTCCCAGTTTCTGGCTTCGGGCTCCTCGCCCATCACTCACCCTCCCCTGCTGTGTGCCTCCATGTCCTGCTCTGGCATCAGGTCTTGCCTTTCTGGTCCATTTCCAGGTGCTCCCGTGGATCCCCAGCAGGCCTGGGAGGCGCTCCTCCAGGTGGCCCCCCTCACCTGCCCCCTGTTCGCTTCTTTTGTTTTCCTCCCTTTCTCCCTCTGGCTCAGATCGGCTCCTCTTGTCTCCTGGCCACAGAAGCAGTGTGTGGACCAGCTACCCTGTAATTGCTCTGGATTCCCCCAGTAATGTTTACAACGAAGCGCAGAACACTTGAGAGCCTGACCACTGATTCTGTCTTCATGCTCCCAGGGTACCTTGAGATGGCTGGTCTGAGGATCGGGGCCAAAGGCAGCCTGAAGAGACAGGTGATGCCTGGCTACCTGGCTCCAGCCCCGACGGTGGAGGGTGGTGGGTGCCGGTGGTGGTCGCTAGGGGGAGACGCCTCTTAGGTAGTGGTGAGTAGAGCGGACTTTTTTCCGCAACAGCTCAGCTCCCACCCGCACCCCTCCCCGCCAAATTCATCTTGTCCTAAGAAGAGCTAGAGTTATAATAGCAGCCCTGTCAAGGTCACGTCGCTTTAGATGGTTATTAAGTTTGCAAAGTGTGTTGAAATTCATCGGTGTGGAAGGGCACTACGGTTTCAGAGAAGGGACATGCAGAATGGTTGGTGGATGAATTTCTAGGTTGGAGCTGCAGCCCTTCGGCGCCGTGAGTCCTTCACCCCGTCCTGGCGCTGTCCCTTCAGCTTCACAGGGAGGTGCTTTGGACCATGGTGGTCTGGTGGGTACTTCTGGCGTATGGCCGTCAAGCCTGTCTGCGTGCTGCCGCATCAAAGGATGGCCCATGTTCCCTTTCTCCTCTTGGCATTTCGTCACCTCAGGGTCGGCTCCTCCCCACCCCCCAGGAAAGGGAAAGGCTCAAGGAGATTTTATCTGTCTCTGCGTTTATGTATTACATGTACACATACTTAGAGAAATACGGTAGCCTTTCCCCTGGGAAGCGCTCCCAGGGCAACTGCGCAAGCTGTGTAGGTTGTCCCCACATGCACAGCCCCCTGCTCTGCTGAAGGGGTTGAGCGAGGACCCAGGCCACCCCAGATCTGACCTAACAAACAGGGCGGCAAGTCCGGGGCTATATCTGCCCAGAGGGAGGGGTGAGGAAGGGGAGCCCTTGTTCCGATTTTCACACAAGTACCTACATGTTAGCAGTGCCTCTGGCCCAAGGATGGCAGACAAGGCCTGCAGGAACTTGCCCCCAAGACCCAGCTGAGCTCATCTCTGAGCCCCTCCCCCCTCTGCGCTTGCTATTCTTCCGGCAGCCCAGCCCGCCCCCCTCCTTGGGCCCCTGCACTCGCTGTTCCTCGTAGCCTGGAAGGCCTCTTGTGCTCACACCCTCACTTCTTCCAGGTCTGGGTTTGAGTGTCTCCCTCTCTGAACTTCCTCTATGAAATAACCCCTGGGATTCCTTTTGTCCCCTGTCCCTGCTTTCTTCTCCTCCCTCATCAGCGTCTCATAATATGTCCACTTGTCTCGCTGCTTTTTGTCTATCTTGCCCCCCACCTTTTTCCTCCCCCTGCTCCTGGAGAGCAGGGGCTCCTCCTGTCCTGTTCACAGCTGTATTCCGTGCCCAGAATAGGTGCTCCGTGGACGTGCGACGGGCGGGTGAGTGCACGGACGGCACAAGCAGAAGTGTAGCTTCTCCAGGGGCGCCCACGACGGCAGCTCTAAAGGGAGCCAGTTAAGAGCACGGGCCTTGGCATCAGCTCTGTGGCCTCTGCCAGTACTTTAACCTCTCTGAGCCTCCGTTTCCTCATCTGTGACATGAGAGTAATAATAGTGTCTGCTTCACTTGAGTGATGACTGTACTACTACCATTATGATTATTATTAGATAATAATGACTTAAGCAAATGGAGGCTTTCAAGGAGCCTGTTGTTGGTTTTCACGATAAGGTTCTTTGCAGTGAAGGATTTTACCCAGGCAGGAGAAGAGGAAGGTAGCCAGCATTTTTGTGATCAGTCCCACTTTGCTGGTCCCTTCCTTCTTCTCTTCCCAATCAGGGCACTTGTGATTATGTCAAAGAAAATGTCACACAGGCCGAAAGCTCCTGGGGCAGGATGAGGGTGACCTGACGTGGAATGTGGGAGCTCACGGAGGTGGGGGTGGGGTGGAGGGTCGCGGGAGGCTGGAGAGCCCCTGTCAGCTCGATTCTGGGCCGGGTGTGGCTGCAGCCCCGCCAGCCCAGCGGGCAGGTGCCGGGCCGTCCCCGCGCATGTGATTGCTTCATTACGGGTAGCCTTTCATTGGCTTGGCTGCACTGTGCTGATGAACTGAGACTGGGGACAAGAGCACGTAATTGAGGGAAATAAATTCCCATCACAGGCCTGGCTGCAGCCAGAAGTGAGTGTCCACGTGTGTGTGTGTGCATGCGGGTGGGTGGCCAGGTGTTCGTGTTCTTCCCGGGGTGCACCTCCCCTGCCTTCCTTCCCTTCCAGAACCTCCTGGGCACTGGCTGCGGGCCCCGTGAGCAGCATCCTTCCAGACCTGCCTCTGTTTCCCCTGCTTGGAGCCGCTTGCATTCCGCAGCGCAGTCTTTTCATCCCCCTGAGGGACGGGAACCTGCTGGGGGCTGGGGGTGGTGCACCTGTTCGCACACCTGTTCTTTCTCTTGTTCAATCCATCTCCTTTCGTCTGTTTGTTTGTTCACCTTCAGTCCTGTCTGCGCCCTGTGCTTAGATCTCCATGAAGATGGAGAAGGGGGAGCTCTGGTGCTGCCCTTCTTAATTGAAATCGCATTTCATTCATCTGGGAAATGAGGCAGAGGAGGGGGTGGAGCCGTTTTCCACCGGCAGCTGATTCTCCACGAGACCAGGCTTGAAGATACCAGCTCCACGAATACATAGCACGATCTTAAGAAAGAGTTTAGGAACCAAAGCCATTTGCATAAAACTAAACTGAAAACCACATAACCAGCCACATGATTTTAACCACCACACACACACACACACACACACACACACACACACGCAAAAAGTCCTACTGTAATGCATTTTCTCAATACCAGGAAATTAGTGGCTCAGGTCACCAGAGCATCTGAAGCTGGTCATTACTAATCAGTTGTTTACAGCAAAGAGATTTTTTTCTTCTCCTCCAGTGTTTTCTGGGCCTTAAAAGACATTTCCTGGAATCCTGACTGAAGTCAGTGTGTGCGGTGGGCTGGCGATTCGCATAATGCCTGGCCCGGGGTGGCAGGTTGCCTCAGTTACAAAGAAGCACGGGTGGCGTGAAGGCAGAGCAGAGAGAAATGGAGAGCCCTCACTTGACACCCTCTGACCTCAGCCGGTGGAGCTGAATGCTGGAGAGCTGGGACTGAAATTGCAGTCACTTTAGATTATTTGGAGTGAGGAGAGGCAGGGAAAAAAGGGTCTGTTGACTACAGGAAGCTGAATTCTTCCTCTGCTGAAAAGCTTATTAATGGAAGGGGAAAAAGCAATTACTTGGCTTTTGCTAGTTCTCTGTGGCAGGGATTCAGGGCTGCAGCAGCCCCTTGGACCTCACCCTGGATCCAGAGTATCTCTAATGGGCACCACCCCAAGCCATTTGGGGGCAGTACTTCTGGGATCCCCCTCTTCCAGAAAGAGTGTGGAGGTGGGGGGAAGAGAGAGAGAGGGAGAGAATGGGAGGGAGAGGGAGAGAGGCAGACTTGTCCTGTCTTTAACGTGATGGTTTTCCTTTGGGTACCACGTTGCCACTGGCAGGAAGTTAACAGGGTACTATTTGCTTAGAAGCATGCATATCTGTGTTCTTAGGGGCTGGTTTTTGGTTCGTTTTGGCTTGGGTGAGGCCATTTTTATCCATGCTGTGCCTTTTATCTCAAAATATAAAGCAAAACTAGAAGTTGCTTTGAACAACTGTGGTACCACTATTAGAATCCATTTGCCTCAATATCACAGCTTTAATTGAGGAAGATTCCCGAGGAGCCAGCGTCCAGGGAGCAGGGTGCCGGGCCTCACCTTTCAGTGTTTGTCTGGCTGCGTGAGTGTCACCATGACCGCTTGTTCCATCCATGGCTGGTGCCCCTTGGCCGCCTTTGGAGACCCTCCTTTGGGCTATCTCACTGTGTGGTCTTGGAGCCCTTCCCTTCTCCAGGCTCTGGTCTCCTAGTTTGTAGAATTGAGGTGCTTCGGCTCCGCCAAATCTCTCAAAATAAAGGCAGATCCCTCTGATGACCAGGTTGCTGCAAACAGCCATTATTTCTCTTTCCTAAATCTGTTTTACTCGTGTTCATGCTTTCATGCCTTCTCCTTGTCTGGACTACCCTACCTATTTTATATTTTATATATTTACATTTATATCATTTTAGAATTTCTAAAGCACACAAATTTTTGATTTCACTACCTTAATTGTATCAAGCTAAATTTTATACACCTCGATTTTTTAGTCCATTGACCCATTTTTGTCTCCGTTCTTCAACTTCGTTTTCTTTAAGGCCCAGTTTCTGTCATTTCGTTTCTCCTAGAACAATTCCTGTTCTTTCCAACCTGTCACCAAAGTTTTTTAGTAATTGAGTCAGTTCATAGACTAACTCTTTTCAAAAATTGAATTTTTTCTGCCATAATATGTATTTAAGATACACTCTTACCTACTTTTTTTTTTTTTTTTTTTGGTAAGTATCTCATTGGTTACTGTCTAAATCCTCCTCTTTATTCCTCCTTCTCTTCCTCCTTTTTAAAAAAAATTTATTTATTTTATTTATTTTTGGCTGTGTTGGGTCTTCGTTGCTACACATGGGCTTTCTGTAGTTGCGGCGAGCAGGGGCTACTCTTCATTGTGGTGTGCGGGCTTCTCATTGTGGTGGCTTCTCTTGTTGCGGAGCACGGGCTCTAGGCGTGCAGGCTTCAGTAGTTGTGGCGTGTGGGCTCAGTAGTTGTGGCTCGCGGGTTCTAGAGTGCAGGCTCAGTAGTTGTGGCACATGGGCTTAGTTGTTACGCAGTCTGAGGGCTTCTTCCCAGACCAGGGCTCGAACCCGTATCCCCTGCATTGGCAGGCGGATTCTTAACCACTGCACCACCAGGGAAGCCCTCTTCCTCCTTTTTATGTTTAAAGATGTTGCTCCATAAGTGAGGAATCATTCACTTTTTCTTCCTAATCGTTGGATGATCTAATCTTTAATATTGCATTGCATTTTGGCTACTTTTCATTCACACCTTTGGCTTATTTGACTGCTTTTCTTGCTGTAAATATTGGCCTTACAAAATGAAGCAAAAAATTTTGCTTGGTGAGGGTTCCTTTCCTTATTTGCTCTACTTAGGGTCCATATTCACTTAGAAAAAATTGTCCACTTTTGAAAGTTTGAGGAGGATTCTAACTTAAGGATTTCCCTGTGAGAGGTTTCTGGTACTTTCTCCTCAGTTGCAGTGTGCACACAGAAGAACTTAAACCTCCAAAGTTGTTTCTTTAAAATGTAAATGTGGGCTACAGACTTGTATATCTCCCTTATTCCTACCTGTCCCAAGAACCAACTCTTTGTCTCAGAATCGCGCTTTCTGCCCAGATCCTTGATGACTTTCTCATTTCATGGCAACATTTTCTTTCTCTTTGGTTTCATGTTTTAGTTGTTTACAAATGTTCCCACCATTAAAGAGAATGGGTGTGAGTCTAGAATTTAAGTTCTTTGTTTGCCTTGATGATTGTGACTGTGTGGTTTTTTTGTTTGTTTGTTTGGTTTTTTTTGCCTTGAGATGTATTGCAGGATAAACTTGGGGGTGTGTAATGGATGCTTTGCTTTTCAAAGGATACCAGCCTGTTCTTAGGTCTAAGAAACACCTTATGGGAGGAAAAGCTGAATAGATGCTTACAGGGTCTTAAGGCTGAGACTAAAATACAGTTAGTAGCTCTGGCAGATTTGAGGATGGGCTGCTGTAGCTAAAATCATTGTGAGAGGGCAGGTGTGGTGGCGGGGAGGGGTGGCATCATTTTGTTAAACCGTAGAAAAGGACCATTTCATTGTACAGGATCCAAATGTTTAAAATATAGTCTTTATATTCAACCATTGGCATAACTTTGGAAGTTTCTAAAAAGGAGGAAGAACATCCAAGAATTTTCTTTCTCCCTTTGGGCACAAAAGAGCTATACAAGGTGCATGTTAAAAATGACCACAATTTAGCAGTTCCATCTGCTTTTTCTCCCATTAATGCGGGAAAGCTCTTGAACATGAGCCTTTGGATTTTCTCTTTACCTCAGCTTCCTGCTTCACTTTCTTTGCAATTTCCTAGGAAATGTCAACTAAAACATGTTGCTTCTGCTGCCCGGTTGTTTCAGACTAAAGCCGATTTGGGGACTTGATGGTTTTGGGCACTGGCCAAGTTTTTGACTCTCCACGTGAAGATGCATCCTTCAGTGTCTTGGGTGTGACCGTAAAAGCTTGAGTCAGAGGCAGGTTCTTTGCTGCTTGTACCAGGTGGTGAACACGTGGTAGTCACCTGAGGACTCCCCAGCGTGCTTGGAGGTGTAATACTGTTCTGGGCCACCACCAGGTTCATGTGCGTTTCTAGCGCTGCATTCTGGGATGTGTGATGCTGTTAACGTTTGCGGTGACCTTTGTGTAGCTTGGGTCTGGCCAAGGGAGGGCAGGGTTAGCCAGTGCTTTTCTGGGTACAGCATTGCCTGAAGTCAGCCTGATGTCTGTTTCCCAGATTTGGTTTGGAAAGTGTAAGCCTTTGTTTGTGCTTTGTTTTTATGAATCAGCTGGTTTTACCAGCTGCGCATATAACTGGCCTATGATCATGCAGAATGAAGCTCATTGACAGTCAGCCCGTCACACTGCGGTCCATGGATGGGAGTAGACTAATATTTCTGCATGCATCCTGTGCTTCACAGGGCAAAGCTCTTTTCTTAATAGGCTAGAGACCCTTTGGACGGTGTGGGCTTCAGTGAGGCCACAAAGGGGCTGGAAACTCGAGTCCCACATTTGTGTGTCATGTGACTCAAACCCCTGGTGTCGTGGTTTTATCTTTCTCCGTTGAGTGCTATTCATTTGGTGAAATGTTTACCTGTTACAAAATGTTTACCTGTTTCTCTTTCAGTTTGCTTTTTTGCATGTCCTGTCCCCAAATATTCCATCTTTCCCTTCGGCACTGTCATATCGTGTCTCCCCCGCATTGTAACACCTCGGGTCTGCACGGCCACCCCCTACCCCCCTCCTTGCTATCATTCCCGTATAGATTGCGTCCATCAGCATTGGCGTTCCCGTTACCAGAGCCGTCCCACAAGGTTTCACTTATACCCATTAGGTTCTAATCACCATCATCTAATATCACTTCTGGTACATCCTGTTCATTTCCCATACACCTTCATTTGTGTATAGATGCTTAAGTACACTTATAGGCCTGCCTTGACTTTTTTTTTTCATCTATGTATTTCCAACATTTTCCAAGTAAAAATAAATAAATTAGGAAACACCTCATAGGTTTTGTTTTGTTTTGTTTTGCACTAAGCATAAGATCTCTGACAAGCCCAGTCAGTTTTGACTCAGAAGGTGATACCAGCCTTCTTTAATGGAAACTGTTAATTTTTTTAATTTACACTTTTTCTATCACTCATGTGTGTTTATGTCTCTTGTCTTCTCCCCTCTAACCATGGAGGCCTGGCAGTGTTTATTTCAAACCGGGTGTTATTGAAAGATGGTTGCTTGTAGGGACTGCTCAGTCCTCACACCTGGAATGTTAAAAAGCTTTCAGGCAGATCTGTTGGTTGAAAAACGTCCCTGTCTGTAGAGGAGGGGGGATGAGGGGGGAAGTGGTACCCCACCAGAGAGGCTTCCCTTCGTCACCCCCATGTGGTCATGACCCCCCAGTTCTGACTATACATTCAGACACCTTAGATGATGCTTTCAAATCCACAAAATGGTTTATTCTGATGAGCAGGCTTATGAGGCCATTCTTCCTCCATCGAGACCCTCCTCCTTCGCTCACCCTGGCTTTTCTCGCCTTTGCCCATCAGATATTCTGCTGTTAAGACGTTACCATTTACTTTCTGCACTCCGCCTCTCTTTCTCAGTAGCACGCCGAGTTAGAATCAGTACTTTTCTCCATGACTTTGTTTTTAACAGATGGGGGAGTGGGGAGCCACTCTTCTTGGTTTCAAGGACCTTCTATTTTGCTCGCGTCTTCTTTCCAGAACATTCCAGTTTGGTGTGAGGTTAAACTGTGCAAAATACTGTTTGAAAGAAAGGAGAAAAAGAGAAAAAGACTTGTCAAAATGCATTTGTTAGATCACGTTTTAAATGAAGTACAATTGAAGGTAGTTTTTGTCCAAAGAAAGGAAAAACCCCTGCAAATCCGCTGAGCTCCCAGAGAGCGCACCTCCTTTGTCGTCACCCTGACATTGAAGTGTAATTTTTCATGGTTATTTGGACTGGAAAATGGGGGGGAAGGGGAGAGATGGGCCTGCGATTATTTCCCATAAATGACAACACAATCACATCACGCTCCGCTACAAACATGCTCGGGGAATTTGCCTTTTTTACATTTCATGTGTGGAAGTAGCAGCAGCAATCACGGCTTTGTAGAAATCCAAGGGAATTAATCCCCGCTGAACCCGGTGTTCTTCAGATTCCTGGGACATAGCTGGATTTCTGGTTTAGTGTGGATTCTGAAACCATTTCAGGGCTTGGGTTTGTATTTTACAAACTGGAACTCACATCTTTCAGTTATTTAAAAAAAAAAAAAAAAATCTTCCCGGGAATAGCCACCAGGCGAGTCAGCGACATATTTCGTTCCGTTGTGCTTTGTCACCGCACATTGGCTTTCATCCTTTCTGCACTTCTGCAGGGGGCAACCCAGGTGCTTTTGCTGAGAACACAGATAAATGGAACCGGTTGCAATACCGGCTCTAGGTGTTTCCTCCCTTTTTCTCCTCTTGTGACCCCACCCACCCCCTTAATTCTAGCACGGTTTTGACAAGCTGTTCAAATGACCCAGTGGCTTTGCCCGGAAGAGGAGAAACGGCACACGGGAGGACAGCTCAGAGTGGGGCGGTTTTCTCCCGGAGGCCTAGGCGGGCCGTGGCCGCTGTGGACCCATAAAGCGCTCTCTCGTGCCCACGCTCACGTTAGAGGTGGGGCCGAGCAGCAGGCAGATGCAGAGGCTCTCCCAGGCGTGCCTCCTGGTCCTCTCTTTCTCCCGCAGGGCTGCGCACACCGGCTGCAGCTTCCCAGGCCCCCTCAGGCTGCACAAGCCCCATTTTTCTTGTTTCTATCAACAGTGGCCAAGATCTTCAAATATACAAAAGCGTAAATGGTCTCTATTCCCCAATTAGTCATTTTAATAATACTCGGCCTTGCCTTCAGAGTGTTGATTCTTTTAGCCTGGCGCCAAAGCCAGGGGCAGTGGGATGGGGGCGGGAGAGAGGGGCAGGGCGGGTGCGAGGGCCCGCTTCCCCACCCCCGCACCGCCCCGGCTTTCCTGGCTTTGCCCGGTGTGCCTGCAGAGGCTTCACCTCGGCCCCGTGCCAGCGAGGCTGGCGGCCCTCCACCGCCTCGCACGCTCTGTCCAGAAACTGCAGGCACGGCGGCCCCAGGTATATTCGGTAAATGAACACCTAGTGGTGCAAAGAATTCTTGTGGTAAAATGGTCACTGAAGGGATCCACATGAAAAAAGAACATGTCACTGGAGGGTGGGAGTGGGTCTGATCTTTTCCAAGTCCCCTGTTCCTCTCCCGCTCACATCCTCTTGCCTCTCAGAGGACTGAAATTCTTTATACATGACATCTTCGAGAGGGCAGTTGTGTTTAAAACAGCTGGTTAGCACTTTGGTCACACTTAAAACAAAAAAAAAATCCCCTGGGGTGGGGAGATCCCTGTGGGGCTACCAGGCTGACCCCTGACCCTTCACTCCAGCTGGTGGAGAAGAGTCCCCAGCAAGATGGCCTGGCCTGGTGGAGAGCTTAGACGGGTGAGGAAGTGGGAAACGCTGAAGACAAGGGCGACCTGGAGGGGGAGACCCACCTCTGCCTGTCCCGTGCTCTGTGCCCCAGACCTGTGGGAGGGTTTGGAGGGGCCGGGCAGGCGGGAGTGCAGGAGGTCAGAGTGCCTGTCGTCCACCTGGAGAGCATACTGTTCACCGAATGCCTTGGACTCTGTTAGTGCACTGGAGTTCTCATGTCTGCTGGGGAAGAAATGGCATCTTATCCTGAGAAGGTGGGAAAGTATTACACTTCTGATGCATAAAGCAGTGCCCCAGCCTTGGAGCCCCTGCCTGCTCCGCCTTCCTACCCTCATCCTTCACCCCTGCAAGGATTCCTGCCTGGACTGTGTTAGTCATAGTGTTCCGCTCACCAGTGTTGACTCGGATCCTGGGCCCTTCATCTTGTGATTTGACTTTTTCTTCAATTAATCTATACCCTGTTAAGAGGTAGGAAAAGGAATGGACAGTGTTTGCCAGCAATTAAAAATAATCTTCAGAGGATTACCCGTAAAGGACTCCCGGGGAGGTGTATAAGTTCCCTATTTTATGTGCATGGTGAGAACATGCAGTCACCTCCACCAAGATGCTAAGTCTAAGGACTGATGTGTTAAAAGAACAGTTTGCATTTGTGGTAGGCAAAAAGTACCTTGATTTAAGGGAGAATTTCTGGGGCTGTGGTAGTGTCACTCAGAAAACCTAATGGCTCGAAGCTACCTCTCAGGCAGTTTCCAGCCACGTCATCGGGGCTGGAAAGACACCGTGGAGCAAAACCACGGCATTAACATTTGGAAAGCATGTTTGGGAATGTTGCGGAGTAGATGATTGCGTCCTGAGTCTGGGAGTCACTGTGTGTTTGCGGTATAGCCCAGAGCACATGGAGTGTCACCTACTGATAGGACCTGCGGTCACCATCCGGTGAGACCACACTTGCCAAAGTGTCACGAGGGAGACCAGCACACTTAGCGGCCATTCACCTCTCCCTCTGCAGCCTGGAGAGGGAAGGAGAGCTAGGGTGACGAGCTGGGGGCAGCAGAGCTGTCTTCTGTCACCATGGCAGATCACATCCTGTTACAAGTTACTCTTGTAGCAGAATTTTAATGCACTGGATCTTATTCGAGATAAGTGATCTAGACCTTAGCTGTCATCTTTCATATTGTAGGATTTGATTTGACCTCTATTTGCAAAGTAAAGCGTACATACTTTGTAGAATACGTCCGTCCGGCCATTAGAGGTTTCCTGTGGATAACAAGAGGCCGAGAGGGTTGGGCAAGCTGGACAGCTCGGCCTTCCTTCTCCAGTTGTTACGGTCAGTGCTGCAAGAGGACCGCCGATGTAGGCCAAGGTGTCCTACAGTGAGTCTCTAGTTACAGGAACAAGGGGACAAGACACGGTCGTGGAATCCCTCCGCCACCACCATGGAGGCTCCAGCAAAAGTAGCCGCCACCCTCGTGTCCCTCCTGCTGGTCAGAGTGTGCCGGGCCTTTCCCGCCCACTTCGGCGGTTGTCCTTGGTTAATTAGGTTGAAAATGGGGAAAGGAAGAGCTTTAACCCTATCTTCAAAGTAAGCAGATTGGTTATTTTGTTTTTCAAAGAAGAGGTCCGATACACAATTAAAACTTGTTTCTGGTAAACCTCATTCCAGGAAAGATGAGCTTTTAACAAAAGGCTTTTGACAGCTGCAGGCTATTTCATTTTTTTTAATGCCGAATGAAAAATCAATACATTTTTCTGGGTTATACATATTCAGAACAGGCCTGATATTTCCATTATAATGGAAAGTGGGTGTCTGTGCACATCTCGCCTGTCAGAGCTGCACTGCCGCATTTTCCAAGCCACTGCTAAATATTTCAAACCTGATTTGATTGTGGTTCATGACAGCTAATGTTTGTCAGCTCTTGAGCCTGCCAACAGGCAAACGCACTTTAGTTTACCGCCCCCCGCCCTCAAACGTTGCTCCCCGCAAAGAAAAGGGAAAGAACAATTTCATTCTTCAGGGATCCCAGACCAGCGTATTATTTAAGTAACGCGGTCGCCTGAGCCCTGGGTACGGACACCCTGGTTCTTAGAAGAATTTCCAAATTTCTATCATGGAAGCCCAGTGGGGGGCTTTGTCAGGTTTGGGGGGAGGTTTGACTTAGTCCACATTATCCTGTTAAGAGTTAGGAACAGTTAGGACTAATCTCAGTCATTGATGGACTCCCCTTCCTTCGCGTCTGTTAAGTGACTTGTAAAATACGCCCAGCGGACACGGACCTCAGCCCTAGTTATTTGGTGAACAGTATCCATTTTTAGCAACTGGTGCTTTTTTTCCTGGGTGCCACACTCGGAGTGTGCGCGGTGGTGGCGGGTGCTGACTTTGTGCTGATGCCACCTCTGTTTTTGCTTCTGCCTCGTGCTCCTTCCACAGACCAATTTCCAGGTTGTTCATAAAATCGTTGCAAATCCCCGTGGGGTTGCCAGTTGGCACACACACCTCCTTCGGGAGCAGACGTCACCACAGATTGGGAAGTCATGCAGTCGCCTTCACCAACGTGATAAGTGTAAGGTATGTGAAGAAAACAGTTTGCATTTGGGGTAAGCAAAACCACCTTGACTGAAGGGAAATTTTCTGTAGCTGTGGTATCATCACCCCCAAAACCTAAGCTGTCCTAGGCACCCTTCCCTTTTAGAATTGTATTGTCTGCTGAAATTCTTACACCTGAGGGCTCTGCCCTTAACCAGGAGACATGAGTGAGTGCTAGTGAGCACTGTACGGGAGAAGCAGTTGTAAAAAAGAGGTGGTGATGGAAATAGATTTCTTAAAGGCCTTCAGCCGGTCTTTTACATGGAAGTTGAAGGCAGAAGGGACACCAGACTTCACAATTATTCAAGATGTGCTTCTATTTCCCTAACCCTTTAACATGAAAATATAGCCCAACAGGAGGGCTGCCCGAGTTTGAGGGCTACTGTGGGGTTTAGCCACGAAGCAGGCGTCTGTGGTGGAGGTGGTTTGAGGCGCCTCGTCTGGAGTGTCCTGAAGAACAGACCTTCGGTCGGAGCGGGGTCTGCTGCTTCCTGCTAGACCCAGCCGGGCGTGGGGATCCGAAATGACCTCCTCACCCTGGCCCTGGCTGCGCCCCTGAGAAAGCATTCCTGGTGTGTTCCGGTTGGGTTCTGAAATAGTGTTCAATTCTTTGGGGAGAAGAGAGTTTTGATTTTTTTTTTTTGGCCTTAAAAATGGCACAGTGGCTGTTGTCTGTCTTGGGGAAGGAAAGTAACTTTGTCTTCTGAGGGAAAGACAGGATTTTCCAGATAAAACCGGATTGTCGTCCGTCAGGTCTTCACTTGTTCCCACCATCTGTCAGTAGCTGATATTATAGGGGAAAAAACCCCAGACTTCTGTAATGACCCCAGCCAGTTGCCACTGACTTCACGGGGGAGAAAATGCATTCTGTGGTTGGCAGGGAAAAAGCCTCCCCTCTGCTCTGTGCTCTACGAGCGAGTGGGTATCAAATCTACGTTCCTAAAGGGAACGTGGGCCACCTAACCAGCCGCGGGAGCTCAGAGTGTTTCAGAGCTGGATGTCATCCTGCCCCTGGTTCCCACGTGTTCTGGCGTGGGGAGACTCAGGCCCTGCCCATGGGTGCCCAAGGCACTGGTCTTAGTGAGGTTGCTGGAGGCTTTGGGGACCAATAAAACATACCCCACCTACCGAGCACTGTGGGCCCAAGCTGTCCAGGCGAATTCATAGTTTATACCTCTGTTTCTGAATCGTATCTCTACCTTTATTGGTATTCAGAGCTCACAGTTTTCTGGTTACTGTCAGCCTGGGCTTTCATGCATTTTAAAGAGCTGTTTTTTCTTCTTGCTGTTGATGATGATGGTATCAAGACAGATGGTGTAACTGCTTATGAATGTCCTATTTTATTTCCCCAGGACCAGACAGTTCACTTGAAGACGTGTATTATTTCCACATGCTCAGGTTAGGCGGCCCAGACGGTGTCTGCCTCCTGCAGCTAGCTGCCCTTCCAGGCCTCGCCATGCAGAGGGCGACACCTGTAGGTCACATGTGGAACTGCAGGGGAGCACCTGCTTGGCTGAATGGGACCTAGTTTTCTAGCTGGGGGTGAGGATACTGATCTGCTTGTAAAGGAAGCTGGCTTGTCCAGGAGTTTCTTAATCATTTCTTCTTCCACCAAGCATATAACAGCTTTTTGGTGTTTAATATATCAGAAATGATAATATTAAATCTAAAAACTTAAAGAGAAGAGGACTTGGTTTTTAAATCTTTAAGAAAAAAAGGAGAAAAAGAAGCAAAAGAAGTTCCTGAGTTAACCTCTATCATCTGCCCTCTCACTGGAGCTCAGCTGCCTTCACTTTTCTGCTTACAGCAGGGCAGGGAGGGAAGAAAGCAAAGACCCAACTAGGCTCATAGAACGAGGGCTCTGGGAATAGTCACAAAGGGCCATGCGGTTTCCTTGCTCATTGCATGAATGATGTGCTTATTTTTCAGTCTCTGTCTCTGGGTAGATTTGTTCAGGAAGGTTCAAAGAACTGAGGTCAGTGCCAGAATGACCATGAGTTCTTAACTCTCTGCTTGGGTGGCTGCAGCCACATAATACACAGGAGAGAGGCACTGGCCTTGGAGCTAGCCTCCCAGTGGGTAAGTTTTTTCCCTCCTCTGCAGAGCAGCGCCCTCAGACACTGTTCATCACATCAGGGTGTTCCCTATTTTGTAGGTGTCAGACTCTCCATCTAGGGTGATAATGTGTGTGTGTCCTGGAGAGGAGGGCCTATTGAATCATCTCTTTGTATAATCACATTTGATTAATGTATGGATACAATACAGATATTTTGTATCGTAGGATATATTGGGGCAGTTGAGTATGTTTTAAGAGAGCTAGCTACTTTGGGTAGACTCAACTTGATATTGATTGACTGAATGCTGGTATAACCTTTCAAAGATGGATTTTGTAATTACAGTGTTGAATAGTTTTAACAAAAGCCTAAAAATGTGCATTGAACATCCTGCCTGAACATAATTAAGATGGTACATATAGCACATTGTGTAACTTGCTTATTATAGCTCAACTAACACTTCGTATATATTTTTTTCTCCACTGAAGGATGTACCGTGTTAATATGGTGCTGTATATCTGACTGACTTCAAACCAGGTTGCCTGATTTTTCTCTGTTTGAACTAGGGGTGGGCTTGGGGAGACTTGATGTTAACTTGACTGTGCAGTGAGACAGAAAGGCAACATAGAAATTATTTGTGCAAGCCTCTTAGTCGGAGAGGAAAATAAGCAGTATCTCCTCTCACCCATGTTCCCCATGAGTGCCTCATACATCCCCTCTTGGTGGTAATGAAGACATGTTCCCTAATCCCTAGTTCCATTTTCCAGCTCTTGGTCTTCCAGTGTCTTTTTGGGAAGAGTTAGGAAAATTTGGGTCTAAATAGATACTTTCTTCCTCAAGTGTTTTATATACCCTCTGAGGTCAATTTACTTTGAACTCTTTTTACTTCCTTTGTGAGATGAAATTTAGAAGCTATTTTCTGGAGGGTCAGAGGGTACTACACCTTGAAATGTTGAAAAGTAGAGTTGGGGCTAGAGGGACCTAGGGTGATGTTGGAATAACTCCAAGTTCATGGACCTAGATTGGACCGTCACCTCTGGTCCCGTGGATCTGGTCTAGCGCTGGCCTCGGGTGACAGACGTGGGTGGCTGGGTTTCAGTGTCTCCGCACTCAGGAAGGTGTGCTCTTCAAAGTCTCCTAATTTAATCATCAACCCACCTTGGTTTGCCTGCCTTATTCATTCATTTAGCCCTTTCTTTTTTTTTTTTTAAACTTTTTAAAAATTTTTTATTTATTTATTTTTTTGGGTGTGTCGTGTCTTCGTTTCTGTGCGAGGGCTTTCTCTGGTTGCGGCGAGCGGTGGCCACTCTTCATCCCGGTGTGCGGGCCTCTCACTATCGCGGCCTCTCTTGTTGCGGAGCACAGGCTCCAGACACGCAGGCTCAGTAGTTGTGGCTCACGGGCCCAGTTGCTCCGCGGCATGTGGGATCTTCCCAGACCAGGGCTCGAACCTGTGTCCCCTGCATTGGCAGGCAGATTCTCAACCACTGGGCCACCAGGGAAGCCCAGCCCATTCTTAATGAATGTTTTAGATAATGATCCCGAGGGCCAGGAGATCAAGGGAGAAATGTCTCACTTCCTTTCCCTCAGCATCCAGAGAATCATATCCTCTTCGTTCCCACTCCAGCAAGTAAGTGACATTTTACTTCACGAGTAACCTAATGTTGGAAATGACCATTCTTCTCCCTTCACTAAAGCATTGTGTGTTGAGCTGGAGAGAATTTCCTTGGTTCGTTTTAAGCCAGTGGTGGGTAAAGAATGGGAAGAGTACGATTCTGATGTAAACTTTTTCTCTTTCTCTACAACTCTAGCTTCTCGCCACTGATGCCTGGCGTGCCCACAGATGTTTGTTTTCTAGACCTCTTCACATTGATGAAATCATATCGCTGATATTCTGTGACTCTTCAGAATATGAATGACTGTAAAAACGTCCCACCACGGTCTGGCAGGTGCACAGGCACCGAGAGGCCTTATGAGGGATCAAAGATTGGGTCTAGTCTAGTTCAATGCCAGTTCGCAGTGTGGTAGGAGCTAGGCAAGAAGCAAACCTGTGGCTCCTTTTTTGCGTTTGCAAGTGTAAAAGACTTGCATGCGATTTCAGATAATCAGATGGAGTTATTTCCTCAACAGGATTGGCTTTTCAATGAGAAAAGCTCAAATGAGGCATTCAGAACCCATCTGGAAATACCAAGTTTCCGCACGTCTAGAGCAAGTTGTGGTCTCACGCCAACGAGTGGGGAAGGAAAGCCCCCGCCGCTTACCCAGACCTCGCATTGTCCGTAGTGCGGTCGGCCTCTCAGGGGCCACTGGGAGGGGAGGCGGGACAGTCATTGGCTGCCTGTGTTTTGTGGTTGGCACTTCTTTGCAGTAGGAGGCAAGAGTCCTTCATCTTCTGTCTACTTTTAATCCTTGACATTTTGTTTTTCTTCTCTTTCAGAAGAAGCCATTGAAGATGTTGAAGGGCCCAGGGAAGCGGCTGCTGACCCCGAGGAGCTTGCTAAAGACCAGGAGAGTGGAGGCGAGAAGGACCAGAGCGAGTGGGCAGGTAGGCTGTGTGGCTGCCCTCCAGCCCCCAGTGCTTCTCGCCTGGCCGAGTGAGGCCGGCAGGTCCGGGGCAGGCGCATCCTTGATCCACCCACAACAGCTAGGCTGGTTCTGTGTGGGTGGGACATGGACTTTATTTTTGCTGGTTTTCAGTAGTCACCTTCCTTCTCCTATTATGTTATATTAAGGAATTTTTAAAGTTGTTTGAAATGGCCCCCAAACCAGCTTGTTTATCGAGCGAGCATCCAGGTGTTTGGCCCTGTCCTAGGGGCTGCTTTGTTTTGAGGTCACATTTCTTTGGCACCTCCTCCCCGTTGTTGTTTTGCCCTTGATGTGATTCTTCCTCCGTGGAAGGTCCAGGGCCCCGTCCCACCTGCTCCCAAGCCCCGTGGAGGGATTTGCTGTGTGGAACTGGATCGGTGTCACCCCTGAATCTCTAAGGAGTCAGCAGTGCAGGGTGGGCTTCATCCTGCATGTGGGGGCCTGGGCAGCTCTGCGCGTTCATGGTGTCCTACCTGGGCCTCAAAGGGGAGGCAGGCAGTACAGCCAAGGCAGGAGGATGTCTTACCAAAAGCAGGAGAAATTGAAGAAGTCAGGAAAGGAAGTGCTATTTCTGGAAAAGCTGGTGTTGAGAGAAGGGGCGAATGACCTTCTCGCAAGATGATAGGATTTCTGTATCAAGGGAAAGAATTGCTGAGACTGAGAAGAAGAGCTTAGGTCTTTTTTGAGGAGGAGCAAAGTCTTTTTTTTTTTTTTTAACATCTTTATTGGAGTGTAATTGCTTTACAATGTTGTGTTAGTTTCTGCTTTATAACAAAGTGAATCAGCTATACATATACATATATCCCCATATCCCCTCCCTCTTGCGTCTCCCTCCCACCCTCCCTATCCCACCGCTCTAGGTGGTCATAAAGCACTGAGCTGATCTCCCTGTGCTATGCAGCTGCTTCCCACTAGCTATCTATTTTACATTTGGTAGTGTATATATGTCAGTGCTAGCAAGGCCATTTCTGAGAAGACTTATCAGGACAGAGAAGTCTCCCAGAAACCACCACCATAATTAGAGGAAATGATATGACAAGCAACAGAAATTATTTTATTTGGTCAACCTAATTCTTACTGCCTTCCATTATTAATATTGTAATACTTTTTTTTTTTTTTTTTTTGAGGAAATGTTTACCTTCTGGAGTCCATATTGGTTGGGCCTTTGTTACTTTTCCAGGCATGACTGTTCTTAAATCATGTTCACTGTTGGCCTTTACTATTTAAACAAGATACAGGATCTTGGAGAGAGGCCAGGGGAGAGCAATGAAAATGACTGAAGGCTGAGAAATATTGCCTCTAAGAAGAGGCTGAAAGAAATTGGGGCTGTTCAGCCTAGAAAAGAGAAATTTGAGTGTAACAGCTTCTGAGTATTGGTAGGGACCCGGCCCCGCAGGTGCTGTGTTGCTGTCCTGCACGTCCTGGGCATCCTGGCAGCTGAGGGACCGGACGGGCACACTGGACGAATTTTACCATCTGTGCTGCTGCTCACGGTCCCCATTTGAACTGGGCTCTGTGGTGTCCAGAGGCCTTTGCTTGAGCTAATACTGAGGGCCACAGTGAGCTAGCTCCCTAGGAAGATCTGGAAGGTGGGACCAGTGAGTAGGGGATGGAGGCCTTCCGCGCTCGAAGGCCGTTGAGTGTGTGGGGAGGATTGTCCTGTGTTGCTTCGCATGGCTCAGGATCCCAGACTTGGCTGTAATATTAAGATGATGAGATCTAAACAAACTTTGCAGGCAGCAATGTTTAATACACATCTGCCTGGAGGAAGTGAGCTGGGGAAGAGGATTTCACAGACACAGTTTGAAGACTGAGTCACCTTCCAGGCCAATCCGTCCTTTGTTTTCATGATTTGGGTGCCTGGTTTCCTTTTATTTTATTTTATTTTATTTATTTATTTTTTGGCTGCTTTGGGTCTTCGTTGCTGCACGTGGGCTTTCTCTAGTTGTGGCGAGCGGGGGCTACTCTTCGTTGTGGTGCGTGGGCTTCTCATTGCGGTGGCTTCTCTTGTTGTGGAGCACGGGCTCTAGGCGGGCAGGCTTCAGTAATTGTGGCATGAGGGCTCAGTAGTTGTGGCTCACAGGCTCTAGAGCGCAGGCTCAGTAGTTGTGGCGCACGGGCTTAGTTGCTCCGCGGCATGTGGGATCTTCCCGGACCAGGGCTCGAACCCGTGTCCCCTGCACTGGCAGGCAGATTCTTAACCACTGCGCCACCAGGGAAGCCCACGGGTGCCTGGTTTCTAATCCTGCCTCTGCCATGTACTAGCTCTGTGACCTCACTGCAGGTACCTTTCTGTGCCTTAGTTTTCTCCCATGAGATGGGCATTAAGAAAAGCCCCCACTTCCATGGCATTGCTGTGAGGGTTATTTGAATATGGGAAGCTTGGAACAGTGCCTGACATATAGTAACTCTGTATCAGGAGGGTGTTTTTGGTTTTATTTTCAGTTTAGTTAAATAAAATGAGGAAACCTAATGGCAGTTTCTCTTCGGGTCCTCCCATTTGAATGCAAAACTGTTGCCAGGCAGTGTTTCTTGAGAAGCTGAGGGGAACAACATAGAAGGATTTCATGGGATGGTGCAAGTGCCATGTGGTGCATGTTTCCTGCATTCTGTGTGCTAAGGACACTGAGAGAACAACAAGAAGTAGCAACCATCTGCAGAGCTCTTACTGTGTGCCAGGCTCTGTGCCGGGCACTTTGTATGTGTTACTCCAATCCTTACACCAGGTTAGAGCAAGCTTTGTTGGGGGTGGTTCAATTAAATCTCATTCGAAGTGTTTATAATTCAGTGGGGGTGTGTCCTCACAGCACTGGCAGACATGCTGGGCAGTCAGGAGACTACATGAAGACTTAAAACGAGCACCCAAAAAATCCAGTGTCTTTAATAAGGCTCCACTTTCTCACTCAGTCATTCAAGGAACATACTTAATCTTTATCCGTATGAGAGAGAGAGGGGGAATGAATAACTCAGGGATGCATCTTGCCAGTTGCACAGTAGTAAAGGGCGAGGGGAAAATTCTTCCCTGACTTCTGCAGGCGATCCTCTTTTGACCTGAAGCATAATTTTGTCTATATTGTTTGAGTGTGTAATGACAGGCTTTATTAAGGTGCTTGGGCCGATTTGATCTTGGAATCGATTTAGGTGCCAGCAACCTCTCCTGAGCTTTCTTTGGGATCCTTAGTATTTTATAAAAAATGTCTGCGTTTGTTCCATTCACTCCCTAAATTGAGCTGTTCCTATCTGATTAAATGTGTTGGGGAGTGCTTCCTCCCGGCAAATAAATAAATAGTGATTTCACAATTTGTCCTGTTGATTAGTGGCTGCTCAGGATTCAGATTAATAATATTTCAAATGGACCTGGATAATTGGCATTTTCTCAGCTATTGATTATGTAGTTTGGGGTTTGGTGCAGGAATGGATAAGCTTTACTAAAATATTTTTTGTTATTTATTTTTACATTGGAATGGGATTCCTGATTTCCATTTATTCATTTATTTATTCATTCATTCATTCCTTCCTAACATTTATTTTATTCTTTTCTTTAACATCTTTATTGGAGTATAATTGCTTTACAATGTTATGTTAGTTTCTGCTGTATAACAAAGTAAATCAGCTATATGCATACATATATCCCCATATCCCCTCCCTCTTGCGTCTCCCTCCCACCCTCCCTATCTCACCCCTCTACTAGGTGGTCACAAAGCACCGAGCTGATCTCCCTGTGCTATGCGGCTGCTTCCCACTAGCTATCTATTTTACATTTGGTAATGTATATATGTCAATGCTCTCTCTCACTTCCTCCCAGCTTACCCTTCCCCCTCCCCGTGTCCTCAAGTCCATTCTGCACGTCTGCGTCTTTATTCCTGTCCTGCCCCTCGGTTCATCAGAACCATTTTTTTTTAGATTCCATATATATGTGTTAGCATACGGTATTTGTTCCTCTCTTTGTGACTTCCTTCACTCTGTATAACAGACTCTAGGTCCATCCACCTCACTACAAATAACTCAATTTCGTTTCTTTTTACGGCTGACTAATATTCCGTTGTACATATGTGCCACATCTTCTTTATCCATTCATCTGTTGATGGACACTTTGGTTGCTTCCATGTCCTGGCTATTGTAAATAGTGCTGCAGTGAACTCTGTGGTACATGACTCTTTTTGAATTATGGTTTTCTCAGGGTATATGCCCAGTAGTGTGATTCCTGGGTCATATGGTAGTTCTATTTTTAGTTTTTTAAGCAACCTTCATACCATTCTCCATAGTGGCTGTATCAATTTACATTCCCACCGGCAGTGTAGGAGAGTTCCCTTTTCTCCACACCCTCTCCAGCATTTCTTGTTTGTAGATTTTTTGATGATGGCCATTCTGACCAGTGTGAGATGATATCTCATTGTACTTTTGATTTGCATTTCTCTAATGATTAATGACGTTGAGCATTCTTTCATGTGTTTGTTGGCAATCTGTATATCTTCTTTGAAGAAATGTCTATTTAGGTCTTCTGCCCATTTTTGGATTGGGCTGTTTGTTATTTTGATATTGAGCTGCATGAGCTGCTTGTAAATTTTGGAGATTAATCCTTTGTCAGTTGCTTCATTTGCAAATATTTTCTCCCATTCTGAGGGTTGTCTTTTGGTCTTCTTTATGGTTTCCTTTGCTGTGCAAAAGCTTTTAAGTTTCATTAGGTTCCATTTGTTTATTTTAGTTTTTATTTCCATTTCTCTAGGAGGTGGGTCAAAAAGGATCTTGCTGTCATTTATGTCACAGAGTGTTCTGCCTATGTTTTCCTCTAAGAGTTTTATAGTGTCTGGCCTTACATTTAGGTCTTTAATCCATTTTGAGTTTACTTTTGTGTATGGTGTTAGGCAGTGTTCTAATTTCATTCTTTTACATATAGCTGTCCATCTATGCACCAGTTATTGAAGAGGCTATCTTTTCTCCATTGCATACTCTTGCCTCCTTTATCAAAGATAAGGTGACCATATGTGCATGGGTTTATCTCTCGGCTTTCTATCCTGTTCCATTGACCTATATTTCTGTTTTTGTGCCAGTGCCATACTGTCTTGATGACTGTAGCTTTGTAGTACAGTCTGAAGTTAGGGAGCCTGATTCCTCCAGCTCTGTTTTTCTTTCTCAAGATTGCTTTGGCTATTCGGGGTCTTTTGTGTTTCCATACAAATTGTGAAATTCTTTTGTTCTAGTTCTGTGAAAAATGCCATTGGTAGTTTGATAGGGATTGCACTGAATTTGTAGATTGCTTTGGGTAGTTTAGTCATTTCCTCAATGTTGATTCTTCCAATCCAAGAACATGGTATATCTCCCCATCTGTTTGTATCATCTTTAATTTCTTTCATCAGTGTCTTATAGTTTTCTGCATACAGGTCTTTTGTCTCCTTAGGTAGGTTTACTCCTAGGTATTTTATTCTTTTTGTTGCAATGGTAAATGGGAGTGTTTCCTTAATTTCTCTTTCAGATTTTTCATCATTAGTGTATAGGAATGCAAGAGATCTCTGCATTAATTTTGTATCCTGCTACTCTACCAAATTCACTGATTAGCTCTGGTCGTTTTCTGGTAGCATCTTTAGGATTCTCCATGTTTAGTATCATGGCATCTCAAACAGTGACAGTGTTACTTCTTCTTTTCTGATCTGGATTCCTTTAATTTCTTTTTCTTCTCTCATTGCTGTGGCTAAAACTTCCAAAACTATGTTGAATAACAGTGGTGAGGGTGGGCAACCTTGTCTTGTTCCTGATCTTAGAGGAGATGGTTCCAGTTTTTCATCATTGAGAACGATGTTGGCTGTGGGTTTGTCATATATGGCCTTTATTATGTTGAGGTAGGTTCCCTCTATGCCTGCTTTCTGGAGTTTTTATCATAAATGGGTGTTGAATTTTGTCGAAAGCTTTTTCTGCATCTATTGAGATTATCATATGGTTTTTATCTTTCAATTGGTTAATATGGTGTATCACATTGATTGATTTGTGTATATTGAAGAATCCTTACATTCCTGGGATAAACCCCACTTGATCATGGTGTATTATCCTCTTAATGTGCTGTTGGATTCTGTTTGCTAGTATTTTGTTGAGGAGTTTTGTATCTATGTTCATCAGAGATATTGGTCTGTAGTTTTCTCTTTTTGTGACATCTTTGTCTGGTTTCGGTGTCAGGGTGATGGTGGCCTCGTAGAATGAGCTTGGGAGTGTACCTCCATCTGCTGTATTTTGGAAGAGTTTGAGAAGGATAGGTGTTAGCTCTTCTCTAAATGTTTGATAGAATTCGCCTGTGAAGCCATCTGGTCCTGGGCTTTTGTTTGTTGCAAGATTTTTAATCACAGTTTCAATTTCAGTGCTTGTGGTTGGTCTGTTTATATTTTCTATTTCTTCCTGGTTTAGTCTTGAAGGTTGTGCTTTTCTAAGAATTTGTCCATTTCTTCCAGGTTGTCCATTTTATTGGCATATAGTTGCTTGTAGTAATCTCTCATGATCCTTTGTATTTCTGCAGTGTCAGTTGTTACTTCTCCTTTTTCATTTCTAATCCTATTGATTTGAGTCTTCTCCCTTTTTTTCTTGATGAGTCTGGCTAATGGTCTATCCATTTTGTTTATCTTCTCAAAGAACCAGCTTTTAGTTTTATTGATCTTTGCTATTGTTTTCTTTGTTTCTATTTCATTTATTTCTGATCTGATCTTTATGATTTCTTTTGTTCTGCTAAACTTGGGGGTTTTTTTGTTCTTTCTCTAATTGCTTTAGGTGTAAGGTTAGGTTGTTTATTTGAGATGTTTCTTGTTTCTTGAGGTAGGATTGTATTGCTATAAACTTCCCTCTTAGAACTGCTTTTGCTGCATCCCATAGGTTTTGGGTTGTCGTGTTTTCATTGTCATTTGTTTCTAGGTATTGTTTAATTTCCTCTTTGATTTCTTCAGTGATCTCTTGGTTATTTAGTAGTGTATTGTTTAGCCTCCATGTGTTTGTATGTTTTACAGTAATTGCTATCTAGTCTTATAGTGTTGTGGTCGGAAAAGATATTTGATATGATTTCAATTTTCTTAAATTTACCAAGGCTTGATTTGTGACCCAAGATATGATCTATCCTGGAGAATGTTCCATGAGCACTTGAGAAGAAAGTGTATTCTGTTGTTTTTGGATGGAATGTCCTATAAATATCAATTAAGTCCATCTTGTCTAATGTGTCATTTAAAGCTTGTGTTTCCTTATTTATTTTCATTTTGGATGATCTGTCCATTGGTGAAAGTGGGGTGTTAAAGTCCCCTACTATGATTGTATTACTGTCGATTTCCCCTTTTATGGCTATTAGCATTTGCCTTATGTATTGAGGTACACCTATGTTGGGTGCACATATATTTATAATTGTTATATCTTCTTCTTGGATTGATCCCTTGATCATTATGTAGTGTCCTTCTTTGTCTCTTGTAATAGTCTTTATTTTAAAGCCTGCTTTGTCTGATATGAAAACTGCTACTCCAACTTTCTTCTGATTTCCATATGCATGGTATATCTTTTTCCATCCCCTCACTTTCAGTCTGTATGTGTCCCTAGGTCTGAAGTGGGTCTCTTGTAGACAGCATGTATACGGGTCTTGTTTTTGTATCCATTCAGCCAGTCTATGTCTTTGGGTTGGAGCATTTAATCCATTTACATTTAAGGTAATTATTGATATGTATGTTCCTATTACCATTTTCTTAATTGTTTTGGGTTTGTTATTGTAGGTCCTTTCCTTCTCTTGTGTTTCCTGCCTAGAGAAGTTCCTTTAGGATTTGTTATAAAGCTGGTTTGGTGGTGCTGAATTCTCTTAATTTTTGCTTGTCTGTAAAGGTTTTAATTTATCCATCAAATCTGAATGAGATCCGTGCTGGGTAGAGTAATCTTGGTTGTAGGTTTCTCCCTTTCATCACTTTAAATATGTCCTGTCACTACCTTCTGGTTTGCTGAATTTCTGATGAAAGATCAGCTGTTAACTTTATGGGGATTCCCTTGTATGTTACTTGTTGCTTTTCCCTTGCTGCTTTTAATATTTTTTCTTAGTATTTAATTTTTGATAGTTTGATTAATATGTGTCTTGACATGTTTCTCTTTGGGTTTATCCTGTATGGAACTCTCTAGACTTGAATATTTCCTTTCCCATGTTAGGGAAGTTTTCAGCTATAATCTCTTCAAATATTTTCTCAGGCCGTTTCTTTTTCTCTTCTTTTTCTGGGACACCTGTAATTCGAATGTTGGTGAATTTAATGTTGTCCCAGAGGGCTCTGAGACTGTCCTCAATTCTTTTCAGTCTTTTTTCTTTATTCTGCTCCCTGGCAATTATTTCTACCACTTTATCTTCCAGCTCACTTATCCCTTCTTCTGCCTCAGTTATTCTGCTATTGATTCCTTCTAGAGTATTTTTAATTTTAGTTATTGTGTTGTTCATCACTGTTTGTTTGCTCTTTAGTTCTTCTAGATCCTTGTTAAATATTTCTTGTATTTTCTCCATTTTGTCCAAGATTTTGGATCATCTTTACTATCATTACTCTGAATTCTTTTTCAGGTTGTTCGTCTATTTCATCTTCATTTATTTGGTCTTGTAGGTTTTTATCTTGCTCCTTTGTCTGTAACATATTTTTTTGTCGTTTTATTTATTTATTTTTTGATGGGTGGGGCTGTATTCCTGTTTAGTGGTTGTTTGGCCTCAGGCGTCCAGCACTGGAGTTTGTAGGCAGTTAGGTAGAGCTGGGTCTTGGTGCTGAGATGAGGACCTCTGGGAGCCCTCACTCCGATTAATATTCCCTGGGGTCTGAGGTTCTCTGTTATTCCAGCAGTTTAGACTCTGAGCTCCCACCAGAGGAGCTCGGGCCCGACCTCCAGCCTGGGAACCAAGATCCCGCAAGCTGGTCACTGGGGATTCCTCCTATCCCCTTAGGTGTCCGTGGTCTCCCACCGGTGCCTGGTAGGTGCCCTAGTTATCCTGATTTCCTTTGTTATGTCTGTTGTAATGGACCCTCTTTGGGCTTCTTTTATTTAGAAGTCAGGTCTTTTACCTTGAGTGGCAGCAAGACAAGCAGGATAGTGATTTGATGCATGAGAGCATCAATCCCACGGTCAGTGGTTGGGTCCCTGCCACATGCGGGGCAGTGGGCAGAGTTCCACTGATCACAAGTTCCTTGAGATTACAGGCCTTGCCTTCAGGGAGCGTACAACTCTACTGGGTATTTCAGGAACACCCACAGTCATCAAACGGTATTACTATAGGTCAGTGCTGTGTCGATAAAAATGTTCTGCATCTACACTGTACAATACAGCAGCCACGAGCCACATAGGGCTATTCAGTACTTGCCATGTAGCTAGCATCACTGAGGAGCTCAATTTTAAAGTTTACTTAATTTAAAATTAATTTTACTTAATTTAAATTTCAATGAATTTAAATTTCAGTAGCCTGTGGCTAGCAGCTACCATATTGGCCAGTGCAGGTAGAGATGCTCAGAAGGAGCAAAACCAACTTTGAAAGAGTGTGTCTGCAGTTCTCATTGTACTTTCCAGTTATTATTCAGGCTACATTAAGCTGTAACTGCGTGCCAGATTACACCTGTCCTGCCCAGCCGACGTGCCATGAATGGTCACAGATACCGATCTCCATAGCCCTTGGGTTGGCCTGCGGAGGCCGGGGGCTGCTCAGGCCAGGGGCAAGTGCAACTTCATCTGTTGATACTAATTAGCTATGGTTTTCTGTGTGTGCTGCCATATGAAGAAGAGTTGGGCAGCACTGCTTTGTATACGATTATTTCATTTGATTCTCACCCCCAATGCTGTGAAATAGATACTGGAAGGAACCACCCCCTTGTCCCCCCTCCCACCATTTTGCAGATCAGTGAATGGAGCCCGGGAGAGCTCGAGCAAGCTGCCGAAAGGCATACGAGCAGGTTCGGCTTTGCATACTGGCTCTTCCACGTGCTCTTAGGACAGAGCCCAAGCTCTTAGGAGTTCGTTGTACATCTCTCCAAGAATGGACTTTTTCAGTCTAATCATTTGATCCCGTTTTCACCCCCATTCTGAGTGTAGAGAACAGCACTCTCCTAAAGTTGTGCAGTGGGAAACAGTAACACGACTGCCACCTTTATGTTCGAAATGAGTGGGGCTGTCAGCCATGAACGTGACTCATAGTAAGGCAGCGTCGTGCTCAGTCTGAAAGCAGGTTGGTGAAGTGGAAAGAACTCTCTATATTTGGAGTCAGGAAGCCCACCACTTAGCCCATGACCTTGGCCTCTGGGAGCCTAGGAACACAGACAAGTGACACCCACCAACCGCAGCCTGGGTTCCATGATGGGACGTGGTGGCACATGGACAAGTACCTAGTAGACACCTCGGGTCACGTCTACTCAAGGCAAGTGTGTAAAGTGCTCCTGTAGGCCACCAGAAGGTGCGGAAAGGGTCTTTGATTCAAAGCCTCTTCCCTAATGCACAGCCGTTTCCACCATCCAACTTTGTGGTTTTCTCTTTTAAAACGTGAAAGCGATCGCTTGTTCTCTTTTAGCAGTGTGGATTTGAAAGTGTGTGTTGTAGATTGAAGAGCCCCCAGTGTCAGCAACTGAACAATAATTAATGCAGTGATTATCCAATCAATCATTAATTGCTATAAATTAAGTGATATACAATTAATGTAATGCTTTATCACCAATAATTAGGGGAAAAAATTGAACCCTTGGCAAATAATCATAGCAAGATGGTTATTTAAATCCTGTAGCCGCCATGGTTTCTAGCCACGGAGCACTAGGCTGGGTCTAGTTAAGCTAATTTGAGACAAGATGACCTGGGGGATATTGGCACTTTAAAAAACAAACAAACAAAGATGGGGCAACACTCCAACTTAAAATGACAACATGATAATGCTTCAGAAATCCCGAACTGATGCCCATGTTTGTATTTTTGTAAAATTTTGGTTTAGAATTGTAGTTTGAGCACTGCTTTTCAAGGGGAATAGCTTGAAGGGATTTTATTTTATTAATTTCTTTAAATCCATGATGCTCACCTAACACACAGCAATTAGTGCAGCGGAGCACCCCTGATTTGAGTCTCTGGAAGACTGCTATTAAAGGAGGCCTTAATGGGCTGGCAAGGTCTGGGCGACTGTTAGGGAAAAGTGTGTTTATGGAATATGGTGCTGGCAGGCATGATTTCAATCGGATTTGACATGTTTAACATAAATGTATAGTGTATGGCTCTTGCTGCGTATGAATAATTCCTGCAGACCCACTGCCTTTCTAATTACTGAGGTTGAAAAAAAGCAGGTCAGGAACATCCTGGTGGAAATCTATTACCAGCCCTCCCCCTCTTCTCCCTGTTGTTTACAGCTTTGTATAAATAGGGATTCCATTGTATGGGGAACTAAGTGCCTGAAATGTAATCTGTGGCAGAGAAAGGAAAGGGGCTGAAACAATACTTTCTTGAAAAGACTGAGTCCATAAAGACAAGACAAGGCATGTGCTGAGAGGAAGCACTCTGCACTATGAGAAGGCAGAAGCCCAGGGCTCAGGGCCCAGTCCTGCCAGTGAGATAAGCCACGTGAACTTGGTCTCTGGACCTCAGTTTCACAATCTGTAAAGTGGCAGGTTTGGACTAAATGGGTTCTTGCAGTTCTGGAACTTATTAAAAATATGATTGGAGGAGGGACAGTTGTACAGTAGTGTAGAATCTTGGAAAACATTAATTTCTAAGGTCAGAATGCTCATAGTTTGCAAGGATGTTCCTGGTCTCTGGCTGGTGGAGAGAGCGTGGATCAGGAGCCTGGATAGAGTTCCCATGGGCCCCCAAGCCTTCTTCCGTGAAGGTTAGATAGTACCACACGGTCTTTCTTGGTGGGGCATCAGAACACTGAAGCTCTCACCTGGTCCACTGTTACTGGGGCCCATCTCACTGAGTTGTCAGAGCCCGGTGATGAGGACATCAATCTTTGGAGACTCTTTGGAGACTCACGAGGGTGTCTTTGAGTGGCTCCCCATGTCCCAGCCCCGTCGTTTGCTGGAAGCTAGGCCATTTACTGCCTCTACGAAAATCATTTTGGCCTAATTCTGTGTCCGTTCGGACTTGGTTCCATCTCTTCACCTCACCCAAAAGTAGATTTGTCTTTGCAGTAGGGTACGTGTGAGGGAATGCTGGGAGCCTGGCCTGCATGTCTCCTTTGTGGTTCCCGTTCTTGCCAACGGAATCCATTTTTGGCTTTACGTTTTCACACACAGATGGGAAGTGTGTGGCTAAGTCGGCTTTTCCAGAGTCCACTTGTTCCCTTCCCCCACCTCCACTCCCCACGCTCTTTTTTTTTCCAGGCCACTTTCAGTATAACTTGGCTGCTTAAGTCACTGCAGGCAGAATTCTGTCTCACAATTGAAAACAAACCATCTGAACTATTTTTATGTTGAGAAGCAAAAATAGATACAGGGTATGGCGTGTATCTGGACTTGCCCGAATTCCAGTAATTCAACCGTCTTGGCTTTGAGAATTTATATTTAAGTCACAAGAGAGATAGGCATCACATCAGTTGAGCAAATATTTTTTGTGCAGATACCTAATGCAGATACGGGAAATACAAAAAAAGTAATTGGAACTCACTTTCTAGAAAGGACGTTATATGCAATCATATAACTATGGTAACAGTGTAGTGAGAATTATCATCAAGGTATAGATAGACAGCAGTGAAAATGTAGATTAAGGAGCAAATTATTTTTCATCGTAGAAAATAACTTATAGATTTGCATATTATTCTTGCTACACAGCCATGTTAATCTTCTTGCTTTGTTTCAGTTTTAGCTTTTGTGCTGTTGGGGAAAGCACCTCTATTATTAGAATCATGATCATGATTCTAAAAAAAAATACCATGGTGCCTTTCTCATGGGATATCAGAGCACTTTTCTTAGGCTCTCACATTCTTCCTGGGTCCAACATTATCTTTATTTAGTTCTAGAGAACTAAAACTCATCGATGGGGAACTCCTAGGTGTCAGATTTGTGATCAAACTGCAATTTGCCTTCTGGCTCAGGGATATACTCCCCCGATTATAAAGCTGAAGAACACATAACCTAGTAGCTTTCTCTTACTATACGAAGATTGGAGAAGACTTGAAAATCCTGTTTCTCTAGTTGTCAAACAGAATTGTCACCTCTTTATGGTCAGGGCCATGTGGCATTCATTCATTTTTGTTTTTTGTTTTTTTAAAAGACTGGTTTTTTTAGAGCTGTTTTAGGTTTACAACGAACTTGAGAGGGAGGTACAGGGATTTCCCGTACACCCTCTGCCCTGCTCCCCACCCCCCGACATGCATAGCCTCCCCCATTATCAACATCACTTACCAGGATGGTACTTTTTTTTTTTTTTTTTTTTAAACCAATGATGAACCTACATTGGTCCATCCTAACCATCCAAAGTCCAAAGTTTACCTTACGATTCACTCTTGATGTACATTCTGTGGATTTGGACAAATGTATAATGACATAGAACCATCATTATAATATCATACAGAGTATTTTTATTGCCCTAAAAATCTTCTGTGCTCTGCCGATGCATCTCTCCCCAACCCCACATTCATGCATTTTTGTAATCGCTAGCATCTAGCAAGTGCTTAATACTGTTTGGATGTTTCATTAGCAATCAGTCGGTAAAATAGCATAACCATAAACACTTTAAAGTGCAAGTTATTCAACTTTCTGCTTTTTAGATATTAAACCCATGGGGTGAGTAGAATTCTTCCACGTTGACTTACAGAAAAGGCGAATTCAGGGTGTCTTTGCGTGTCCTTGAAACCAGGCCTCTCCCCTCACTCTGTGGTTATGTGGCCGCACATGCACCTGTATTATTTCCCAGAGATACTTCTAAATGTTAAACCATAGCCAACAAATGTTTGAGCTCTCACTGTGTGCTTGACTCTGGTGGGCTTCATGTGCGTAATCTCTCTTGCCAGCCTCCCAGAAGCCCTGTGAGTAGACGCGGTCCTCCCGCTGACAGACATGGAAGCTGAAAGTCCAGTGTAGTCAACTGAAACGCTCAAGGTCACACAGCCGGGACTTGAGCCAGGTTGTGGCAGCCCTGCAAGCCGTGTGCTGTGTTCCTTCGCGGGGGAGGGGGTGCGATGCCTCTGTGTAAAGAGAACTTGGCCAGGGAAAGACAAGAGTTACGGAGGAGTGGTGCCCCCGAACTGCCTCCCCCGCCCCTTCACTCACGTCGGCAGTCCTGGGCCTTTGGAGGCTGTGAGCAAACGGAGCGTGGTGGTGAGAGAAACGCTGACGGAAACATTACTCGGTGCGGGGCTCCCCCTCTGTGCTTTCCAAACTCCAAGAGGAGACGTTTCCAGTCTGCTTGGTACTTGAAACCTACAGGGGAAAGTGGAGAGTCATTCCCATTTTCCAGCCCTTCTGGGGACCTGAGTGACGTTTTTCTCCCCCATTACAGATTCTCACGCTCCTGCTGAACCTGAATGAGCGAAGAGAAATCCTCGGCGGGTCCTGGGGAAAAGTTGATTTGTAAGGGTGCGGAGAAGTTAAGGGCAGGGCTCTTTGTGTCTGTCACCATGCTGGACCCAGATTGTATGTTTTTATTGTCACAAGTTCCATTTCACTCTTAAAATTTAGTTAAGTATCTTATGAAGATAGGTTTGGAATGGAGAAAAAACTGGAAGAGTATCCTTCTAGTCTAGTCTCTGGGAGTCTGTGCTGTGTTGGGGCTCAGAGGCTCTGACTAACCTAATTAATATTTGATTTGATGGATGAGCTTCTGTTAATTAACTGCGACCTGGTCCCAGCATGACCCACATCACCTCTTGTTTTGACCTACATCTCGCACCTCTGGACTTTTTCTGTTAGTTCAAGTGTCTCTTAGGTTCTCCCTGTTCTAGTTTTTTCCAAGTCCTTGGTTGTCACAATCCTGTAATGAAGCCAGAGGGCAGAGTGATAATAATGCAGACCCCGAGGTACCCGCCGACCGTGCCCCATCCTCACCGGGCACTGTGACCACAGCTGCAGATGGCATCTGTGCACAGCTCAGGGGCTCTGCAGGGGAAGACAGGACACTCTGGGGAAGCTGATAAGAGGCCACAGGCAGGCAGGCTGATTTGATACCTCAAAGTGAAGAATTGGGTCTTGGCCCCTTTGGTCCCTGGCTTCTGGCACAAGCTGGGCTCAGGGTGGCAGCCCAATGTTCAGAAGTTATGAATACTCCGACAGCTGATGTTGGTCTAAACGAAGTGGTGGCTGGTGGCTCTGTTTTGACTGGTGGTTCATTCATAAACCTGACACAGAGGGAGTAAGGTATCTTGAAACTGAATTGCGGGATGGCCTTTTGGGAGCGCAGATCAGTGTAGTTAAGCAGCCTTGTGCATATTTCAACAAGGAATTAGTACAACAGATTGATGCCTCTGATGTGGGACTCAGCACTACTTTCCCCCGAAGATGCAGACAAGCAGCAGCAGCCAGCACGCGGCACGGGCCCGCCATCGCACCTTGGCCGCTAGCTGGGAAGGCATCGCCTCACCCCCCATTCCCAGAGTGCTGACTCGTGGACACAGGGGCCGGTGTGGGTCTCTGCATCCTTCCCAGGGACGAAGCAAAGGGGGCCTCGGGCTGGTGTGGCCTGCAGGTGCCAAGACCTGGGAAGCCAGCACCAAAAAGAGGCTTCCTCTTCCTGCAAAGTGGAAAGAGCCCAGAGGCGTTTGTCCTTTTCACAGAGGTTCTCCAGGACACGTGGAAAGACCGAGACTTTCATAAGCAAGGCAGTCTGTCATTATTCTGGATTACACTGCTAACAGAACACGTAGAGGTTATTCCTTCTGAATTTCTGTCTTTGAAAATGTGTCTGTGTTGGTTTAGAGCAGGCAGGTTCCCTGAGGGACAGCCATATTTAATCTTTCACCTTTGGCCTGAGGGGGAAAACATTGGGCTTTGAGACCAGGCCTGGCTTTTGTCCCCGAGTGTAGATGATGAGAATAGCATTTTCAGCGAGAGTCATTTGAAAGTGGACGGCCAGATCCGCCCACGCCTGCAGGCCCCCTTATTTAATTCTAGTCCAGTCACAAGGTGGTATGGTTCCTACCAATTACAGAAAGCTTTGGCTCTGACAGCGGTTCTCAAAGTGTGGTCAGACCACCAGCATCACCTGGGAACTCACTGGAAATGCAGATTCTCTGAATCAGACCTATCCTAGGAGGGTGGGGCCTGCCTTCTGTGTGTTAGCAAGCCTTCCAGGGGATTTCTGACTCACAAGTTGAGTTTGAGAATGTTGGGGCTCTGACCTCTGTGACATGCGTGAAGTTTGAGACTTATGTCTCCTTTAACCGGATGGCAAGGCCATGAGCCCCCGCCGCGTGAGGAAGGAACTGAGCTTTCCTAAAAGACAGAAGTGTGTAGAAGAGGCACGAGTCCTGGTCTTGGCCGGTGGAATCCCGGATCGCAGGAGTGGGAGAGGAGGAGGCGTGTGGTCATGATGAAGCGTGATCGGAAACCCAGCAATCTGTTTTTGTTTTGTTTTTTTTACCAGCTTATGATTTAATGAAGGGTATGATAAAAGATACAGGTGAACAGTCAGATGAAGAGACACACAGGGCAAGGTCTGGAAGGACCCTGAGCGCAGGCGTTTCTGTCCCCACGGAGCTCGGGTGTGCCGACCTGGAATTTCTAGAACTTCTGGGATGTTTATGGAGGCTCCATCAGGTAGGGATGATGGATCATCAACTCAGTCTCCAAGCCCCTCCCCTTCCTGAAGGATGGGAGGTGAGATTGAAGATCCCAAGCTTCTAATCATGGCTTGGTTTTTCTGGTGACCAACCCCATCCTGAGGCTATCTGGAGCCCACTCAGAGTCACCTCATTGGAACAAAAGATACTCCTGTCACCCAGGAAATTTCAAGGGATTTAGGGGCTCTGTGTCAGGGAGCAGACAATGAACTCAGGCAATGAAACAAGGATTCCCTTTCCCAGGTTCAGCTACTGATGCTTCTTGGGATGACAGCCCCTGCCTCCTCCTGGGGCAGCCTTCCTGGGATCAGCTTCCAGCCTCTGGGGCCCCCTGTGGATCCCTCTCCTTCTCGCTACTCCCTTTTCCTCAGCCTCCTTTTCAGTCCGTCTGCCCTTTCTAAGATTCTTCTTTTCGCTCCTGTCTCCTCCTCAAGTCCCATCTCCCAAGTTAAGTGTCACACATAGAGGCTAGCAGAGGGAATGAAGGAATGCCCAGTATCAGGGGAGGGTGGGGCAAACCAGAGGGCATGGGGCATCTGCTCCAGCCCACGGCTACTGCATAGGAATGGAGATCCTGTTGCCAGATTTTTCCACTTATCTGGAGGTCCTTGTCCTTCTGCTTTGTATGAAACTCCCTGCTTTATTTTATTTTATTTTATTTTATTTATTTTTGGCTGCATCGGGTCTTAGTTGCGGCACGCGGGATCTTTTGTTGTGGCGTGCAGGCTCCTCTCTAGTTGTTGTGGTGCGATGGCTTCTCTCTAGTTGCAGCGCACGGGCTTAGTTGCCCTGTGGCATGTGGGATCTTAGTTCCCTGACCAGGGATCGAACGTGCATCTCCTGCATTGGAAGGTGGATTCTTTTTTTTTTTTTTTTAAACATCTTTATTGGAGTATAATTGCTTTACAATGGTGTGTTAGTTTCTGCTTTATAACAAAGTGAATCAGCTATACATATACATATATCCTCCCTCTTGCATCTCCCTCCCATCCTCCCTATCCCACCCCTCTAGATGGTCACAAAGCACCAAACTGATCTCCCTGTGCTATGTGGCTTCTTCCCACTAGCTATCTACTTTACATTTGGTAGTGTATATATGTCCATGCCGCTCTTTCACTTCGGTCCCAGCTTACCCTTCCCCCTCCCCGTGTCCTCAAGTCCATTCTCTACATCTGCGTGTCTATTCCTGTCCTGCCCCTAGGTTCTTCATAACCATTTTTTTGTTGTTGTTAGATTCCATATATATCTGTTAGCATACGGTATTTGTTTTTCTCTTTGTGACTTACTTCACTCTGTATGACCAAGTCTGGGTCCATGCACCTCACTACAGATAACTCAGTTTCGTTTCTTTTCATGGGTGAGTAATATTCCATTGTATATATGTGCCACATCTTCTTTATCCATTCATCTGTCGATGGACGCTTAGGTTGCTTCTATGTCCTGGCTATTGTAAATAGAGCTGCAGTGAACATTGTGGTGCATGACTCGTTTTGAATTATGGTTTTCTCAAGGTATATGCCCAGTAGTGGGATTGCTGGGTCGTATGGTAGTTCTATTTTTAGTTTTTTAAGGAGCCTCCATACTGTTCTCCATAGTGGCTGTATCAATTTACATTCCCACCGACAGTGCAAGAGGTTTCCCTTTCCTCCACACCCTCTCCAGCATTTATTGTTTGTAGATTTTTTGATGATGGCCATTCTGACTGGTGTGAGGTGATACCTCATTGTAGTTTTGATTTGCATTTCTCTAATAATTAGTGATGTTGAGCATGCTTTCATGTGTTTGTTGGCAGTCTGTATATCTTCTTTGGAGAAATGTCTATTTAGGTCTTCTGCCCATTTTTGGATTGGGCTGTTTGTTTTTTTGATATTGAGCTGCATGAGCTGCTTGTATATTTTGGAGATTAATCCTTTGTCTGTTGCTTCGTTTGCAAATATTTTCTCCCATTCTGAGGGTTGTCTTCTTGTCTTGTTTATGTTTTCCTTTGCTGTGCAAAAGCTTTTAAGTTTCATTTGTTTATTTTTGTTTTCATTTCCATTTCTCTAGGAGGTGGGTCAAAAAAGATCTTGCTGTGATTTATGTCATAGAGTGTTCTGCCTATGTTTTCCTCTAAGAGTTTTGTAGTGTCTTGGCCTTACATTTAGGTCTTTAATCCATTTTGAGGGTTTTTTTGTGTATGGTGTTAGGGAGTGTTCTAATTTCATTCTTTTACATGTAGCTGTCCAGTTTTCCCAGCATCACTTATTGAAGAGGCTGTCTTTTCTCCATTGTATATTCTTGCCTCCTTTATCAAAAATAAGGTGACCATATGTGCATGGGTTTATCTCTGGGCTTTCTATCCTGTTCCATTGATCTGTATTTCTGTTTTTGTGCCAGTACCATACTGTCTTGATGACTGTAGCTTTGTAGTATGGTCTGAAGTCCAGGAGCCTGATTCCTCCAGCTCCGTTTTTCTTTCTCAAGATAGCTTTGGCTATTCGGGGTCTTTTGTGTTTCCATACAAATTGTGAAATTTTTTGTTCTAGTTCTGCGAAAAATGCCATTGGTAGTTTGATAGGGATTGCATTGAATCTGTAGATTGCTTTGGGTAGTATAGTCATTTTCACAATGTTGATCCTTCCAATCCAAGAACATGGTATATCTCTCCATCTGAGAAACCCAGCACTCTTTATCTAAACCCTGGTTAAAAAGAAACACCTGGGTGAAGGGGAAACGGACCTCTCTGTACTATTCTTGCAACTTCCTGTGAATCTATATTTCCAAATAAAAAGCAAACTAATAACAACAACAGAAACAACACTGAAGAGCTTCTGGTTTTTCAAAGTGCTGACCTATCTGGTTCATCTTTGAGTTGGAGGAGAAAAATAATGAGCCATTCCCCGAGTAGCAGTAATACCCATCTGTAGTATAACTCAAGTTTTCTTTGAAATCCTTCATGGAAACAGGAAGACATGTCTGGTAAGTGGATGAGGGCTGTGTGTCTCGCTCTCCCTACCTAGGCATGTTCTTCTCCTTTTTGAGTACTTCTCTAAAATGCTTTCAAGAGACATGCAGGAGCAGTCTAGCCTGCACTTAACTGAAACCAGGACTGTGTTTTAAATAGAAGGTTCTTACCCTCACGGGGCTGGACTCTGGGCATGGAAGGGTGTAGAGACCCCGCTGGGTGCGCCTTCGCCGTGCACAGACTCCCCGATTCCTCTTTGAATCATCTTTAAGTGCTTGGTGGGAGGCAGAGCTGTGCATGTTTAGCGACCAAGTTGGCAGCCGAGCAGACCCTTTAAAGGAACTGTTGCTCTCTGTGTTAGGGAGGGAGAGAATTTAGCCAGCTCTCTGGTCACTTCTCAAGTGCAGTAGCTCTGCAGGAGATGTGAGTACGAAATCCTAGCCTCTCCTCTGGGGAGGGAATTGCAAGCAGATGCCAAGAGCAGCTCCACATTCAGTGACAGTATGAGGATCACAAGTCCAGAGCACAGATTGACCCTCTGGAAACTGTGCATTTCTGCTTTCTAGAGGGGAGTGTGGGGCCTCTGAGAAGCTGAGGGGAAGGGGCTATGGAGAGGGCTCACCGCCCCTTTCATTTCATTTTCATTATGAGCTGAATGACCGTTTTCCGATCTGGTGAAGCTTCTGTGACTATCGTGCTGGGGTCGTTGTCCCAACTCAAGCACTGAGTATGGAGCTGTGTGAATGTTTTTTTTTTCTCCTTAGTCAGTGGAGATAAAAGATTGCTGTAAATTTCTGGGGCAGGTGGCAAGCTGGTTTACGGAACACAAGGCGATGAGAACCTCTGGCTTACGGAAAGTAGCATGAATTAATAATCATTTAATTGGCTCCTCCATTATGTTGCTGGTTTGGGAGATGGAAGTTTAGATGGAGGGGCTGTCAGTGGTACTTCAGCTCAGAGTCTGATGGTTGAGAAGTGGGGCTGGAGGCTGCCTTTGGCCTCTCCACAAGGATGACATGTCAGGCAGCATCCCAGGGCTTCAGTGGGCTCACCGTGGGGTCCCCAGAAGGAAGGGGGTCAGCATCTTGGTGAACACCACTGCCGAGAGCCACTATGCCATGAAGAGAAGAAACGCAGAAGAAACTTCCCAGTAACGTGGGCAGCTCAGCGCATGCCCAGGATCTCCCCACAGGAGGACTCTGGCCAAAGGCGGGCCTGTGGCAGAGAATGTCCACCATGCCAACAGCACCAGTGGTGTGCTGAGTGATGAGAAGGTCAGTTTTGCTCATGGAACTGAAACTTCCAGTACTTTTGATTGCCATGGAGGGCAAGTTGATGTCTTGGCAAATGATTAGGGAAAGCCAAAAACTGTGTACCTTAAGGTTCCATTTCTACTTCATTTCCAATTTTTCTTCAGGTTTCTTTTTCAGGAGGCAGCAACTCCCCGCCTTCCCTTGCTTCAGAGTTGTACGACCGCATCACTAGGTGAGAAATGAGGCACGTGTTGGCATTAAGTCTGCTGGCAGTACATGGTATTGCAAGTACAGCTCTCAAGTTTTCTGTCAGCAAAATTTCAGTGACTCAGATTTTAGTTTATTAGTGAGGATTAGGATTGGGTGAGAATTTGTTCTAGGAAAAGTGGTTTTATCAGGTGAAGTTAAAGAGACTGTGTTTCTACCATACTTGACCACTTGATAAGCCCCCTAAATTATACTCTTCTTACCTATTCTTCTCTTTTTTAATTTACTTTTTATTTATTTATATTTGGCTGTATTGGGTCTCTGTTGCTGCACACGGGCTTTCTCTAATTGCGGCGAGCGGGGGCTACTTACTCTTCGTTGTGGTGCGCGGGCTTCTCATTGCGGTGGCTTCTCTTGTTGCGGAGCACGGGCTCTAGGCGCACGGGCTTCAGTAGTTGCAGCACGCGGGCTCAGTAGTTGTGGCTCGCAGGCTGTAGAGCGCAGGCTCAGTAGTTGTGGCGCGTGGGCTTAGTTGATCTGTGGCATGTGGGATCTTCCTGCACCAGGGATTGAACCTGTGTCCCCTGCACTGGCAGGCGGATTCTTAACCACTGCGCCACCAGGGAAGCCCCCTTAACCTATTCTTTACAGTTAGTCACCTCTTACCTGAAACCTTACTAGGCTTGTTTTAATTGTTCTATATGCTTAGAACATAATAAAACCACTTCTTGAAAACTGTAAACAAAACTTGCATGAATTCATATTGGCTCTCTTCTCTTCCCTACTCCCTCTAATTAATATGACAAGAGGGGTAAATTTTTAAGCAATTATTTTTAGAGGTTAAATACCCCAAAGCAAATATGTTAAAAACAAAGGATATCTGGAAGTTGACGTCACAGAAATGATTTTTGTTTTTCCTGAGGAAGCCATGCACTGACGACTGTGTCTTTCCCTTTGAAATGGAATTCTTTTGCTTGGAATGTAGAGGAACCTAAGAGAATGAAATGGAGAGTCATGAATCAGGTCTGCCTCTCAGTACTTGCCTTCGTCAGATATAGTGACCAGCCCATCACAGTTTAAGGTGGAATGGTGGCTTTTGGCCCAGAAAGTTGACTTGGAATTTTCTGTACTCCATAACCAGGACATGCCAGTCCTTTTCCTGCCTCACCAGCGAGTTCAGTGGGGCAACCTTAACTTCTGACAAGTTGAGCAAGTGTTTGTCCACTCCTTAGAAAGTTTGCGTGGCGAGGAGTCCGCAGCTAACATCCTGTCAGGCTGTGCTTGGGGTTTGACCCTGCATTCCCCGGTATTGTCCCAGTACCCCCCCTGCCTCGCTTTATAGGGTGTGTAATCGATGGCACTCGCATGATTCCTTGCCACGTTTTTAAACCCTTTGAAGTGCCAGGAGCCCAGCGTGTTGCCTGTGGAAGATTCATTGCGATTTAACACATATTTTCATATGACATAGCTGCCAAAATGAGGAAAGATTGCTTTAACCAGCAAAGTAAAAAAACCACCTGATGTTTTGAACAGTATGGATCCAAATATCAACCTTTTCATGGACAGTTGAATTTAAATGCTAAACTCTTTAATTATAATATTAAAAGTAATATAACTACATGACAAACTTAGAAAATGGGGAGATGGTCCGTGATGCCATCACCTAAATACAGCAGTCATTTTCTTCCAGTCTTTTTTTCTAATACCTATTTTTTACAAAGCTGTATCATGTTATAATGCATACGTTATCTTATTTTTTTTCTGATTAACATTCTCAAGGATTTTTCCACATTGCTATCATATGTAATGTCATCTAATACTCAATAGAGTGGCTGTACCATTGTTTACTTAACCGTGCCCTGTTGTAAAATTTCTAGATTGTTTCCAGTTCGTTTTGTCATTACTGTAAAAGCCACTACAGGTAGTTACCCTTGAAGTTGTTACCAGTATAATCCAGTGGTTCCAGGCACTGTTTAAACTATGGCTTGTCCCTGGAGCGCATCTATTTGTGTTTCACTACTGTGACGTCATAATGGCTTTAAAGTGATCAGTAATTAATTTTAAAAGGTAATAATGTTTTCTAGACTGTGACATCACTCTTGGAATTTAAGTTAGAGTTTCGAAAAGTCTTCAAAAAAGAAAACCACAGTACTTTCCCTCTTGGTATTCGTACAACCTCATTTACTTATGCCTACAATGTATGCTAGTGACAGAACTAAAGTAGAAGTTGATTTTGGGACTCTGGCCCTTTTGAAGTTGTTCAGAGAGAAGAAGCTTGAGAAAACCTTAGACCGTCGTTGTCGGTAGTAAACCCTCTTCCAGCCTGCTGATGGAGAACTTGTGCGACTGTTTACCCATCTACAGAAATTTTATAAAATCTCTGGTACCATGTTTTGATGGGGATTGACGTTTTAATGTCTGGGGTCAAGCTAGGAGGGGCCTGTCAGCCTTGTTAACCTAAACTCTTTGGAGCAGTCCTCACATCACCCAGGGAAGCACAATGGGATTGTAACTGGGTGTTAACAGACTCCGATATAGGAAAGGCACGGCCTTATCTTTAGAGAAGAAGCCTGGCGAGCTGCAGGTGGCTAATGTCCACTTCTAGACAGATCTGATCTAATAAAGATGCAGATTGCCCCAGATGGAAGGGAGATGAGCCCCGGAAGGTTTTACACCAGTGGATGCAGTATTTCATATCATAGCAGAGCTGCTGTGTTACTCCAGAGAAAGAGGAATGAGTGAGCAAGTGCTGATTTTATTTTTCAAAACACTTTAGAACAGCTCCTTAGCTTGAGCTCACAAAGGAAGCTTTAGAATTACAGAGCAATTTGAGAGTATGAAAAAAAAAAAAAAAAAAAAGGTAATAGAAGTCCCCCTCTCCATGCAGGGGGAAAGAATAGTGGCTTCTGAAACGAGAATTCTCACCTCTGCAACCTCGTCACCATTGATCACGCGTTCAGCATTGAAGGACGAGGGTGGACTCCGGTCCTGTGAGGACGCTGATGCCGCACTGGGTTACACCGGGTTTGCTTTGCAGGGAGCGGGATGAGTCGGGTGGTCTCAGCCTCCGCGCTCGTTCATCCACACTGCTGAGCAGCTGCATGGCTGAAAATCATTCTGAAGGGGGGGGGGGGTGTAGCAGGCAGGTTGAGGGCGTTGACAAGGTAGTGTCATGGTCCTGTAAAAGCAAGTGTTGTTTCAGGTCAGGCAGACTAACAAAAAGACGGGGATGGGTGCTTAGAATAGAATCTGTATCTTGGCTTGCCCCTAGGGGAAGGAGGAGCGGAGAGCGGCTCTTTCCTAACTGTAAGCCCCGAACCTCACCTAATCCTACAGATTGGAGGTGGAAATGGGGAAGGTGGAGGATGGCTCTAACAAATAAGCATCTGAAGTATCATCTAATGTCTCCACCCGCCCCATCTTTAGAATGCCTGTGAAAAGCTATAGAAGAGCTAACATATAGAAGACAACCAGTAAGCAGAAATGAAAAATGATGGAGAATAAGGAACCTTCTGGGGGCAGGAAGCTCTTACGTCCCCGAAACATTAATTAAAGACTCCTATTGTGGGAGTGTTCAGGCAGGGGCCCATCACACTCCGAGGTCTAAAACCTGCGACGCGAGGTTTCGCGGGATCAGGTCTGCCGGGGGCTGGGAGACGGGAAGTGGGCCATGGGGGAACCAGACTAGAATGTTACAGCACCTAGTTAATCGGCAGCCAGTCCATCACATTAAATATCCAGCCGTCACGTATTACCTCTCAAGTGAAAATGAATAACTCCCATTAAGAAGAAAATGGGTTTGAAGTCGATTCGAGACAGATTAAAGTACTGTTATGAATGTGTGTTGGGAGGAGGAGGGGTCCGTGTGTAATATGCTTGTCCTTGTACTTTTTAAATAATAGATGTTCTACAAACTTATGTAGACCAGGTTACCAAGATACTGGGGTTAAAGATCAGAAGATGTGCATTCTGGGAAGAGCATCAACTTCCTGGAATATTTCCTGCATCTCGCTTTTTTTTTTTCCAAAATTATTGTGTGGCCTTATGATTTTAATGAATAAAATTGATTTTTTACAACTGTTTATTAAAGCACACATCTGTAATGACAGCATCTTGGGTATCCACGTCAGAACAGATTTCAAAGCTGGAAACACATGCTAGATAACTAGGCTGGATGAGACAGAAAGCAGTTTGACCAAAGAGTAAAAATGAGGCTTTCTAAACCAGTGCTGAGTCAAATGCTTTTTCAGTGAGGTAGGGAGGGTAGTGGGTATGTATTGTCTCACTACCATTTTCAGGATTTTTCTTCTTACCACTTGTAGCAAAATTCTGAAAAATGGAGTTCCCGTCCAAAACAAGTGAGAGAGCCAGCCTTAAGATATTGACCAGGTTTTGGAATGACCACATCTGGACCATTTGGAGATTTGTGTTTATACTGGAGGAGCCCTGCTTATTTTTCCTTGTTAAACCCTTTTAGCCCAGCTGTTTTCTCATCAAAATCTTCCAGATCCCTTTCCATGCTTCAGAGAACTCCTTCCGCCAACACTTCCATGCTCACTGTTTGCTGCTTCAGTCTCATGTGACTCTCCTTCCTCATTGGTGTTTTGGTGTTTTTGGTGGAGTGGGGTGCAGAGGGCATGTTTCTGGCAAGCAGAGAGGACACTTTCCCTCTGAACCACCCACTCTGAATAAACTCTTATGTCTGGAGCACTGGCTCGATTAGAAGTTGGAGTCACGCCCTATCTAGTTCCACTCTTCAGTTACTTCTTCCCCAGAAGCAAGTAGCTGAACCCAGACTTGATTTTTTTGCACGTATTTGTATGCAGATATCCGTGTAAACCTTTCTCGGGTCCGTCCCATTTATCATGTCTCCTGTGCTGTGCTGTGCTGTGCTGTGATTTCAAGAGCTGTGACAATAAAGTTGGAAGCACATCGTTTATTACATCCATGAAAGCAGAGTGTGTCTGGTACTTGGGTTGACTCGTGGTTGGCAGAGCAGTTGGTGAGACTTTCCCACCCACCCTCATAAGCCAGCAGATTGTGCCTTGATTGGGGGAGGTCAGAATAGACTGTATGTAGCTTAATCCAACTCAGAGCCTTTTAGTCCATTTCTGTACCTTTTTTTCTTAGTGTTCAGTTGTTAAAGTTGTGTAGTGACAGAAATTCATGGGGGACAAAAAGAAACACTTGCTTCTTTTCTAGCATGCCTGATAAATCAGTCCGGATGCTCATCCTACTTTAATTTTGGTATTTCAAGAAAATCCTGTGCTATAAATGAATGTTGATTTTCACCCAACGCAAACCCTCTGGGAGCTGGCCTGGTCTGGCTGCTGTATTACATCTTCTGCTTTTTCTTCCAGCATCATCAAGCCAAGCAGAGAAGGAGCTGACAGATTCTCCTGCAACCTCCAAACGCATCTCCTTCCCAGGTAGCTCAGAGTCTCCTCTCTCTGCAAAGCGACCAAAAACATCAGAGGAGACCAAAGCGGAGCAGGTGAGGCCAGAAGCGGCTGTGCTGGTGGGGGAGTGTTCCAGATAACTGGGGGAAGGGGGGAGTGGAGTCTCGGGTGGGCGGGCTTGGGGCGGACACAGTTGCGGTGGGAACTGAAGATTCAGCCGGAGGGGTGGCTGTGTGTTCCCCACAGATGTACCAGTGTCCCTACTGCAAGTACAGCAACGCCGATGTCAACCGGCTGCGGGTGCACGCCATGACGCAGCACTCGGTGCAGCCCATGCTCCGCTGCCCCCTGTGCCAGGACATGCTCAACAACAAGATCCACCTCCAGTTGCACCTCACCCACCTCCACAGCGTGGCGCCCGACTGCGTGGAGAAGCTCATCATGACGGTAAGGCAGCTGGGAGCAGGACCTTGGGGCTTTTCTTTCCCCAGCGGTCCAAGGTGATGCAGCAACATGGGCAGGACACTGTGTTGCTGGATGCGAGAGCCAGTGCAGAGTTGGAAATGTCAAAGATAGTCCTGTGACCTTTGTTCACCTTAGACTTGGCCTGACTGCGGCCGGAAGGGCTGAATACATATGCATTTCTCAACATCCCTTATCATTCCTCTCTCCCCTCAGGACGCAGAGGCCTAGAGTAGCTAACCATTTACATGAAGAAGTTGTTATTCAGATTCTCCAAACCTTTACTGAGCAGGTCATCTTCTAGGTTGCTCTTAAATTCATTATGTCTCATTTCATCCTCACAACCACCCTGTTTTATTTAAAAAGTTTGACACGTTTACATTAACGGCTGAGGAAACTGAGGCTCAGAGAGGTTAACTGACTTGATGCCCCTGCAAGTGGCAAAGTTGAGATGTGAGCCCACATTCTCCAACTCGCAGGGTGTAGCCCTGTGACGTGGGAGTTTCTCAAGTGGATGCTTTCATTCTCAACGCAGGAAGATGCTCAGTTGGGTAGCACGTGGCGAGTCATGAACAAGGGCTTTGCATTTTGAACATGATGTTGCTACACCTGCGGGGCATGGCTCTAAGTGGCCACTGTAAACATGGCCCAAAAGATTAGTATAAGGATTTAAATCTAATGCAATGTGAAAACTTTTCAAACTTCTACAGGCGATACCAATATCCTGCATTCTGTGTATGCTTGGGCTGCTGGAAAGCCCTTTCCTGATCACTAGAGGAAAACCCACCAAAGAGAAAAATTCTCACCTCTAACTTCCTTCAACAGTGGAGTAATAAGTTAATTTGATTGCCTTTTCGTGTGAAGATTCCCATGCAGGTCACAGACGTATAACCTCTAGGCATTTCCCATTCCACTTGGTTATGCAAAATTAATAACATTGTAAGTGATGTTTAGTCGTGAGGAACATACATTTGATGATGCATCAAGAGAACCTTAGCAGCCAATGGCAAGCTCTAAGGTGACCTAGCATGAGTTTCATTTCAAGTATAAATTCACTTCCCATGGGTATTTTCAAATAGACAGACTGGTGAACATTGTTGAAAGGTTCTCTGTAAGTGGAAACTTCCTTTTGTGGATGGGTGGGCTTCTGTTACAAGTTTCCCTGGAATTCTCTCCAGCCTTGGAAATAACAAGGGGGATTTTCCTCAGGCCTCATCCTACTTCCCACAGATGGCCGGGAACCATGGGAGCCTGAAGAAACAGGAAGAGGTGTGGGGAGGGTGGCATTTTTTCAATACATCGTTCTTCTGCTCTGGTGATTATTTTTCCTGTTTAACATCAGTCTGGTCTAGGAAATGTGAGCCTGTAGTAATCTGTATGATTGGTTTACATTAGACAGTAAGTTTCATTTATACATCCCTAGGGACTACTATTTAAATTATATTTCAAATATCCATTGTTTGTCATACTTCTATAACAGCAACAGTATGGTACATTCAAAGTAGCAAGTCTCTTGGTCATTATGAATCTTCATTAATCAGCAGAGTCTTTGAGAGGAGGATGGTACTGCTGTGTCTGCTTGGGTACCAATCCCTAAGATATTTTTGGGTGTTACCCACTCAAGCAGTGATTCTCAACCTTTTTTTTTGGAGACTCTGGTGAAAACGATTCAGTAGCCTTACTGGGTATTCTGTGCACACTAAAGTTTGACAACTACTATTAAGAACTCTTTCAAATATTCTCCATGTACAAAATTGTGTGTACAATGCCAGAGAGCATAAGGATACCCTAAAATCCATCCATGGAAACAGGTTAATAAACTCTATTTGAGAAGACTCCCTAAGAACATAATTATGTAGGAGAAACACGCTCCCTAAAGGGGCTGTGCTTGGCACCTTGTACAGGAACCCCTGTGTACCTACCTCATTTGCCCATAGCAGACAATGGAGATGTTTTCTAAATATTTCTGAAAAAACGTGCAAATTGTGGGAAATGTGCTGACTATAGGAAGTTCATTTGCTAGCAACAAGAGAAAGTTAATGGATTCAGAAATAAAGTTGAAAGTTGTGGGAAATGTAATCATAAGGGTTTTACACTTGATTTAGAGGCGTATATAAGGATGATTTGGTACCCTATCTTTGCATGAGAAGATGTAGTTACTGCATGGCTGTCAGTGTTGAATTGGTTTCTCAAGTCATGAGGATGGTTTGCATTGAGCTAAATGAAGCAATTCCATCTCGATCCTTTAGCAGAATCAGCAGGAAAAGATGAGCAACCAGGGTTAGAGGGGAGTTTGTGGCCATACCTTGGGGTGAACCCAGCATCCTATTTGAGGACTGGACTGCTGATCTTGGTCTCTACCCTGACAAATTAAATAGTTGCCATTGTCCTTCCTCTGAAAAGTTTGGTGTTAATAAGAAATTTGCAATTGTTTTACAATTTACAAGTGTTTATAATGAACCTGTGGTTAGAATCATGCCCCTGGAGGATATTTTACAGCAATTTTATTAGAAAATTGGCCAAGGGAAAGTATTGGCTTTCTGACGATATATCTGTTTGTTCCTGGCCAACTAGAGCAGGAAACTCTGAGAAATGCCCCTCAAATCAGAGCTCCATTTCCTAAACCATATCATTAAGGAATGGTCAGTGTTCAGTCATTCATCCTCCAAGAGGAGAAAGTTATGCCTGCTTTATCCTTGAGTGGCTAGGATGAATGGCAGTGAGAGGAATGAATCTTCTTCCTTGCCAGATTGTTTGACTGAGTTCACTGCCTTTGGCTGCAAACTAGGAAAGCCTGGCAAAATCCACCAAACAGACAACTCCTGGCAGACATGGGGTATGTCCAAGGTATCTAAAGCTATAAATCCTGGTAAATACTTTTTGCTGTCTGGGTCCAAGGTCCCAGGATCTGGCTTGAATTGGGTTTCAGTCTCTCTAAAAGTAAATTCCACCCTGATAAATGGAAATAGATTACTTTCTATACAATGTCTTTCCGTTCAGTTGTAAATGGAGAGTGTTTTGAGGAGGCTTCATTTAATAATACCTTATCAGACAGCTTTCAGGAACCTGCAGTGTCTAATATGTCTGTTGCTATGGTAACAGCTGCTTGCTTATGCTCTGCATCTCATATCTGTGTCTTCCATGGGCCCCCTTCTTTTTACCGATGAAGGGGCTTGAAAACTATTCTCCACTGGGAACAATTGCAGCTCTGGCCCTCAGCTATGGAAACTGCACCCATACCACTTCATTCTGCTTGGCCTATTGGAAACAGAGCTCCAAAGGGTGTCTTTACACACGTCATATGAAAGACGGAAATCTATAAAGCTTAAGGCGGTGAGACAGGTGCCCCTCCAGACCCAACTGAGCGACCCGCCCCCAGTGTCAGTTCCATAGAATTCTCACCTATTTACAGAGAAGTCCGAGATTCCAAATTGGTGGTGGGGATATGGGAGCTGCTGCTTGTGCCCTCCTTTTTTTCACGGTTTTAGGGGAGGAGGGTTGAGGGCATAGGGGACAGGTTTCTGGCCCCTAAATGAGAATGGGAGAGACCACCTACAATGCATATCAGTAGCCTTAAATTATTCTGATTGATCACTGCCCTTCTGAGTGGCAGGACACACCACTGGGATCCCGGAGCATTAATATGGGGGAACTGTCTTTGTTCCCCAATCACTTAACAAAGTATGACCTCATGGCAGAGAAAGGGGGGTTGGCTCTGGAGCAGCCCAGGAACACCTTTTTCTCTAGCCCCTCGTCTTCACGCCCTCTGGTAGTCCTTACTTATTCTGTACGTTTTGTACATGCACGGACTCCCCTTGGCTGCTCCTGGACCTGCACTGCCTGCAGGTCCCCTCCACCCCCAGCCCGCCCCAACTGTCTGTCTCCTGTGATGTCTTCGGTCAGCATCTATCTCTGCTCGTCGTGTGCCTGTGCATCCGAGTCTCCAGATCAGGCTGGCTGCTTGGCCCCCCTGCACTGGGGGCTCTCGGGTGGCCAGCGGCCCTGAGGCTATGGCACCCACTTGGGTACCAGCTCTCACTTTGTCTCCATCTCAGAGGAAGGTAATGAAAATAATCGGGCTTCGTTAATTCCAAGCCCTGTGAGATGATAGCCATTTGGAGCCTGTTTGCCAATTAGATGGTCTAAATTAAAAGTGACCTTGGTATACGCCGCTGCTTGCCTCTCCGAGTCTAGTGAAGCTTTTCTCTCCAGTTCGGTCCCCTTCTCAGCTCTTTTTTCTCTCTCACTCACTGTGTGTGTATGTGTGTGTGAACTGTTCGTATGTTTCCTGTTCTCCCACCTACCTCCTTTTTCAGTCTTTCTCATTCTTAGATTTTAAAATCTGGTTCAGGGCTGCATTTGTTTCTGGCCCATATGAATTGTTAATATGGCCCTACAGTTCTTCCTCTTGGGTTTTAGGTTTAAGAAAAACAAAAAAAGATAGACAACGACATAGAAGACGTTTTAGAAGGGAGACAAGACAAAGAGAGAAACAGCCCTGTAGACTCCGTGGTCCAGCGCCCAGCCTGGCACATTTGGAAGGTAGTAAAGGACAGGAGGCAGACACCTCTGCAGCTCTCTCTGCTGCCGTGAGTTGCTGGGCTTGCTGGCTGCAGATGTGCAGAGACCAGCCGGCAGCCACCGCGGCCAGGGAGGAAGTGAGCAGCCAGACCCTCCCTGGCGCCGTCGACTTTGGATCCCCCACTAGCCAGACTGCTCAGTTCTGGAAGCGGTTGGCTTTTAACTCCGTGCTGCAGTTTTTTGAACAGGACCAGTGCCTCATTCACAAGGTGTAGAGACTGGCCAGGTCTGTGCCAGGAAGGCCTGTGGCTGAGGCTCTCCCTCTTTCTTTCCCTCCATCTGAGGTTCTTCATTCTATTTTTTTTTTTACTGAAATATGAAGGATTTGAGTCTCCTTGGGAGTCTAGGTTTTGGCAAATCTATACTTTCACTTGGAATAGAGAGCCTTTCAGAAAGAAGCTCTACTCAGGCGAGCAGTGCCAAGGCTGTGGGGATGAGGGTCTCAGAGAGACCAAGTTCAGTACTTGCTCTAAGAAAATACCTTTGCTTTCCAGCATGTGGAACTTGTTGGTTGCATTGATCTAACCTCAGACAGGGTGGCCTTGAGAGGTGAATTTGCATGAACGGTCCCGTTAAGAATTTAGCGAAGTGTATATACCCCTTGGCTGCTCAAGTTGTGGTATTTGGCCATTTCATATCCATGACCCAGAGAAAGCAAGGAGTGGGGAGGGCTCCTTATAATTCCAGCTTCTTCTGTCGAAAAAGAGTCAACATCCGTGGCCCCTCCCAGATGTCACAGTGGGGACCAGACCCACATCTAAGACTCTGGGTTTTATAAGGTGTGTCCTTGGGGCTTTCAGGCCCACTCACCTCATAGAAACTTGAAAGGCGTTAGTTAAGTCATAATCCAAAATAATGGTGAACTGAACAGGAGGTAGGAACTAGGTATTTACAAACCCACGTCACCTTTCCTAGTAGTTCAAGGGCAATTAACTTGAATCCAGGAATTTCCCTCGAGGGAGCCTGTGATTTCCTGAAATTATCTACAGTAGTTTGTTTTAAAAGTATTTTCTCTAGGAGCCTGCAACTTTCATCAGATTTTCTAATGAGTTTATGATCTCTAGAAGGGTAGTTATTCTGGACGTGAGCTTCTTGGACACAGGGACCCGGTCTTGCTCTGTCTCACAAGCGTGCAGCACGGGGACCTTGTACAAAGTTTAGTGAATGATGGTCAAATGAATGGATGAGCAGAGTCATTTGAGGCCCTTCCTTCTCATCAACCAAGTTGTTTTGGAATGGCTTAAGCGTGAAGATTCTTAGTACCAGTGTGGAGCTCTTCTGTTTCTATCGTCATATGTGTGAATTGCTTGAACTTGAAGATTTTCAGCATCAGAGCAGAACTCCACATTTCTCTAGTTATATGTGAGACTTGTTTACTTGTTAGGAAGGTACTGCGCCTGTTCAGATGATATTTTCTTCCTACGTTCCCGTCAACTCTGCATGCTTGACTTGGCTCAGAGGGCTGAGAGGAGCACATGTGGTATCCAGATCATCACCACGGAGCTGCTTTGCGTGGTCACGGCCACCGATCTTGAGAGGCTCACATTCTGAGGAAGTAATGGCGCTAAGCAATTGAATTTTCTTACCAGAAAAACTTTGACTTTTGGTTAAAAGTCTGTTTTAATAGTCTGAGGTCCCCTCTATACATTAATGAGTAGAGTATGGGGGAATGTAACTTAACATACTCAGTGTTTATGGGTGTAAGATTATTGGAAGAATCAATCTACATGGATGTCAGCGTAGGAAGTACAGGTGTTTAGACTGATTGTGTACTATTGTCTGGCCCAACCTAAAACTTTTTGCTTGGCTTTTGAGTCTGTGGATGGGAGGGCTGGGGCAGAGAGAGTGAACGTGTAATGCCGCGTACGCTGTCTGTGCAGGGGAGCTGCTGGCAGCATCTAATCCTCCGAGGGTCTCTGTGGTTTGGGCACATTTGGGGTGGCTTGGTTATGACGCTGTGGCCAGGTTTTGTCCTCTTACACACTGGCATGCTCTGACGCTCCTAGTGAAAGGGAAGGTCTTTACAGAACTCTGCCCAGCACTGTTGAGCGACTGCCTTTCCCACGGACTTTCAGCCGTCCATCAGAGGCTGGCTGGGATAGACTCAACCTTCCACACTGTGTGGCAGCCAGATATGAGTGGGAAACAAGGAGTGCCAAGGCAAGTATTGAAGGAACTCAGCCTTTGGCCAACTCTCATTTTCTTCCGTGAGCAGAATTCCTCAGTGAGCCATTGGCAGGACCGTATTTTTGGCTCTTTACAAAAAAGCGTGGTAACTTTGAGTGATGAGCTTGAGAAGCTGGTAGGAGAGGGAGGAGTGGACACAGACACGGGAACATTAGCGTCCGAGAGAGCTGACGTGGGGCCCTCCAGCGTCCTGCACAGCCAAGAGGCTTCCATCGCAACCTCTCTGTTCAGACCCATGCGCAGACAGACCCCACCAGAATTTCTAGATCCTTCGGATTCTCTTTAGGGGTCTTCTTCTTTGCCTTTTGGGAATTTCTTGCCCATTAAGATTTTATATACCAAACCTTTTTTGTTTGTTTTCAGGGAGAGGTTGGGTACACTCTAGATGAGAAGATGCAGGTAGATAGAAGTAATTATGTAAACACGTATGAGGCAAGACTTACAGGTTTGGAGGCCCAGATTAAGATGCAGAGGAGCATGTGAGGTTGATGATTATATTTTGGGGAGAGTTAATTGATGGAAGGTGAAGGCAGACAAAGAACCGCTGCTTACTGACTTCTTGAATCCCAATCAGGAATTATGATTAAAGTCGCGGCGAGACAACAGAGGGCTGATGAATTGGTGTCTTTTTTTTTCTTTCTTTTTTGCCGTCATTCACACTTGATTGACTTCAACCTTTCAAGTGCAAAAGTCTCTCTTTTCCATTATTATTCATAGCCATCTGAGTTTTTCTAATTAAAGTGTATGAAAACAATTACTGATCCGTCGTACTGAGTCTGTTAGAGGGGATGTCTGCCTTACTGTAATGTGTATAAAAAGCCCACAGTTTTCTATAATGATGTGCAGCTGAGGTGTTAGATAATTTTATTCTTTTTTACTCTGTAGGGCTTTTTTTTTTTTCACTTCTCATGATTCATTTTTCATAATTCCTAAAGATCCCAGGAAAGGACTGATCCCGCAGCTACAGCCGAGAAAGGAGGTGTGGGGGGAGTCTTTTTTCCTTTCCCTTTCTCCCCCTCTTGCCCCCAACCTCGTGCTCCCCCTCGGTCGAGGACTGTAAATTAATCGGTGACCTTTCACTTCTTGGATTCCCGCTGGACTCCCCAACCACACTGGTCAGAAATGCTTTCTATTAAAAAGAAAATAGATGGAATGAGTTTGGCAATCTCCGCTCCATTCCTAACGATTCATCCACAGCTAGCCGTAAGCAGCTGCTGGCGAGCTTTGTGTGAGGGTGCAGATGTCTGTGCGAGCAGGGATTCTGTGTCACATTCACCTGCCATGCACCTGCTCTTCGTAAACGCAGCGTTTCTCAGAGCCCTTCTCTGTAGTGCCTGTTGCTTAATTTTTGCACCTACGGGCATCCGGGTTGCTGAGATTATCCTAATACCCTGAAATGTATTGAGGAGTTACCTTTTTGGATTTATGGGGACAGCTGTCTGAGTTTCCTCTAGGAGTGGAACCTACCACGGATGATTCTAGTGAACATGTCAGCAGTGATTCTGAGCAAGGCCAGGATCCTCGAACCATTAAAAATTAATAGTCATTTATTTTAAATATTTTAAATTTTGAACAGTAATCTAGGTGTTCCAATCTTTGTAACAGCAAGTGAAGATACTATCTCAATAGTTGTGTTTGATGGGAAAGTAATGCCTCCAGGTGGGGCTGGGCGCCATGTAGAAAGGTTAGTGGTGACTGTAAGTTTCTGTTCCTGTAACCTCAGGGTCAGTTTACTTCTCAGGCTGTCATCAAACAGGGAACGATTTCTAATTCATTTGGGAATATCATCGCCAACTACCTTCCCAACCTATAGTAGGCAAAGGGATATTGCTTCTTCTTAAATGAAGAACCTTTTAGCCTTACGTTGGATATTGAGGGCCTCCTATCACGTTAATGGAGGGCAAATGATAACTTGTTTGGACAAGCTTGTGGCCAGATGGCAGGAAAGCCTGGAGAAATAAATGCCGAAAGATCTGACCTTAAATTGTAGCTCTTTTGACCCAGGCTAATTCTGGAGTCGCTGTATTGGGAAACAACAGCCGTGGCCAAGGTGGGGCTGCCCTGTTGTAGAATGTAGGGTGCGGGGCACCCTCTGTGGCTGGGACACTGGCCAGAAGTCCCCTCTGATGCTGTGTACCTCAGGCAAAGACCCCAGGAGAAATCCTGACTGAAGTGAGTCATAAGAAATGCTCATCTGCACTTGATCTCAGCTTGTAAAGGGTTACAAAATGTTGTTTCCTGGAGAATCTGCCAGTGTGTCTGCGTGTCCTTAGCCTTCCCTTTGTTCCCTTCTCTTCTTCTCACCCTTTCCTTCGCTCTTATTCCCCTCCTCTTCTTGCCTGAATACATTCTGAAAACAGTACTACAATGCTCCCTGCTTCAAGATTACAGTGTACTTTACTAGGTATGATTTAATTAGGGCCCTTATTATGTTTTCAGCAGCTTAAGGTGGGCCTTTCAACTTATCTACCTAATTGGTTGCACAAGAAGTTTCACAGCCCATGACAAAACATTGTCAGTGATCAAAGTCAAAATTCTGCATAAAGGAAAAATATTAATAATAAGATTATTCTTCAAGTGTGCACTGCTAATTATGTCCAGAATGTAACCGTAGAAACGCTTTTGACGGATGTGAGCTTTGTCTAATAAACATGAATCTTCAGTGAGCTATGAAAAGTGACACCTCCAGCTTTACACTGGTGAAGGCTAATTTTGCTTATTAAATAATTTTAACACATTTCCCTATTTTGTGTCTCTTTCCTCGCCCTTTGACTCTCCTCGCTTCTCTACCGCTTGCTCTTCAGGTGACTACCCCCGAGATGGCGATGCCCAGCAGCCTGTTCCTCCCAGCGGCTGTTCCAGATCGGGACGGGAACTCCAGTTTGGAGGAGGCAGGAAAGCAGCCTGGTTAGTGTCATTATTCTTGACCCCTGAGAAGAGTAAACAAAATGAAACCTGGGGCCAAAATTTTCATGGAGCAAGAGTGCCAAGAATTCTTTACGATACTCCTAAAAGCTGAACGTAACTTTGCAAGGGATGAGGGGCACCGTTGTCAGCTACTTGATACTCGGGTTCTTGGCATGTATTTGTGTACACACTTCGTATGGTTTGAAGTGAGAAAAAACCAGGTGAGAACCAGTGGGGTTTTGGTGGACACGTGTCCCCTTAGACTATACAGCGAGGAAGTGACTAACCAGAGAGTCAGCCAGTAGACCCATGACTTATCACCCTAAGCCATCAAATACTCCCTCTCCGAGGACTTAATTATTAGGGACCTGTGGAGCGCATGGGTGATCTCAGGGCACTGGATTAGGTGTCTTTCTAGGTGCTATCTATCTGTGCACAGAGCTCTTCTCTGAGACTTCCAGGAGTGCCTTATGGGGGGCAGCGGAGAGGTGCATTTGGAAAGAAAGAACACTGTTGTAGGCATAGATGCTGCTGGTGCCCCACGGTGGGTCCTAGCTGGGCAGGGCCTTAGACCTCTGTTTATGAGTCTCTCCTACATCTTTGACACCTTGTCAGCAGCTAAGGTTTAAGTTGGGAAGAGTTACACCACACTGCTGCCCCACCGTGTCTCCCTTGTGATTTTTCCATATTAGGCAGTGTACAGCTGACCCAAAAAAGGGTCAGAATATTTATGGGTGTGATGATCTCACTGTAGAAAAAAGTTTTAATGTGTTTTCATAATTGGCCACTTGAATGTTCTTTGCTTATTGAATAGAGAGGACAGTCAAAAGTCACGTAATAACAAGAAATTATTTAATGCCTAAAAATATATACATGTCCCCAAATTTCTTATATTACAGTGGATAGCGGTTCTTGCAAATTCCCCACAGCTTAGGACAGCATTAATTCACATATTCTATAATTCAGATCCATGTAAAGGGGGTATCCCTTCAAGCCAGTTCTCGAGAAGTTGAAATGAATATTGTTTAAAAGACAGATTTGTGCTATGGTATAGGCCTACTAGCAGTTGAGGCTTTTTGTATTTCCTTTTCTTCTTCTCTATTCCTGTGCACCTGCTTATATAACACGTGCTCTCAGCGGTGTGGGGCTCTGTGGAGAGTGTGTGTCTGCAGGTTGGTTGGGTATTTCCCTCATCATGAGACTCTGTGTTCATGAGGCCTTGCTGGGTAGACAGCTCTAAGCCTTCTTTATCATTGGGCTTGATTTTTTTTTTTTTCCAGAAACCTCAGATGATCTGGGAAAGAACATCATGCCCTCTGCCAGCACAGAACACAGTGGCGATGTGAAACCCTCTCCTGCTGACCCAGGCTCTGTGAGAGAAGATTCAGGCTTCCTGTGCTGGAAGAAGGGGTGCAACCAGGTTTTCAAAACTTCCGCCACTCTCCAGGCGCACTTCAATGAGGTCCACGCCAAGAGGCCTCAGCTGCCCGTGTCGGATCGCCACGTGTACAAGTACCGCTGCAACCAGTGCAGCCTGGCTTTCAAGACCGTGGAAAAGCTGCAGCTCCACTCTCAGTACCACGTGATCAGAGCTGCCACCATGTGCTGTCTCTGTCAGCGCAGTTTCCGAACTTTCCAGGCTCTGAAAAAACACCTCGAGACGAGCCACCTGGAGTTGAGTGAGGCCGACATCCAACAGCTTTATGGTGGCCTTCTGGCCAATGGAGACCTCCTGGCAATGGGAGACCCCACCCTGGCCGAGGACCATACTATAATCGTTGAGGAAGACAAGGAAGAGGAGAGTGACTTGGAGGATAAACAGAGCCCGACGGGCAGTGACTCTGGGTCGGTACAAGAAGACTCGGGTTCAGAGCCAAAGAGAGCTCTACCTTTCAGAAAAGGCCCCAACTTCACCATGGAAAAATTTCTAGACCCTTCTCGCCCTTACAAGTGTACCGTCTGCAAGGAATCTTTCACTCAGAAGAACATCCTGCTAGTGCACTACAATTCTGTCTCCCACCTGCATAAGTTGAAGAGAGCCCTTCAGGAATCGGCAGCTGGTCAGCCAGAACCCACCAGCAGCCCTGACAACAAACCTTTCAAGTGTAACACTTGTAACGTGGCCTATAGCCAGAGCTCCACGCTGGAGATCCATATGAGGTCTGTGTTGCATCAAACCAAGGCCCGGGCAGCCAAGCTGGAGGCTGCAAGTGGCAGCAGCAATGGCACCGCGAACAGCAGCAGCGTCTCCCTGAGCTCCTCCACCCCAAGTCCTGTGAGCACCAGTAACACCTTTACCACCACCAACCCAAGCAGTGCTGGCATTGCTCCAAGCGCCAGCTTACTGAGCCAAGTGCCCACTGAAAGCGGAGGAATGCCGCCCCTGGGGAATCCCAGCGGTGCCAACACCGCTTCCCCTTCAGAGCCCAAGGAAGCCAATCGGAAGAAGCTGGCAGATATGATCACATCCAGGCAGCAGCAGCAGCAGCAAGCACAGACCCTGGCCCAGGCCCAGGCCCAAGTTCAAGCTCACCTGCAGCAGGAGCTGCAGCAGCAGGCGGCCCTGATCCAGTCCCAGCTGTTTAGCCCCACCCTCCTTCCTCACTTCCCCATGGCCACGGAGACCCTGCTGCAGCTGCAGCAGCAGCAGCATCTCCTCTTCCCCTTCTACATCCCCAGCGCCGAGTTCCAGCTCAGCCCCGAGGTGAGCCTGCCGGTGACGGGCGGGGCGCTGGCGCTGACGGGGGCGGGCCCAGGCTTGCTGGAAGAGCTGAAGGCGCAGGTGCAGGTCCCGCAGCAGGGCCATCAGCAGGTCCTGCAGCAGCAGCAGCAGCAGCAGAGCCAGCTCTCTCTGCCCCAGAGTCACTCTGCCCTCCTACAGCCCAGCCAGCACATCGAGAAGAAAAACAAATTGGTCATCAAAGAGAAGGAAAAAGAAAGCCAGAGAGAGAGGGACGGTGCCGAGGGGGGAGAGGGCAACTCGGGACCAAAGGAATCACTGCCAGATGCCTTGAAGGCCAAAGAGAAGAAAGAATTGGCCCCAGGGGGTAGCTGTGAGCCTTCCATGCTCCCTCCACGCATCGCCTCGGACGCCAGAGGGAACGCCACCAAGGCCTTGCTGGAGAACTTTGGCTTTGAGCTGGTCATTCAGTACAACGAGAACAAGCAGAAGGTACAGAAGAAGAGCGGGAAGACCGAGCAGGGGGAGAATCCGGAAAAGCTCGAGTGCGACTCCTGTGGCAAGTTGTTCTCGAACATCTTGATTTTAAAGAGTCATCAAGAGCATGTTCACCAGAATTACTTTCCCTTTAAACAGCTGGAGAGGTTTGCCAGACAGTACCGAGAGCACTACGACAAGCTGTACCCCTTGAGGCCTCAGACCCCCGAGCCGCCGCCGCCGCCCCCGCCCCCGCCGCCACCCCCGCTTCCGGCAGCGCCGCCCCAGCCGGCCTCCACACCAGCCATCCCCGTGTCAGCACCACCCATCACCTCGCCCACGATTGCGCCGGCCCAGCCGTCCGTGCCGCTCACCCAGCTCTCCATGCCCATGGAGCTCCCCATCTTCTCGCCACTGATGATGCAGACGATGCCGCTGCAGAGCTTGCCGGCCCAGCTGCCCCCTCAGCTTGGACCTGTGGAGCCTCTGCCTGCGGACCTGGCCCAGCTCTACCAGCATCAGCTCAATCCAAGTCTGCTCCAGCAGCAGAATAAGAGGCCTCGCACCAGGATCACGGATGACCAGCTCCGAGTCCTGCGGCAATATTTTGACATTAACAACTCCCCCAGTGAAGAGCAGATCAAAGAGATGGCAGACAAGTCCGGGTTGCCCCAGAAAGTGATCAAGCACTGGTTCAGAAACACTCTCTTCAAAGAGCGGCAGCGTAACAAGGACTCCCCTTACAACTTCAGCAACCCTCCCATCACCAGCCTGGAGGAGCTCAAGATCGACTCGCGGCCCCCTTCGCCAGAACCTCAGAAGCAGGAGTACTGGGGGAGCAAGAGGTCTTCAAGAACAAGATTTACTGACTACCAGCTGAGGGTCCTGCAGGACTTCTTTGATGCCAATGCTTACCCCAAGGACGATGAATTTGAGCAACTCTCTAATTTACTGAACCTTCCAACCCGAGTCATAGTGGTCTGGTTTCAAAACGCCCGACAGAAGGCCAGGAAAAATTACGAGAATCAGGGAGAGGGCAAAGACGGAGAGCGGCGGGAACTTACAAATGATAGGTATATTCGAACGAGCAACTTGAACTACCAGTGCAAAAAATGTAGCCTGGTGTTTCAGCGCATCTTTGATCTCATCAAGCACCAGAAGAAGCTGTGTTACAAGGATGAGGATGAGGAGGGGCAGGATGACAGCCAAAACGAGGATTCCATGGACGCCATGGAAATCCTGACGCCCACCAGCTCCTCGTGCAGCACCCCGATGCCCTCCCAGGCTTACAGCACCCCAGCACCAACGGCCAATACAGCTTCCGCTGCTTTCTTGCAGCTTACATCAGAGGCTGACGAACTGGCCACCTTCAGTTCAAAACCAGAGGCGAGTGATGAGAAACCAAAGCAGGCTGAACCTCCCAGTGCCCAGCCAAACCAGACCCAAGAAAAGCAAGGACAACCAAAGGCAGAGCTGCAGCTGCAAGAGCAGCCCGAGCAGAAGACAAATGCAGCCCAGCAAAAGCTCCCGCAGCTGACGTCCCCCGCTCCGTTGCCCCAGCCTCCTCCTCAAGCGCCGCCCCCTCAGTGCCCCTTACCCCAGTCGAGCCCCAGTCCCTCCCAGCTCTCCCACCTGCCCCTGAAGCCCCTCCACACGTCAACTCCTCAGCAGCTGGCCAGCCTACCTCCTCAGCTAATCCCCTACCAGTGCGAGCAGTGCAAGCTGGCGTTTCCGTCGTTCGAGCACTGGCAGGAGCACCAGCAGCTTCACTTCCTGAGCGCGCAGAACCAGTTCCTCCACCCCCAGTTTCTGGACAGGTCCCTGGATATGCCTTTCATGCTGTTTGACCCTAGTAACCCACTGCTGGCAAGCCAGCTGCTCTCTGGGGCCATACCTCAGATTCCAGCAAGCTCGGCCACTTCCCCTTCAACTCCCACCTCCACGATGAACACTCTGAAGAGGAAGCTGGAGGAAAAGGCCAGTGCCAGCCCTGGAGAGAATGACAGTGGGACGGGAGGAGAAGAACCTCAGAGAGACAAGCGTTTGAGGACAACTATTACACCAGAACAGCTAGAAATTCTCTACCAAAAGTATCTCTTGGACTCCAATCCAACTCGAAAGATGTTGGATCACATTGCGCATGAGGTGGGTTTGAAGAAACGCGTGGTACAAGTCTGGTTTCAGAACACCCGAGCCCGGGAACGGAAAGGACAGTTCAGGGCTGTGGGCCCAGCCCAGGCCCACAGGAGATGCCCTTTTTGCAGAGCGCTCTTCAAAGCCAAGACTGCCCTGGAGGCTCATATCCGGTCCCGTCATTGGCATGAAGCCAAGAGAGCTGGCTACAACCTAACTCTGTCTGCGATGCTCTTAGACTGCGATGGGGGACTCCAGATGAAAGGAGATATTTTTGATGGAACTAGCTTTTCCCACCTACCCCCAAGCAGTAGTGATGGCCAAGGTGTTCCCCTCTCACCTGTGAGCAAAACCATGGAGTTGTCTCCTAGAACTCTTCTTAGCCCTTCTTCCATCAAGGTGGAAGGGATTGAAGACTTTGAAAGCCCTTCCATGTCCTCAGTTAATCTAAACTTTGACCAAACTAAGCTGGACAACGACGACTGTTCCTCAGTCAACACAGCGATCACAGATACCACTACTGGAGACGAGGGCAATGCGGATAACGACAGTGCGACGGGAATAGCAACTGAAACCAAATCCTCTTCCGCGCCCAGTGAAGGGTTGACCAAAGCGGCCATGATGGCAATGTCCGAGTATGAAGATCGGTTGTCATCCGGTCTGGTCAGCCCAGCCCCGAGCTTTTACAGCAAGGAATATGACAATGAAGGTACAGTGGACTACAGTGAAACCTCGAGCCTTGCAGACCCCTGCTCCCCAAGCCCTGGTGCAAGTGGGTCAGCAGGCAAATCTGGAGACAGTGGGGATAGGCCCGGGCAGAAACGTTTTCGCACTCAGATGACCAATCTGCAGCTGAAGGTCCTCAAGTCATGCTTTAATGACTACAGGACACCCACCATGCTAGAGTGTGAAGTCCTGGGCAATGACATTGGACTGCCAAAGAGAGTGGTTCAGGTCTGGTTCCAGAATGCCCGGGCAAAAGAAAAGAAGTCCAAGTTAAGCATGGCCAAGCATTTTGGTATAAACCAAACAAGTTACGAGGGACCCAAAACAGAGTGCACTTTGTGTGGCATCAAGTACAGCGCTCGGCTGTCTGTACGTGACCATATCTTTTCCCAACAGCATATCTCCAAAGTTAAAGACACCATTGGAAGCCAGTTGGACAAGGAGAAAGAATACTTTGACCCAGCCACTGTACGTCAGCTGATGGCTCAGCAAGAGTTGGACCGGATCAAAAAGGCCAATGAGGTCCTCGGACTGGCAGCGCAGCAGCAAGGGATGTTTGACAACGCCCCTCTTCAGGCTCTCAACCTTCCGACAGCGTATCCGGCCATCCAGGGCATTCCGCCCGTGTTGCTCCCCGGCCTCAACAGCCCCTCCTTGCCCGGCTTTACTCCATCCAACACAGGTGGGTTCTGCTCTTGGTGACTCTCCCAGTATTAAATAGCCGCCCAATTAGCGCTTGTTCTATGGCTACCACACAAAACCTCCGAGTTTGGCCTGATAGGAAGCTTCCCTTTTCTAGTTCTCTAACAGCAGTGTAAAACCTCAGGTCCCTTCCACTGAGTCTCCCTAGAGCTATGGTGTACGTGACTCTTTGACTTGCCAGTTCAAGGATGGGGACCTTGTGGTTGGAACAGGCTCCTGAAACCATTCTCGTGCCTGGTGTTCAGTAACACCACCAGGGTGTGTGTTATAGGCATGAACTTCAGGGTTCTGGCGTACTAGATCCTGGGGTATTTTCAAGACAGCAGTTTCCATTATAGACCCTTCCATTCAGTCCTTGTGGAAATGCAGATCCCATCTCGATGTCTGTTGAAAATATAAAACATTTGAATGTCTAGCTAATCCTGGATTGTGCCTTCTGGAAATTGGTTCAAGAGAATTTAAATCAACTCTTTGCCTTCCTCCGTGGTCCCACCTCCTTTTTCAGAGACGTGCTCTGGCAGGAGAGATGCTACCAGGAAGACGCTCTCATACGGTAGAGCCTTACCCCTGGGGTTCTCTTCCAGTCAGAAATAGAGTGTTATGTTAGTGTTTTTTGTTTGTTGGTTGGCTGATTTTGGGCTGCACCACGCGGCATGTGGAATTTCAGTCCTCCGACCAGGGATCGAACCTGTGCCCCCTGCAGTGGAAGCACGGAGTCTTAACCCCTGGACTGTCAGGGAAGTCCCTGGTTTCTAATTAGACTGCCTTTGTACTGGAATGCACTGACCAGGAACTCGTATTGGGCACTGTGGTTCTGAATTATGACATGTTATAGTCCTCTAGACAGACAAAAATGTTAATGGTAACACTCCTTCGTTTTCTTCTGCCCGTTTCCCTTTCTAATTCAGAGTCACGTACTTGGTAGTTATTTTTCCACTTCGTAGGGAGTGCCGCGGTTCTTCCTGTGTACCTCTCTTGTTCCTCCTCCTCTGCCCTCACCCGTCTTCTCTGAATCCAGCTGTCTTCCCTAAAGTGGACTTTCACTTCCAGGATCCTGTGAGACTGAGGCACAAGTTAGCGGGGTCCCTCCACAGCCTGTGTTGACCAGTACACATTCACCAAAGGAGAGCCCCTCAGAGTGCCTCCTTACCTTCAAAACATGGCCCTGTTCCCAGGGGTTGAAGTGGTTCTGCTGCTTCCCAGAGCAGCCCTGGTTTCTGGTTGAATTAAATCCAAGTTTTATAATTTTGGCAGTGTTTTAGAGAACGTGAGGGGCTACCACATTCCAGATCCCAGTTTCTTAACCAAAGAGAAGAACAAGAAAAGAAAGCATTAAGATTTAGAAGTCGTTGCTTACATGTGTTGGCAAGTAATGTCACAGAATGATGTTAAAAGTCAGCTAGACGTAAGCCAAGAAAGCGACTATGGAAGGTGGCTGGGCACTGAGCTTCCCTTGCAGCCCGGGACCTTGGAAGAGGGGCTTGGGAAGGCCCAACATTTCATAGTAATGTGAAAATATTAGAATCAAAATGTCTGGTCTATTCCCCTTGTTTTACAGATGAGAAAACTGAGGCCCAGAGAGGTCAAGACCATTCAACAAGCTAGGGTAGGAGCCGGGCTCCCGGTGCTATTACTCCCTTGAAGGCCTCTGGGCTCCCAGTGCTCTGTACTCCTTCCACAGCACCCAGTATGAGCCAGTCAGTCAACAGGTATATGTTTAGTGCTACTCAGGTTCTGACCACTTAGAGTGGACTCCAGGTAGGAGGATAGATATGCTCTTAATCATTCAAGGCAGCCAGGCACGCCCCAGTTACCACCGTCTGACTGTACCACAGCTCCCAGGAGCACTGCATCTGGAATTAAGAAAGAAAGAACTTGTGTTTAATATGTCAGGCCCAATGGTAAGCTCTGTCCATATGAGCTTCCATTTAATCCCTACATCCATCTACTGTGGAAAGCTGAGGTTCCAAGCAGTCAACCAATAGGCCCAATATCACACGGCGATGTGTGTCAGCCACGGTCCATACCTCGTCAGTCCGACTCCAGGAGTACGTGACTCAGCCTCAGGGGGATGAAGTGGCTTGTTTGGTTCTGATCTTACAGATGAGAAAACCAAAGCCACAGAATTACTGTGAGAATGTATTGAGCTACTTTATCTCACATGGCTAGTGCAGAGCCTGGTAAATAGCAGAGGTTCAGTACATGTTTCTTAAAATTGAATCTCTTTTGTGCACTGTCAGTTCAAGATAGGGAAAGTCAGTTCTTCTCTGGAAGCCTGATGCCAGAGGGATGGGGAGATCAATAGGCGGTTCCTTCTCTGCCCCACTGATCATTTGGCTCTGGCTACAGCTCCAACCTAAAACTTGGAGCAAGCCTGTTGCCTAGAAATAGACGAAGCCATGTCCCAAGTTGGAATTCATAATCTGCTTTGTGCCACTTTAACCAACAAGCCTTTACTGAGTTTTTCTAAGTCACACACATCTTCTCCTCTGATTTCAGTCCCTTAAGTGCATTCAGGAAATTGGATGACTTAATTTCAGTGGTCCCTTTCTGCCATTTTGGAAGAGTAAATTAATGATGTTATGTGATGCTGAGGGGAGCATCCTACTTGGCTATCCAAAAGTTAATGCCTGTTTTTTCTGGGACTGGCAACTTGAGGCAACCTTGTTCTCTTCACCCAAAATCTGAGGGTTTTTTAATGCAGTGTGATAGCCCAGGGAATACTGCACCACTGGAGCCAGAAATCAACATTGTCTTCACGTGGGTTGGGCTTCAGAGTGTTTTTTCTCATGAAGACAGTGACTTGTTTGGAACCCCACCCCAGCTTTCTTGCTGAAGGTGGTCCAGATAAAGTAGTGAGGGGCTGTGGGATTTCTGATTTTACATTTTGGTGTCCTCTGAAGAGAAGGGATGCATACCGTCTAGGGTCTTGGATGTGGTCAGTGCTGTCCTTCACCGCCACCTTGCTAGTCTTCATGAACCAGCAGCAGCCCTCCATCACCCTGAAACAAAAGATTCAACCCAGGAGATAGTTATGCGTCAGGGAGGAGGTTAGGCTCTGGGACTGGGTGAAGGCTTTACAGGTAGTGGTAGATTAGGCCTGAGTGTGACTGAGGATGGGGCCGTGCCCTGCGTGCACCTGGTGACATGGTCTGCCACCCACAAGCAGTGGTGCCTGGGGTAGGCTGTGATGTCTTAGGAATTGCTGGTGCCAGCACTTTGACATTGCTTTTCTCCTTTTCCTGTGGCTGCTCTCTCAAGCATCTGCAGTCCTAATCCTCCTGTATGTCATTCAAATAGGGGCAGGAGAAGAAAATGCTCATTTTTCCGGTGGACTCCAGAATCCTATTCCTAGGTGGTTACATTTTTCAGCAGATCTGTTAAAGCAGATCAGCTGAGCCAAAGCAGTGCCACTGTTGACCTTGAATGGATTGTTTTCATTTCTTCCCATTGCTCCTCCTCTCTGTGCCCTCCTAACACATCCATTCACCTGCAGCAGTGGAGGTCAGAGAGGCACATGTGTAGAGCCTGTTGTGTTTGTTCAGGTGGTCTTGGTGCCTGGCCGGGTTTCTTGCTTTCGCTCTCTTCTCCAGACAGCTTCTGGTGGGGCCTCTTGACCGTACTATCTCTGTGGGGCTTTTGATGAAGGCCTTTGGTTCAGATGGGTCCCGGCTGGCAGCAGCTAGTCTGGGGGCCTCCAGACTGATTGCCTTGGGCAGAGTGAATGGCAGCTGGGAGCACAGCAGAGAAAACATGACCGAGTGGGATGGGTGTGGCACGTTGGGCAGGAAGGTGTTGGAAGTTGTTTAGCTGGTATGGGAGGTATGGGAGCTGACCCAGGGCTGGGCCCGGATTAGAATACCGGCTATCCAACCTGGGCCTGGCGGGAAAGCCGTTGGATCAACAGGATCCTCCAAGTTCAAACCTTGAGCTCTTAGACCCTGTGCCAGTGACACAGGTGAAACATCTTGAGCACCAGCCTCAGCACCCCAGAGTGACACGTGATTTCTCTGTCTCCATTCCTTTCAGCTTTAACGTCTCCTAAACCGAACTTGATGGGTCTGCCCAGCACAACAGTTCCTTCCCCTGGCCTCCCCACGTCTGGATTACCAAATAAACCGCCCTCAGCGTCGCTGAGCTCCCCCACCCCAGCACAGGCCCCCACGGCGACGGCCCCTCTGCCAAGCCCCCAACCGCAGCCGCCGCAGGCGCAGCCGCCGCCGCCGCCAGCAGCCCAGCCACCACCCGCGCCGCAGCTCCCGCCGCAGCAGCAGCAACAGCAACGCAAGGACAGAGACAGTGAGAAGGGAAAGGAGAAGGAAAAGGCACACAAAGGGAAAGGGGAACCCCTGCCCGTCCCCAAGAAGGAGAAAGGAGAGGCCCCCACGGCGGCCACAGCCACGATCTCAGCACCGCTGCCCGCCATGGAGTATGCAGTGGACCCTGCGCAGCTGCAGGCCCTGCAGGCAGCCTTGACTTCGGACCCCACAGCGTTGCTCACGAGCCAGTTCCTCCCTTACTTTGTACCAGGCTTCTCTCCTTATTACGCCCCCCAGATCCCCGGCGCCCTGCAGAGCGGGTACCTGCAGCCTATGTACGGCATGGAAGGCCTGTTCCCCTACAGCCCCGCGCTGTCGCAGGCCCTGATGGGTCTGTCCCCGGGCTCCCTACTGCAGCAGTACCAGCAATACCAGCAGAGTCTGCAGGAGGCCATCCAGCAGCAGCAGCAGCGGCAGCTGCAGCAGCAAAAAGTGCAGCAGCCCAAAGCAAGCCAAACCCCAGTCCCCCAGGGGGCTGCTTCCCCAGACAAAGACCCTGCCAAAGAATCCCCCAGACCAGAAGAGCAGAAAAACGCACCCCATGAGGTGTCCCCCCTCCTGCCGAAACCCCCCGAAGAGCCAGAAGCAGAAAGCAAAAGTGCGGACTCCCTCTACGACCCGTTCATCGTTCCAAAGGTGCAGTACAAGTTGGTCTGCCGCAAGTGCCAGGCGGGCTTCAGTGACGAGGAGGCGGCGAGGAGCCACCTGAAGTCCCTCTGCTTCTTCGGCCAGTCTGTGGTGAACCTGCAAGAGATGGTGCTTCACGTCCCCACGGGCGGCGGCGGCAGCGGCAGCGGCGGCGGCTCGTACCACTGCCTGGCGTGCGAGAGCGCGCTCTGTGGGGAGGAAGCTCTGAGTCAACATCTCGAGTCGGCCTTGCACAAACACAGAACAATCACGAGAGCAGCAAGAAACGCCAAAGAGCACCCTAGTTTATTACCTCACTCTGCCTGCTTCCCCGATCCTAGCACCGCATCTACCTCGCAGTCTGCCGCTCACTCAAACGACAGCCCCCCTCCCCTGTCGGCCGCCGCCCCCTCCTCGTCCTCCGCTTCCCCCCACGCCTCCAGGAAGTCTTGGCCGCAAGTGGTCTCCCGGGCTTCGGCCGCGAAGCCCCCTTCTTTTCCTCCTCTCTCCTCATCTTCAACGGTTACCTCAAGTTCATGCAGCACCTCAGGGGTTCAGCCCTCGATGCCAACAGACGACTATTCGGAGGAGTCTGACACGGATCTCAGCCAAAAGTCCGACGGACCGGCGAGCCCGGTGGAGGGTCCCAAAGACCCCAGCTGCCCCAAGGACAGTGGTCTGACCAGTGTAGGAACGGACACCTTCAGATTGTAAGCTTTGAAGATGAACAATACAAACAAATGAATTTAAATAAAAAAATTAATAACAAACCAATTTCAAAAATAGACTAACTGCAATTCCAAAGCTTCTAACCAAAAAAAAAAAAAAAAAAAAAAGGAAAAAAAAAAGGAAAAAAAAGAAAAAGCGTGGGTTGTTTTCCCATATACCTATCTATGCCGGTGATTTTACATTCTTGTCTTTTCTTTTCTAATATTAAAAAAAAAAAACTTAACCCTGTTACATTGTGTCCTTTTGAAGGTACTATCGGTCTGGGAAACAGAAGTCCACAGGGCCTCCCTATGTCTTTGGAGCTTAAACCCCTTGTATATTTGCCCCTTTTCACTAAATGCCCCACGTTGATAGCACAGAGGAGCCCGGCATGCACTGTATGGGAAAGCAGTCCACCTTGTTACAGTTTTAAATTTCTTGCTATCTTAGCATTCAGATACCAATGGCTTGCTAAAAGAAAAAAAGAAATGTAATGTCTTTTTATTCTCAGGTCAATGGCTCACACTTTGTTCTGTTTTCAGAATCATTGTTTTATATATATTATTTTTGGGGGTTTTTTTTTTTTTTTTTTGGTTTTTGTTTTCGTTCCAGAAAAGATTTTTTGTTTTGTTAATTTAAAAACGGGCAGAAAGTATTTGAGAAAAACAATGTGAACTGCTTTAGCTTTCTGGGGATTTTAAGGATAGCTTTTCTGCTGAAGCCAATTTCAAGGGGAAAAGTTAAGCACTCCCACTTTCAGAAAAAAAAAAAAAAACCCACACACAGAGTGTTGAGGACTTGTAGCTTAAAAAAATAAGTTTTAAAAACTGACTTTCTGTATTTATGATAGATATGACCATTTTTGGTGTTGAGTAGATTGTTGCATTGGAAATGAACTGAAGCAGTATGGTAGATTTAAAAGGAAAAAAAAAAAACCTTTTGTGTACATTTAGCTTTTTGTATGGTCCAGCTGACAGCTCCTCATTTGATGTTGTCTTGTTCATTCCTAGCAGATAGATTGCAATCCGTTGATTCACCTAAGCTTTTCTCCCCCTTTGTCCCTTAATTCCACTTTCTCTTTCCTCCTCCCACCCTATAATCTCCCACTTAAGGTAGCTGCCTTCGTTTCTTAGAGGGTAGCTGCAGAATTATTTTATAAAACTAAAGAAAGAATTTCAAAGGGTTCTAGGGGTCATTAGGATCCTCACAGATTATTTTTGGTTGGGGAGTTGAAACTTTTTAAAGGCATATAATTCTAGTTACCTATGTCTGTTAGCCTTGTACATTTATTTTTTATTTATCCTTCCTTTGGTTTTTCTTTTCACCCTTTTTTTCCCCTCCTTGTTTGGTAGATGCTTCAAATATTCTTTTCCTAAACTAAAGCATTTGTTTCGGTTTGTGTAATTGGGCTGTGTGCTTTTCTTTTCTATAAAAGTTTTTGGTTAGGGGTTTGGTTTCTGTGTTTTTGTTTTGTTTTCTTTCCTCTCTCAGAAAAAGAAATTTCATGCTTTAAATAAAATCCAAAGACACACCCTTTCACTGCTGAGGCAGAAAAAAGGGAAAGGGTTCTTGTTACTTGAGAATTTGTTTCTGATTTAAATAAACAAGACTTAGTTTAATAAAAGAAAGAGTAAAACAGAAGATTCCCAGGTTGTTATGTGCTGCTTCTGCAAGCAGAGAGGCAGCTGTTAAAGACAATTCCATATACCAAAAGACACACTTTTTACTTCAAAGTTTTGTCCTTGTGTTAGGCAGTCTGAGCAGCGAGTGATCCAGAGCGCAGCCAACAAAGAAGCAGATAGCAATGTACGTACAGAGAGCAAAAAAGGAACCGTGTGTGAGGCACTTGTGTTTATGTTAATATCTGCATTCCTGTAACACACAACACAACGCAACATACACCCTTTCTCATCCTAAAAAAGCGGTCTGAACTTTGAAAGGAAACCTTTGTGCTGCTAATAACGTAGATTTTGGAGACAAATAGATGCTTTGCTGTTTCACCTTCATAACCAAACATCAACAGAAAAAAATCTCCCCTTACCCCGAAAGTGTGAAATCCTTCTCCCCTTCATTCTCTTCCTTATGTTTCAAAAGGGAACTTTGAAGACTGTGAATGCAGGTTCCATCTGGTCACCTTTCGGGCTTCTTCCCCAGTGCTGAAGCCACTCATCGACTTTGCAAAAAGACTGGAGCATTCCAAGATCTGAAAATGAATTTCTTTTTTTTCTCTTTTTCTTTTTTAGCCGGGACTATTTTATTTTTATGAACTTGTTTTTAGTTTAATGAAAGAGTAGATCCTGAACTGTTGTATATATTTCTAACTAGGCTGACTGATGCACAGTGCAAATTCCTTTTTTAATTGTTTTTTTTTTTTTTAAGTAGAAATACTAAAGAATACCATCTAACTATTCATACCAGTATCCAGTCGTAGCATAAGGTGTCAAAAAACAAGTACGCAAAACATTTGCTGTTTTAACAAGCTATTTCTTTTAACAAGAATTCTTGTATTTCTCCCTGTGTTTTTGAGATGAACATTTTTAAATTTTGAAGTTGTACAGTTTTTTGTTTTCCATTATTTTATCTTGTTTGTAACTCTATGAAATATATATATATATATTTTTTGCCATTTAACTGTTGTATGTTACTCTGTGTCTGTATCATATAGAAAAAAATTGTTTGTTTTTGGTTCTCTATGTGATATCAATTAACAATTTAACACTAGTTTTACCTGTCAAATTCTGCTAGGTCTTTTCTGAAAACTTTGTTTTTAAAAATGGTAACTGTTTGGTAATAGTGCAATTTCTATCCCTTTCCCTCCCCCCCTCAAGTTCATTTCCTTGTAATTTTGCCACCCCTCCCCAAAGTTTTTTTTCTTTTTTCCTTTCTTTTCTTTTTTTTTTTTTTTTTTTTTTTGAGCTACCATGCCATCCTCCCTCTGTGAGGCAGAGTGACTGTCAGTGTTTTTGTTATGCCATGCCTCGACCTGTGGGTGTGTTCGGCAATAGCAAGGTGGTTGGGTAGACTGACTAAGCATGCTTCTACCCACCACTGTTCCTCAGTGGGGTTATGTGAGTGTTTCAACCTGGAGTGGGTTGCACACTTAATGCTTTCCTCTACAAGTATACCGCCCACATATACGTTCATTCAAAAAAAAAATTCTTCTCAGCATTAACCTAGAAGTAGCAAAGCAGTCGGTGATGGTGAAGCTTAGAGGTCAAACACGAGCTAGTTAGATGTCTGTGGGCTGGCATCCACCATGGCTGTGACCAGTATCATTTACAAAGCATGAATTCACTACAATGCTCAACTGTTTAGATCGGTCCCACTCGGAGAATTTACCCCTGTCTGCTGCATAGTCCACAGCTGAATAGGATATCTCAAATCACTTTTTGAATTAGTTCTTCACCTCCATTGATACTTCATATTTTTGGTTGGTTGTTTTTTTTTTCTGAATCTCCACAGTGTGGGTTGGTGCCAGACACCATTCAGTCATAGCACCAAATGGGCCCACAGAATGGGAGTTATTTCCTCCATCCTCCAAAAAGAAACTTAAGAAGGAAACACATAACACACACCTACACATGCATATACACACACACACACACACACACACACACACACACACGGAAAAGTTTAAGTCTAGGAAGTTTTATTTTTAATTAAAAGCTATTTAAAGAGATGAATGTGGCCAAAGTTTTACACAATTGAAAATAAGGTAACACAGACAGCACGTGTTTAAACCTGAGTTTATCAGGCATGGCAGGAAGTTGCAGGAGAGAGAGGCAGAGACCCAAGCCAGTGCACTTGATGTTCATGGACATATTTTTTTTTAAATAATAAATTAAATTAAAACATTTTAAATAGAAGCATAAATTGAGTTGGTTGGTTGTTGGCGCTGAGATACTGCCCACTGTGAAACAAAGCTTTGACTAGTTTGTTTGTTTGTTTACTTTCTTCGGAGGGGAGGGGGGCAAGTTTGGGTAGGAAAGAAAGCATACATGAACGTGACCCTGAGGTGAAGAGGTATATGAACAGCCTTTGCAATGTACAAAAAAACAAAAAAACAACAAAAAAAAAACAAAAAAAAAATAGAGCAAGTGAAACCAAAAATGATGTTCTTGGTGTTTTTCTATAATGTAGTCTTGTTAGCTTTTTTGTTACTGTAACAATGCTGATCTCGAACTGTACCAAAATACATGGAGACTAACAGAACCACATGGAACTTTCAAACTGAAAAAATTTGTCACAAAAACTTTGTTGTCATAGTTAAGTTGATTGTAGATGGTAATTGAATATACTCCTTTGAAAATATTTCATCAAGTATGTTTCCTGCTCATTGTGATACATTAAAAAAAATATGAGCAAAAGTTCCTGTCTCTGTCACCAGAGTTTGTGTGTGCATGTGTGAGAAAGAGGTTGATGGCTGGCAAGGTGTAAGTCTGAACAGTATCCTGAGGTTGTGTGGCCAGGGACACTTATTCTGAGGTACACAAGCTCTCTGGTAATTCTAAGTGTCCTTGTATCTCCTGGCACTCATGAAAGTGCAGGAAGTTTTGGTGATGGTGCTGACTAGCTTATTTCTTTGAGAAGGGTAAGCCTGAGAGCTTGGATGATGTTTGGCCCCAAAGAGCCCTAATAGCATTTCTACTTTTAATTCAAATGTTTATATGAGAATTTTAGATACCTGGGACAACCACAAGCAAGGAAGTTTTGCTGATGATGAGGAAAGAGGTAAGTTTAACTTCTCTGAAATGGGAATTAGATCCAATGTTTATGATGGAAGGATATGAAAGGTGAGCTGAATTAAATGGATGATTGACTACATTTACCTTTCCTAGCAAAGGATTTTTTAAACCCCTGTTAGAGCAGAATTTGAGATAAGAACAGTCTTCAAAACAGTAATAGCATTAGTAATTCCTATATACAAGAGGAAACTTGGTCCTCTTATCAAAAACCCTCCCTTACAGCAGAAAATGCATGACATTCATTAATAGGAGTACATTCAAGATCAGGCCCAAAGGCCTTCCATTCATCTCTAATTTATAGCCAAAGCCCATAAATAATTTACACAACTCTAGCAGTAGGCCTGGATGGCACTGCAAGCTAGCTGTGTTCTTGCAAGGTCTGCAGCATCTGCCCTCAGCCAACAGGGGTCTTTTCTACCCCAGGAGTTGAGCTCTGAAACCCTCTTCTATTGGCTTAGACAGCCATTGTCCACCAAGTCTTTTTTCTTAGTTCCTGCAGCAGGCATTCAAGAAGCAGCAGTGACCCTATTAACTCAACATTTCAAAGAATTCTACAACTGGTACAGGCATTACTAGAGCTCAGAAAGGAAAAGTTGGTTCCCTCACTGGTAGCTGGAACCTCTATGCCAAACAAGTAGTATCACTGTCCCTAATGAAACCCTGCTCTTTCCCCAGGCATTGCACCTTTCTTTTGGGTGTTCCTGCAGAAGCAGATGGCTTCTACCTCAATGTGTTTTCTTGGCTCACAGTTATGTCACTGATCTTTCTTCTGACCCCATGAAAAGGTACAGTATGATAAAAATTGTTCAGACCCAAAGCCACATCTGCCTTTCTAGGCTATAATTATTTTAGGGTCTGGCAGGATCACACTGAAATGTTTTAAATGGAACTAGTTTTGCAGCAAGGTTTTGCTGCTTCAGCTCTTTGGAGGAAGGTGACTACAATTCAAATTTTTCTTAAGGTAAATTTTTAACAAGAAAATAAGCACCTAAATTACATCGAGAGAGGGCTGGGTAAGGGACTCTTTCTGTTACTGAAAAAGCTTTATACTAAAGGGGAAAGAAGTCTTCCAGTCTGGCTTCAATACCATGTTCATGTGGATATTAGTCTCCTTGGAATTAATAGTCTTCCCCCCCTGGAAAATGTGAAACGGCAACATCTTAGTACAGCTGGCTGATATGTGTTAGTCGGGTAGCTGTTTCTAATTTCGATTTAAAGAAATGTCTGTAGTGCCTAGCTCCTGTTATAGACTAATGACCTTACAAATCTCACTTTTAACAAGTTTTGACTTTAAGTTACAAGAGCACAAGCAGTTTAAGAGTCAAGCTGAAGGATGAGAAGTTTGCATCTGCTGCTCTGCTCTGCAGCCTTAATTACAGTAGAGAACAGATGTGCTTGCTCAGTCTCTGTACATTTCTGCTGGGGGTGGACCAGCCAAGGCTCTAGCAAAACTTGCAAAATTAGTGCTCTCAGGGCCATTAAAATAGACAAAGCTTTCCATTACCTTTATTTCATAGCAAAGATGGTGGGTATTTCCCTTCCTCCCTCCATTCCCTCCTCCCTCCTTTCCTTCCTTCCTTCCTTCCTTCTTCCCTTCTTCCTTTCTTTCCTCTCTTCCTTCCCTCTTTCATTCTTTTCTTAACTAGAGGCATATATTTTTAAAATGTCTTATCATTTAGCTTAGATTCCTCTCAAGCTATCTTCTCGAGTTTTTCAATTCCAGATGCAAAAGTAAATTTGTTCTTTATCCTTTATGATTGCTTAATTTCTTATCTATATGGAACAAAGAGACTGTTTAATCCAATTTAGGGATCCCTTATTAATATAAGAATGAAGGGCTTCCCTGGTGGTGCAGTGGTTGAGAATCTGCCTGCCAATGCAGGGGACACGGGTTCGAGCCCTGGTCTGGGAGGATCCCACATGCCGCGGAGCAACTAGGCCCGTGAGCCACAACTACTGAGCCTGCGCGTCTGGAACGTGTGCTCCGCAACAAGAGAGGCTGCGATAGTGAGAGGCCCGCGCACCGTGATGAAGAGTGGCCCCCACTTGCCGCAACTAGAGAAAGCCCTTGCACAGAAACGAAGACCCAACACAGCCATAAATAAAATAAATAAGTAAATAAAATTAAAAAAAAAAAAAGGATGAAAGCTTTCAGATGAACTGTTTTACTCTTGGGGCAAGATCCCTTGGCCTGAGAAATAAGTGCTAAGAAACAACAAAGAGTAGCAAGTGACAAAGGCATCAGCAGACATTCTCTGCCTCCATAACACCAAAAGCTGCTTTGGACACTCACTCTGCCTTGCCTTCCTACGCTCAATACACTGCTCTTTCCAAAAGCCCCCTTACGCATTGCTGCTGTCTTTTAGACCCCCTCTGTAATGCTTTCTATTGGCTTGACACTTAAAATATTTTGTGAAGTTTTGTAAAATTACTTCTTGCTGCTCAAAATGCTCCATAAAGTAGGCAGAGTGGGTGACATTGATCCCAGGCGGTCAGGAGAGTGAGGTAATGAGTGAGGGGAGAAGACACTGAGCATGGGTTCAGCCTCTGTCCAGTGTCCCTTCTCCCCACACAGCATTAGGAGAGTGGTCGAGAGAGTGGGCTCGAGTCAGACTGACGGGGCTCCACCACTGTAACTTGGATTGCATTATTACTCCCAGTGTAACATGAGGATAAGGGTACCTGCTTCATAGGTTTCTTGTAAAGATTAAATAAGTTAATATCTGTAAAATGTTTCGAACACTGCCTGGTACATACTGAGTGCTAAATACCTGTTGCTCCTATTATTGTCAGTATTAACTCTCCACTTCTTTGCTGTAGGTCCCTTGTAATTGCAGCTTTTTTCTTTTTAATTAATTATTTTTTGGCTGCATTGGGTCTTCGTTGCCGTGCGTGGGCTTTCTCTAGTTGCGGTGAGCGGGGGCTACTCTTCGTTGTGCGCAGGCTTCTCATTGCAGTGGCTTCTCTTGTTACGGAGCATGGGCTCTAGGCACACGGGCTTCAGTAGTTGTGGCACGTGGGCTCAGTAGTTGTGGCTTGTGGGCTCTAGAGTGCAGGCTCAGTAGTTGTGGCGCACGGGCTTAGTTGCTCTGCAGCATGTGGGATCTTCCTGGATCAGGGCTCAAACCTGTGTCCCCTGCATTGGTAGGCGGATTCTTAACCACTGTGCCACCAGGGAAGTCCAGGAATCACAGCTTTCTAACCCTTGCTTTACTTCACAGAGGGTTTGGGGACTGCAGTTATATAAGTCAGTCCCATCAAGCCTTTGCAATATGTTTATAGCTGATGTTTTCCTGTCTGTACATATCTCAGAGGGTGTAGAGATTTTTCAGGGTGTTTCTGCTCATGAGTTGTACAAGAGGACTGTACTGAGTCTGTGCTTCAGTCTTCTCATGTCCAACTTCTAGTGATTAATTTGGTCAGAGGAAAGGATGGCTTATAGTTTGCTTTTGTTTGCAAGAATAGACATTCCTGCCTCACCATGCCTTGGCAGGTGAGCACTTAAATGTCTGGGTTTACAGAATAGAGTAAATGGAATAGCTTGTGACAATCTGCTCACTGCCACTGCCTGTTTTGAGGTGGTTTGAATACACAGGTTGGGAGCAGCAGTATCTAAAATGAGACTGTGAGAGTGAATGAATTGTACATGAAACAAAATTGAAAGAGGAAATCACCAAAGGAATGCAGCAAGAGGATCTTTTTACCCCAAAACACAGGAAGAGCTTTAAAAAATACTATTATTCTAGTAACCTGCAAAATAAACATCAGGAAGAGGCATGGGAACAACTGAGTAAAAACTACATTAGCCCAGAGAAAAGGCTTGAGTATAGCCTCTGCATGTATGAACCCATCAGTGACACAGGCTTTAGGAAGCTATGGCTCTGTGAACTTTCTCCATTTTTAATCAGAAACAGTGATGGTACTGGCAATAAGATTGCTGATACTGGTATGAGAGGGCTGGTAAAGGCTATGCAGTATGACTGGTGAGTCATTTTTCCTTTTCTCTGAGGATAATAACATATAAATGAAGCTTTGGCATATTGCCTGTAGATAGGATATTATCATACAGCATCTGCCTTTGATTTCTTTGTTATATGGTTCTAAGTTTGATGTTGTTTGAATAGTTTTCAAAGTCTGATTTGTATTCAGCTAAACTTGTTTCTTTCAGTACTGTAAAGATGTTGCTCCACTGTTCTCTCATTCGAATTGTTTCCAATAAGAAGTCTGCTGTCATCCTTATTTTTTAATGTACTTTTTTCCTCTTTTAAGATTTTTTTCTCTTTATCACAAGTTTTATCACATCATGTTATGATGTGCCTTGGTGTAGTTTCATTTATGTTTCTTGTGTTTGGGATTTGTGGAGCTTCATGGATCTGTGAGGTACTACTTTTTGTCAAAATCAGAAATTCTTCAACCATTATTTCCTCAAATCTTTTTTTTTTTCTTTTTCTGTCTGCTTCACTGCTTCTCCCCTTCACCTTCAGGGATTCCAGTTATATATGTATTAGACCATTTTAAGTTAACTCATAGCTTACTGATGCTCTGGTTTGGTGAAGTTTCTTTTTTGGAGGCAGGGCACTCTTTACTCTGTGTGCTTCTTTTTTTTTTTTTTTTTTGGTAGCCCATACGGGGAATGAATGTGCTTCATTTTTGACCTTCCATGTCTCTACTTAATTTTTGAACATATCACATACAGTTAAAATAACTGCTTTACTGTCATCCTCTGCTAATCTATGTAAGTTCTAAGTTGGTTGGATTATTTTCCTCATTATGAATTGTGTTTTCTTGCCTCTTTAGAAGTCTAGTAATCTTTGATTGGATACCAGTTATTGTGAATTTTACCTTGTTGAGTGCTGGATATTTTTGTATTCCTATAAATTTCCAGTTTATTCTGGGATGTGCTTAAGCTACTTAAAAACAGTTTGACCCCTTCATATCTTATTTTTAAGTTTTGTTGGGCAGGACCAGCACACTAACCAAGGGCTAATTGTTCCCCATTACTGAAGAAGGAAACTTCTGAGAACTCTACTCAAATGTTCCATGAACTTTTTCTGACCCTGTATGTGCATCAGGTGCTGTTCCCTCTTACCTTTTGGGCTGGTTCTTTCTCAGCCTCAAGTAGTTTCCTAACACGCATGCACTGGTCAGCACTTTTGTGAATAATCATGGAGGACCCTGTGAAGATCTCCAGAGGTCTCTCTTCTCTGGTACTCTATCCTGCAAATTCTAGCTGCCTTGCTTTCCCCAGACTCACCTTTATCTCCTCAGCTCAGGGAGTCTGCTGGATTCCACCTAGGTTCCTCACCCTAAGTTGTAACCTGGAAACTCTCTTTAAGGCAGTAGGGTGGGATAATCAAAGGGCTTACCTTATTTGTTTCTCATCTTTCAGGGATCACTGTTCTTCACTGTGTGGTGTCCAGTGTCTCAAGAACCATTCTTTAATATATTTTGTCTTGTCTTTTTAGTTGTTTCAGCTGGGAAAGGTACATCTGGTCTCTATTGCTCCATCTCAGCTGAAAGTAGAAGTCAAATATAGTTTTTAGATATATATGGTAAGAGTCCTGCATACCTTTCTAAGTTGCTACCTATGCTTATGAAATTTCCCAAAAGGTGTGAATTAACTTAGGACTCTGATTTCCCCAACAGACTTCCCTGAACATGACGGATGCTGACTCACTCTTAGGATCAAAGTTTGAAACTGCTTCATCCTTTTGCTTAATCACAGTGATGAGCAGTGAAAGAAATGTAGGTAAATGCATAATTCTGGCCACTTTTTGCCTTGCCATAATGCCACATAGAGTGGAAAAACCAGTTGTTAGGTTTTCAAGTTGTCAGCCCATGAAGCAGAGGTATGACTGACAGTAAAACACTATTTCAGCTCTTCCCCCTTGATATAAGGGTTATCACTATTCATAAAGGTAATTCAAGTAAAAAAAAAACACTTTTATTTCAATGACATCCTTCACACAGATCATTTTTCAGGCTAACTAAATGTGGCTCAAGGAAATCCATTAACTTGGAAGTGTGGTTCTTACTCTGAGATGAATTCATTGCACTCAAAGGGCTTACCTTATAACTAACACAGAAGAATGCTAAAAATCTGGCCTCAGCAGACACTAGTCATTCTTGTGAAAGTCAACTTATATTTGTTTGTTATGTTTATTATTTTGGCAGAAATTTGATCCTACTTAAATTGGTAATATAATACCTCCATGATAAGTGAAAAACTTAAGTGTTAACTCATAACCTGCTTTCAAAACTCTCAAGATTTGTTCCAGGGTACCCTTCCCACTATGCTTATCTGCAGAAAATCTGCTCCACTAACACCAGTCTACCTTCCAAACACACCCTGTACTTTTCCCTCTATACTTAAAGCCTTAACTAATGTCATTCACTAGATGACATCTATCTCATCACATCTGTCCAGTCCCTTTTCTGAAAAGATCAATGAAACTAAAAGCTGGTTCTTTAAGAAGATAAACAAAATTCATAAACCTTTAGCCAGGCTCATCAAGAAAAGAAGGGAGAGGACTTAGATCAATAAGATTAGAATGGAAAAGGAGAAATTACAATGGACACCACAGAAATACACAGGATCATAAGAGACTGCTACAAGCAACTATATGCCAATAAAATGGACAACCTAGAAGAAATGGACAAATTCTTAGAAAGGTACAATCTTCCAAGACTGAACCAGGAAGAAATAGAAAATATGAACAAACCATTCACAAGCACTGAAATTGAAACTGTGATTAAAAAACTCCCAACAAACAAAAGGTCCAGGACCCGATGGCTTCACAGGTGAATTCTATCAAACATTTAGAGAAGAGTTAACACCTATCCTTCTGAAACTCTTCCAAAAATTGCAGAGGAAGGAACACTCCCAAACTGAATCTATGAGGCCACCATCACCCTGATAACCAAAACCAAAGATACCACAAAAAAAAAGAAAGAAAACTATAGGCCAATATCACTGATGAACATACACACAAAAATCCTCAACAAAATACTAGCAAACCGAATCCAACAATACATTAAAAGGATCATACACCATGATCAAGTGGGATTTACCCAAGGGATGCAAGGACTCCTCAATATCTGCAAATCAGTGTGATACACCACGTTAACAAATTGAAGAAGAAAAACCACATGATCATCTTAGTAGATGCAGAAAAAGCTTTTGACAAAATTCAACACCAATTTATGATAAAAACTCTCCAGAAAGTGGGTATAGAGAGAATCTACCTCAACATAATAAAGGCCATATATGACAAACCCACAGCTAATATCATACTCAACAGCGAAAAGCTGAAAGCATTTCCTCAAAGATGAGGAACAAGACAGGGATGCACACGCTTGCCACTTTCATTCAACATAGTTTTGGAAGTCCCTGCCATGGCAATCAGAGAAGAAGATGAAATAGAAGGAATCCAAACTGGAAAAGAAGAAGTAAAACTGTCATTGTTGGCAGATGACATGATACTATACTATATAGAAAATCCTAAAGATGCTACCAGAAACTACTAGAGCTCATCAATGAATTCGGTAAGGTTGCAGGATACAAAATTAATACACAGATATCTCTTGCCTCACTATACACCAACAACAAAAGATCATAAAGACAAATTAAGGAAACAATCCCATTTACCATCTCATCAAAAAGAATAAAATACCTAGGAATAAACCTACCTAAGGAGGCAAAAGACCTGTACTCTGAAAACTGTAAGATAAGAAATGGATGACACCAAAAGAGGAAGAGATATACCATGTTCTTGAATTGCAAGAATCAATACTGTCAAAATGACTATACTACTCACGGCAATCTACAGATTCAATGCAATCTTTATTAAATTACCAATGGCATTTTTCACAGAACCAAACAAAAGAATTTTAAAATTTGTATGGAAACACAAAAGATCTCGAATAGCCAAAGCAATCTTGAGAAAGAAAAATACAGCTGGAGGAATCAGGCTCCCTGACTTCAGACTATACTACAAAGCTACAGTCATCAAAACAGTATGGTACTGGCACAAAAACAGAAATATACATCAATGGAACAGGATAAAAAGCCCAGAAATAAAACCACACACCTATGGTCAATTAATCTATTACAAAGGAGGCCAGAATGTACAATGGAGAAAAGACAGTCTCTTCAATAAGTGGTGCTGGGAAAACTGGACAGCTACATGTAAAAGAATGAAACTAGAACATTCTCTAACACCATACACAATAATAAACTCAAAGTGGATTAAAGACCTAAATGTAAATTGGACACTATAAAACTCTTAGAGGAAAACATAGGTAGAACACTCTGACATAAATCGCAGCAAGATCTTTTCTGACCCACCTCCTGGAGTGATGAAAATAAAACCAAAATAAACAAAAGGGACCTAATTAAACTTAAAAGGTTCTGCACAGTGAAAGAAGCCATAAGCAAACGAGAAGACAAGACACAGAATGTTAGAAAATATTTGCAGATGAAGTGACTGAAAAGGGATTTATTTCCAAAATATACAAATAGCTCACACAGCTCTATGTCAAAAAACCAAACAACCTAAACTAGAAAATGGGCAGAAGCTCTAAATAGACATTTCTCCAAAGAAGACATACAGATGGCCAAAAAGCACATGAAAAGATGCTCAACATCAGTATCAGAGAAATGCAAATCAAAACTACAAAGAGGTATCACCTCACACTGGTCAGAGTGGCCATCATCAAGAAGTCTACAAACAATAAATGCTGGAGAGGGTGTGGAGAAAAGGGAACCTTCCTATATTGTTAGTGAGAATGTAAATTGGTACAACCATTATGGAGAAAAGTATGGAGGTTCCTTAAAAACCTAAAAATAGAACTACCATATGATCCAGCAATCCCACTCCTGGGCATATATCTGGAGAAAACTATAAGTAGAAATGATATATGCACCTCAATGCTTATTGCAGCATTATTTACAATAGCCAAGACATGGAAGCAACCTAAATGTCCATCGACAGAGGAATGGATAAAGAAGATGTGGTACATATATACAATGGAATATTACTCAGCCATAAAAAAGAAGGAAATAATGCCACTCGTAGCAACATGATTGGACCTAGAGGTTATCATGCTAAGTAAGTCAGACAGAGAAAGACAAATATCATAGGACATCACTCATATATGGAATCTAATTTTTAAAAGTGATACAAATGAACTTATTTACGAAACAGAAACAGACTTTCAGATATCGAAAACAAAGTTACCAAAGGGGAAATGTGGGGGGAGGGTAAAATCAGGAGTTTGGGATTAACACACACACACTACTATATATAAGACAGATAATCAACAGGACTTACTGTATATCACAGGGAACCCTAC